>NC_141829.1:11359431-11959431 GCF_982586985.1 Callionymus lyra
GCAGTGCACATCTGGGATTTTACAACGATTTTTGTTTTATTTTTGAATTAGCTGAAGCGTCACAGCAAAAACAAAATGAAAATATTGTAAATTTAAAAAACAATAACCCATTTTCAAAGTTAAGAAAATATGATATATGTGATATGTGTTAATATTATATTAATGTAATTGCAATTGGACATATTTAATTTTTAACCCTTCTTATCTTTGGGTCACGTTGACCCGAAGGCCAGAAAACAAGATGTTCACCTTGACCCAGTGGCAACACAAGGGATACCTCTAACACATTTGTTTTTTGGGGCCTCTGGGTCACCTTTACCTTGAGATAAGGAGACAAAGGTTCAAGGGGTCTTTGGCCCCCTTTTTTGCGCTCCCTTAGTATTTAAGAAAATAGATGAATTTCTGACTAAGTTTGTCATTAATATGGTTTGATCAAAATGGGACATGTTTGAATTTTCATGAGGGTCGTTTAACCCACTTTGTGCCCCCTTACCTTTGACCCAATATAGTTGCCCACCCCCCAAAACCGTCACTGAGAGGTCAGTAGTCTACATCATTTTTAAGATATTTTGGGTAAATTTGGGATCAGGTGAAAACAGACGGCTGGACAGACAGAAAGACATTTTTTGTATTTTATAGATCACCTGATATTAGAACAAAAATTCAAATATTCTATTTACGTCTATGGCGAATTAATAAAATACATTTTTAGTCGTTTTCTTTCCTCCGAAACGGAACAAGAAAAAAAGGGGTTAATGGTGTTGAAGAAGAGAGTGTAGGCAGGGTGGAAAAGACTGACGGAAGATGTCGGTAACTGACGAATAGCAGCAAGAAAAATAATATTCACACATTTATATATGAAATTCAAACAGGAAAGGGTTAAAGAAACAAAACTGAGTTGTCTTTTGAGCGACACATGGAGAGTAAAACTGCTGACCCTGCAGAAAAAGAAGACGACCAGAACATGAAGAGTGACTTTCTGTGGCATTCCTTGATATAATCTTTTTCAAAATCACTTCCTTCTTATTTCACTTGATTGCTAAACACTCATACAAGGGGTTGACAAACACCAAAAAATCCCAAAATTGTTTGGACGATTCCAAACCAGAGCTCGAATCCGGGTGCCAGTGTTGTGCCCTTGTGGCCCCCGGCACTCATAAATTCCTGGACGCAGGTTCCAAAATTTTTGCGGAAAGCCCTCCCGAAAGGAATGACGGCTATTAAAGTGGCTTATTAACAAATGTGGTTTTCTAATGAGTCTGGGTGTGGACATTTAAAAAAGCAAAAGAAAAAATGTTCCATCACAGGCGAGTGCTGCTCTTTGTTTGTCGCCTCCACGTTCACATGTAAGAGCCGTGGACGCCGCGGTGAATTCTCGCCGTGTTGCAATGTTGCGATGAAGGACAAGGACATCTTAACAGAAATACCTCTTTTCTTGTCTCACTTCCCCCCGTTTTTGTCTTTTTCTAATTCATTCTTTCGTTTCTATAACATCCCTTGCTCTTTGATTGACAACAAAGGAATGTATGAAGTCGATACAATGAATAGAGACTTTACAAATATCAATGAAATGTTGCTTTTATTGATTAATGTTGGTTACTACTTTTAAAGATCTCTTAAAGATACTTCTCAGCTTTCCCAACTCATCCATGTCCTTAAGATATTCTGAAATTTAAATTTAAAATTTTGTTTTGACCTTTATCCAATTAAACTGTTAGTTATCAATTCATTTTATACCACGTTCATCATCAGCGTTTCATTTAACTTTTAAAACTGTTGAAAACGAGCAAATTTAGTCAGTAGGTGATGATTTGATTGAAGATATTATTTTTAACTGAAAGAAACATGATTGGTTTTCTTCTTAATGTTGGGGTCGAAAGAAAGCGATGAAATACGATTAAAAAGAGTTAAGTTTTGAGAAAAAATGCTGAGTTATAACAGACTCTCAAACATCAGCTTTAAGAGCTCCTGGATTCGACTGTATCCTCTTGTCCTCAGTCTCGCCCGGAAACTCTGAAGTATTTTATTGTTCCTTTAACTAGGTTGTGATATAATCCAGCGAACACAAATATGAACAAAAGCCGTGAATATTTTCATGTTAATTATACAAAAGAAATCTATAGTAAATGTAACATTTCATCATTTTAAAACCAAACAACATTTTGTCAAAATCAATACAGTATTATGACATATTGCTGTATAAATATTTTCTAACAGACCTAATATTTAATACATAGTAAATAAGAATGATTTCCATTATTTCAGTTTTGATTGATTTTAAATGTATTGTTTATATCGTCCTTCGTCATATGTATGTTTAAAAAAAAGTCCAAAACAACCTTTAGAACTAGCAATTCTGGATTAGAACAATATTCTCGTAATGAAATTCATCATTTTCGTTGTGATTGTTGCTGACTCAAAAAGTCGGAATCCCGAGTCGGTCCAAGTCATCCATTGAACCTTCGATATCTCTTCCACGTGCATTGAATCTCATGTAATACAAGTTATACTTAAAGAGTTATATTCAATTTTATCCTTAACCTTCTTTAGAGTATCTTTCTTTTCATGTCATTTCTGACGTCCTTGTCTCCACTTATTTCTTCACCTCTCACTTGCCGCGGATGTGAAAAGATCTTTACAGCTCGTCGCCGCTCCTGCTGCACTTCATTGATCAAGAAAATGTAATAAGATGAAGGAAATTAGATTTTAAACCATGTTTGACAATCGACCCTCAGGGAAAGAAAACATGATACAGACGAGAACGAGTTGAAACGTTGGTGATTCAAGTCCTTCGCGACACAGTACTGATATTCAACAGCATTGTATGGATTGATTGATTTGTTTGCAAATATAATTTATATATTAAACATTCAGGTCTGAAGTGACGATGAAGATCGTGTCTGTATATCGTCTGATAGACTAGTTATGTTGGGTTTAAAATGCCATTTGTCTCTGTTACAGCTTTTTTTTAAACTCTAACTTAGAAACAAGAAATTAAATTAAAATGTTTTTATGAACTCCACTCGCTTCAGAAAGATTGTTTCTCTCTGTGATAATGGACGAGATTATCTTCACCTGCTTATGAATTGATTATTGTCTATTAATGTGACGAGATTTAGACTCATTACTATGAACGTCTCTCACTTTTGGGATTCATCAAATGCAAAGATCTTGATTTTCAGATCTATATGAAGAATTTATCACTTTTTATGAATGCAGACCAGAATATAAGGAACTGCTGATGCAAACTTAAAGACCCTAAATTCAACTTTCACCCATTTTCTACTCACCCTCATGTCGATTAAGGGTTGGGATTATTTTCAGAGTAATCTGTTCCTTCTTAGAGTTATAGACTAAAAATGTTTGTTCATTTTAATGTAGCGACTTGTGCTCAGTCGTCTTCATCTTCCTCCAAAAAGACACTACTCTGAAAATAATCCCAACCAATCCCAAGTCAACATGAGGGTGAATAGAAAATGAGTGAACCCTTTAAGAATTGTATCCAAAGTGATGGTCGTCTATATTTGTATCCCATCATAATCGGCCAGAACAGGTCAGTCTTCTCTCGTAGAATGGAGTACGAATAGAGCACGACTGCTCCTGCCAGTTACAACACTAATAGACTCAGGGACTCATTCGTACCTTGTGGTATTAGACTTTAGAATTCTGAATTTGTGGGCAGGAGCGAAGTAAAATGTTTATTTGTTATTATGTTCTTTATATTTGCTATTTGTTCTTTTTATTGCAATTTGTTTTTAATAAAACTGTCGTCTACTGCAGGCGTGGGCAATTACAATTCTTCAAGGGCCACGTTAAATTCTGTGAATGTTGTTAGGGGCCGTCAAGCAAAAAGAAAGACGAGGAAAATCCCCCCTAAAAAAGGACTTTCGTCAATAGGCCTTGACATTTATTAAGCTAAATAAGGTGCAATTTTATTATTGTATTATTGAGTTTTTTCTTCAATTAACTTAATATATACAAAAAAAAATGTTATGTGTTATGTGAAAATGTAAATAAATAATACATACAAAATACATGTTGTTAATGAATCAGAACCATTTATACATGATCATACTTTGACATTACGAGGGTCTGCATGAATACAGTCAAAGGTCTGGTCTACTGTGTCCTGGAAACCTAATTCCCAACAGGATTCCTCTAGAAGGGATTAATAAAGTCCATCTATCCGTCACACCTTCACCCTTCACGTCACAGTCACCACGTCCATGAACCTCATTGTTCGTCATCCACGTCTCTGATTACCTTCTCCCTCCATCTCCGACATTCTTTCTCCCGACATGTCTCTCGACACGTCTGCAACCAACCCGGGTCCGGCCCGCCCACCGGCACCAATCCTCCAGGGCGGAAACCTTAACAGAACCAGGCCGACGAGAACCCGTTATGCGGGGGGAATTGTGGGATGAATGAAGAAGAAGGTGACCAGGAAGTGACTTGTGTGGGCTTAAAACAATCCTGTAGTTTGGTAGACTCTACCTGAGCTCAGTACATAGTCGTGTTGCTCGTGGGATGTTTTCGCACACCTTTGGTTAATCCCTTTCGGTCGCGGGTAGATTCTGTTTAAACAGAGCGGGGCCCTTGATGTGAGGTCTCTCGGGGCCACAGTTTGTGCCTGAGTGCCTGAGTGTGTGTGTGTGTGTGTGTGTGTGTGTTCCTCACCCTGGATGTGCATGTGTGTACCTCCAAGTTTTCCTGGCCCTGGGAACAATGGTCCTTTAGAATGCGAGGTTACTGGTGCGCTGACCCCTCGCAAATAAGAGCCATGTTCTGGCATTCCGGGCCTGATTGGCACTTTGAGCCCGTCGGGAGCTCAAAGGAGACACAGGAAATGTGACCAGTGTAATTGGTTATATATTAGCGGAGCATTCTCCCCTGTTTAAATGATGGAACATTCTTCAGTGACACTTAGGTGGATGGGGCTTCACCGGCGGGAGAGGGGGATGGACGACCAGGGCGGTGGTGGGGGGGGGGGTTAAAGAAAGGCGAGAGGAGTGAAGATCAAGGAAGATAGAAAGCTTTACAGATTCGTTCCAATCTTTCTCAGAGGATCCTAATCCCTGGTGATGGGTTCGGAGAACCGGTGCGGAGGAACATTTTGGGTCGGGGGGTCACTCCCCGGTGCACCTTGTGTGTTTACCCCTGTCGCGGTGAATGGGCCTGTCACTCCCATGATAGGTTCAGTTCCCCGCTCTGAAGGCTTGGGATTGGGTGGGCCCCGACCCCGGTAGCTTGACCTTTAACTCGGGGTTGCTTTGGTCACAGTTCATAAAAGCTTCATCTTCACGGAGCGTTCGCGGCGAACACACGAGTCCCGACAGCCACCGCCTGGTCCGGCGTTCGATCGAGGAGGAAACGTTCACTCATTCTTTTTTGATGGCTTATTTGTTGTGAGGTCAAGGGGGTCAAGGTTTTTGTCTGGGGGGCCCCACACTTCCCTTTTTTCTCCTCAAACCCTTCTAAGAGCAAGAACCTAAAATGTCCCAATGACCCAAACGGTTGGAATTTTTTTGAAAATGTCAAACTGAATTTCACTGATAAAGGTAAAAAAAACTAGTTTAGTTTATTTCTAATTCAGTTGTTGTGCCATCACTGTGTGGTCCTCTGATGCAAAAGAGTGAAACTAAAACCGTTTCCTCTGCAACAGCTTTTGCTTTTATGGATCATTAGCCAGTGAGCTATGCTGGCCCAACACGTGGTAGAGTTGTTGGTTCACATTTTCACCAAACTGACAAAATGACAAGTAGGTTAAAAACTTCAAACATTAAATCCGCTGACTCAGCTTTTGAATAACTATTAAAAAAAAACCTTGAGCGAACACAAACATCCAGGTATTTAGTCGGAAGAAAATCCACAATTTGATCAAATTGAACAAGTAAAAAAAAAAACGACGCTGGTATCCTTGGGTAAAAGGAAGTGAGTCACGATGATATTTATTCTGATTCAAATATTTTTGACATCTCAATAAAGTTTGATTAATTTTAAAAGTTTTTATTCGTAACAACGGTCTGTGTTTGATACTGCTGGAAGTTATGGAAGGATAATAAATTTGTGTTGCTCTTGTACTGGATACTCTTGAAATTGTAGGTGAAGCTTCATGAAACCTCACAATCTTAAGCTTTGTATAATTACTGTAAGAACTATGGTATTTCTCGGACTTAAAGAAGTATTTAAAATCCTTTCATTCTCTCAAAATTCTACAGTTTGCCTCATAATAGGTGTACAAAAAAAAAATCACTTTTACGCAACAATACTGTATCGATTTCTTTATCATATTCCATTATTTATCACAGTTCTTTTACCATTTATATTTCAATAAAGAGTGTCTAAAATAAAATCCGATGTTGCAAATATTCCCTGTTCATTTTTGTGTTGCAACTTTCGGCCACTAGATGGCATCAGTCACATTTCGCACATTCTCCACAGCTAAAGGAGCAATGAAATCCCACAAAATCCTGGCAATGACTGAGGACGAGAGGATACTGTCGACACCAGCAGCTTTTAAAGCTGATGTTTGGACATATTTTAGTTGTATTCATTCAACTAGTCGAACAATTACTAAAACTCAAGGTCCCTGAAAGTGTATCGAAAAATATATCGTATCGTATAGATCGTAAAATCTTATCGTGAGATTAGTGTATTGCTACTGCCCTTGTCTTATGTTTTAATTGTGGTTGTACTTATGGAAAGTATTTTATGTACAATCTGTAGTATTCCTCAACAAAGCTTGTTAGTCTGGAGCGTAACAGCGTCATACTACGAAATCGCAACGCCTTGTAAACCATTGCACTTTTAGTAAGAAAAAAACAGGATGTTCTAGGAAAAATGTAAATGACTGAAACTACCGTCTCCGTACCACCTATTCAAAGCAGTTTGGAGGACACACGAAGATTGTCGCCTCTCCTGGTTGCCGTGGTTAAATTGTGAGGAAATAGCATCGTTAATTTATTCATTGAACGACTTTCTGTACAAAATATTTTTATAATTTTATTACCTGGTTTATACTTTTGTCAGGATGGGTCAAATATTTCACTTAATTCCAAGAAAAACTTAAATTATTTAGTTTTATTGATTATCAAAGCATGTTACGTTTAAATAGCAACGATCTAAAATGCACTTTTTTAACGAATAAATGCGTTTCCAAGAAATCTTTTCGACGTAGGTTTCACCTCGACTACTTTCTTTATCTGTTCCCGCATGCAAACACTTTCCCCCACGGGCGAGTTGATTCATATCCTGAGCTGTTCTCCATGAGAACCGGAGAACATTCCTTCACATTCCACATGGAGGTGAACACCAGGGTTGAGTGGAAGAGACAGGCATGTCTGCAGATCTAACAGACCCGGCGTCGGACCACCCCGGATCATCTGTCTTCTATTCACCGCGCTGCCAAGAGATCCTTCCAGTTCAACGGGGGAGACGGAATAAGATGTAAATACACATGTGTGCATCTCTGCACATGTACTTTTTCTCTCCCCTGACCTGTGGCACACAGACAGCAGGATTACACAGGCATTTAACAAGCTCTTTGTGAAGGTCAAAGTTGACCGCAGGCCCCTCAGGAAACAGGAGGGGGGGCTGGAGAGGCAACAGAGGGGGGCGCTGGGGAATGCAGGGGTACAGGGGAGAACAGACACAGAGAGAAACGCATAAATCTCATGATGGATGACTTTCCTGCTTCCTCGGTGTCGCCCACCGTTCATGCGTCTGTTCTTCCATCACGAGACTTTCGAGACAAAACTAAGTATTTAAAAAGTATTTTTACAGAGAAATCGCATGACTTTAATCCTGTGTTTTTTATTAACTACTTCCTCCCCTTGAAAAAACGACAAAATGATTTTGTTTTTTATTCATTAATCTCTAAATGTATACTTTTAGTTACTTATATTTAAAAGTCAACTCAGCTACTGTATTTTTCTTATATTCTTTTTATTTTTTTTAATTTTTTTTTAGGGTGGAGGGTCACTTCGGGTCAACAGGGAATCTTTAACAAACAGCGCCCCCTTTTGTCAATATGTAGCAACGACCGCCAGTAGAAAAATATTTTTTCTGGGATAATTTTGAGAAATAATGAAAAAAGCTTCCTTTTAATATTCGTCCATATAGAAGACTTAAATATAAACATACATTTCTGTACATTTATACTTAAATGTATAATTTAGTTATGTGTGTTTCAGGTTATTTATCTCTAAACAATAATAATAATTTGTAATATTATTATTGTTGTTGATTATTTAAACAATGTTTGTATTTTGACAATTCTCGTTTTGGCACAAATACATACACAGTAATTTATTTTATAATAAAGTAGTAAAAATACCGTCATATTATGAGATTATATATTTCTTTTCGGAGAAAAAAACCCTGAAAGAATATTAATTTTATTAAGATCAAATCGTATTATCTATCAGACGTACATGGTTGATAGTGATATTATAATACTTAAATTATAGTAATAATATAATCATAATAATGTTGTCAGTTATATAAATGGCATAACATGGTTTCATGTTTTATTATGTTTGTAGTTTTTTCCGTATCACGTTCCCTCGCTTTTGTGCTTACAGAGAACAGCCGACGGAGGGCGCCATTTCATATTTAGCACGTTCGGTGTTGCTTGTTTATTCTTTTTTTTTTCGTAATAAATTATAGTTATAACAAATAATTATTTATGATGGCAAAGAAAAACGTGATCAATATTATCTATTTATTTTTAATTCTTATTATCTATTATATATAGAGAGAGATTTTTGTAATGATAATTGTATTACTTTTAATAAATATCATATTGTCATATTGTGTTGTTGATCTACATGTGAAGGAAAAACATCAGTATGAAGACGTCTGGACGAATCATCCGTGTCTCAGTGAGGGGTCCAGGATTTGTGTCATGGAATAAAGACCGGCATTCCTCAGGAAGTGTTCGGCTCACGGAGGCCGGAAGCCTGTTAGGCACATTAATATGACCACTGGGATGAAGCTGAGATTTGAGTTGCAGAAAAACTCTTATTAAATTAGAAACTGTGAGCGAGTGAACTCACCTGTGTTTGTTTTCTACTCACGTCACCATGTGTGTGTGTGTCTGAGCTCCGTATTCACTGGTGTGTTTTCACAGGATTTACACGTATAGTCCAGTTTTTGTTGCCGCTGCAGATTATATTTAGTCGACGGTCTCTGAAGACCGAGGTGTTGCAAGGCCGGAGCTCGAATAACATTTCTGGCTACTGTAGCCAACAAAGACATCGTTTCAAGTGTTCAAATACTTCACGTGGATGGTGTGTTCGCGGTTAGCGTGATGAGAAGTCGTATAAATATTCTATTTGTGTTGTTGTTGAGGGATTCGGTGGTTCTCGGTGTCGGCTCTGCACCCACGCACGGGTCTAGGACTCGGAGGGTTGATGATTCAGAACAAGAGGCACCTTTAGCTTCACTGAGAACACAGCTGAGCCCTGAGTGAGTCTAGAAGTGGGTGAAGATATCATCCATACTTTTGACTTCAGGGGTGATTTGTCATCATTGCAGAAATACTTCTTCTACAGTAATACGGGGGGTTCATGGTGGTCCGTGAGTCATTGGTTTCCAGGCTTCACAGACAGTAATTTTCCTTTATTTTTGTGTTTTAATGTTCAAA
Organism: Callionymus lyra; assembly: GCF_982586985.1. Lineage (NCBI taxonomy): Eukaryota > Metazoa > Chordata > Actinopteri > Syngnathiformes > Callionymidae > Callionymus > Callionymus lyra. Next base: position 11,369,078 of record NC_141829.1, read on the forward strand.
AAATACATCTGAAATGTAACATTAGCGTTCGACTATTGACACGTCAAGATGCTTGTTTCCTTCAAGTTTACATACTAGCTGAAGAACCCAGAGTTGCCCGACAAAAAACCTCGAAAACTACTTTTAATAAAAATTGCAAAATATTTTATTGTCCCTTCAACAAGCACAGACTTAAGAGGGCGCTAGAAGCGGCTATGGGCTAAAAGAAAGACTTGCAACTTTTAAAAGGCTGTGACTTGATTCATATTTTAGGGACATGGTTCTAGTTTAACACCTTCCTTGGAATTAGTTGAATAAAGTGACCCTATTCATGCTTTTATTAATCATAAGAGAGTCATTTTTCTGATATAAAGCTAAAAACTAAAAGTCCATAAACACTATATGGGACCGTCTTGTTCCAGAGAAACCAGGTTTTTTTTTGCTAATCATACTTTTTTATTTGTTATGTTTTTATTTGAAGTCGCTTCCTTGAAATACATTTTGAAATGAATATAGTCTGTGCTGCAAAAATGGTTCAATCCCTGGTTTAGTATTTGTAGAATCTGGTGATACCATACGTATCACGATACAAGGACAATATACTGCGATATATTGCGATAATGTTGTAACAAGGATATATTCGTAGTATTTTCCAGTACTTGACTCCGGTGTTGCAGAATTTACAGACCACATGACTCTTGATTAAATCGTTACTTCTTTCATTTGTTTTTGAAACCAAAATATGTCCAAACATCAGCTTTAAAAGCTGCTGGAGTCCACTGTATCCTCTAGTCCTCAGTTGGGATCTGGCAGGATTCCATAGTTCCTTTAGCTGCCTTGGACCATATGACTGCTGCCATCTAGTGGGCAGAAGTTTCATTGCAAGAAAAAAATGAACAAACACTGTAAATATTTTCATTCTCATTTATTGATATATAAACAATCAAGGAGATGTGATTAAAAAGAAGCTGTTAAATATTAAGATGGTATCATTAAATAAAACGTATTTTGATATATAGGTCGATGAATGTTTTCTTAGAACGTAGATGATTAATTTGACCCACGTTTCTAATGACTCTCGTCCCTGGACAGGCCCCTTGTACTCCACCTGCCTGGAGCTTCAAACAACAACGGCTGGTCTGTGTCTCTGCTCATCTATGAAGCGGGTCTGGCTTCGATCATGTTGTGGGACGACACAGAATTCAAGAAAGTGTAATAAAAAAGTAGAAGAATTGCATTTCCAGAAGAAACTGCAGTGTGAATGTGAATCTGCTGAGTCTGTGAAGTGAAATGCTTGAAAGTATTGACTTAGTTTTCGGAGTAAAAATGTGTGAAAACAGTTAAAATGATCGAATTAATGAAAAGACTGACATAAATGTTGAAATAAAAAGTGAAAAAGGTTGCGAAGAAAAACAAAAGAAGTAAAGGGAGAAGAAGAAAAAGAAGAGAAGAAGAAGAAAAAAAGTAGTAGAATTTGTAGTAGAAGTAGTAAAATTAATAGAATAAGTAGTAAAATAATTGGAGGAGTAGTAGAATTAATAGAAGCAGTGGTGGAAGACGAAGAAGTAGTAGTAGAAGAAGTAGTAGCAGAAGTAGTAGAATTAGTAGTAGAAGTAGAATAAGTAGTAGTAGAAGTAGTTTGGGGTAGAATAAGAAGTAGAATAAGTAGTAGTAGAAGTAGTGGAGGTAGAATAAGTAGTTAAAGTAGAATAAATAGTAGTAGTGGGAGTCGAATAAGAAGTAGAAGTAGTAGAAGAAAAAGTAGTATAATTAGTAGTAGAAGTAGTAGTAGAATTAATAGTAGAATAAGTTGTAGTAGTGGGAGTAGAAGAAGTAGTAGAAGTACTAGTAGAATAGGTAGTGGTAGTGGGAGTAGAAGAAGTAGTAGAAGTAATAGTAGAATAGCTAGTGGTAGTGGGAGTAGAAGAAGTAGTAGTAGTAGTAGAAGTAGTAGAAGTAGTAGTAGAAGTAGAAGTAGTTGTAGAGTTAATTCTAGAAGTAGTAGAAGAAGTAGGAGTAGAGAGTAGCATGAGTAGAAGTAGTTGTATATTTAGTAGTTTAAGTAGTAGTAGAAGTAGGAGCATGAGTAGAAGTAGTTTTAGATTTAGTAGTTGAAGTAGTAGAAGAAGTAGTTGTAGAATTAGTAGCATAAGAAGTAGTAGAAGTAGTAACAAAAACGATATTAAACTCTTGGCTCCTCCTGAGCTGTGATCTTGCGTAAGGCCGCGGTGTCATTCCCACAGTGATTCGTTTAATTGTGTGAGAACGTCCAACAGTGTGTTGAAGGGACTTTAGCGTCCGTTTGATCTCCGCCGCCGCTTCACCCGAAACACTGCTGGTGTCTCTGTGAAACGTCAACACCAGCGACACACAGACTGTCTGCCTCTCGGCTCCACAATGGCACTGTTGTGACAGCGTCAAAGACGTGACAAAGTATTTGGACTTGGGACACTTGGGAAAGCTTAGCTTGGCTCTGCTTTGGATTATGTGCCTGTAGAGAAACTGTCCTTCAGGTCTGCCATCTTTGGCAGCTCTTTAATCACTGCGTCTCTTTCCAAATATACATTATTATCTTACAATATTTATACTTTGCTGCGACGGTCCTTAAAAGTCTTGATTGACAGCTGCCAGTTATTTGATCTGGGATGGATCTTCTTGACCTCCTTCAAAGAGCCTGTAACTCAAGATTCCTCTTTTTCGACCTGGACCGTAGACCTTAACCCTGAGGGAGGTTTTTCTTCTCCACTTGACCCTGACCTGCAAGTGGGTTTTACGAGGGTCTCCAGGTCCCACGGAGACGAGGTTTTTTCCACAAACATTGATGACACAACCATCGGTTCCTGCTAACAATGACTATTTTATCTGAGCAAGAAGTTCCTCGTTCGTTTATCCAACGTCTGTTTTCCTGCTTCCACACATGGACTTGATTTCACGATCATTTACTTTAAATCTTTCTCGCTGTGTTTGTTTCAACCTGTATCGAATGTCTGGTTGTTGTTTGACCCAGAACTACAGGCCGCTGGTCCAAGTTCTCACTGTTGTCGACGGCAACAGCTTGAATCTCACGATACATGAATCGTAGAATTCTTCCATGAGAGTTAAGGATGTACGGTGGCTGGGAAGGGCCAATTAATTTTATAAACTCTGAAACAAATGAACAAACTCACTGAAGAACAATTACAAACTAAACATACATCAATACAATATAAGAGTTTGTAAATGTTTTTGACAGTTTAAAAAAAAAAATGTGTTAAGATTTTTTTTTTAAATTTGTTATTGTATTTCGAGGATTTGTTCCTTTTATTTAGGTTGAATTGTTTGGAATATTTCTATTTTAAGATTTTGTACATTTATTTCATGAGTAATAACATTTACATTCTCCCAAAGGGTTCAATAAAGTCCATCAATTTTTTTTTTTTTATAAAGTTTGTAAATGTGTTTTAATAGCTTATAAATGTATTTAAAGAGTTTGACAAATGTATTTCAAGAGTTTAAAAATGTATTTAAAGAATTTGAAAAAGTATTTCTAGAGTTTGAAAATGTATTTCAGGAGTTTGAAAATGTATTTCAAGAGTTTGAAAATGTATTTCAAGAGTTTGAAAATGTATTTCAAGAGTTTGAAAATGTATTTCAAGAGTTTGAAAATGTATTTCAAGAGTTTGAAAATGTATTTCAAGAGTTTGAAAATGTATTTCAGGAGTTTGAAAATGTATTTCAAGAGTTTGAAAATGTATTTCAGGAGTTTGAAAATGTATTTCAGGAGTTTGAAAATGTATTTCAAGAGTTTGAAAATGTATTTCAAGATTTTGGAAATGTATCTCAACCTTTTGAAAATGTATCTCAACAGTTTGAAAATGTATCTCAACAGTTTGAAAATGTATCGCAACCGTTTGAAAATGTATCTTAACAGTTTGAAAATGTATCGCAACAGTTTGAAAATGTATTGCAACAGTTTGAAAATGTATCTCAACCTTTTTAAAATGTATCGCAACAGTTGGAAAATGTATCGCAACAGTTTGAAAATGTATCTCAACCTTTTGAAAATGTATCTCAACAGTTTGAAAATGTATCGCAACAGATTAAAAATGTATTCAACAGTTTGAAAATGTATCTCAACCTTTTGAAAATGTATCTCAACAGTTTGAAAATGTATCGCAACAGATTAAAAATGTATTCAACAGTTTGAAAATGTATCGCAACAGTTTGAAAATGTATTTCAGGAGTTTGAAAATGTATTTCAAGAGTTTGAAAATGTATTTCAAGATTTTGGAAATGTATCTCAACCTTTTGAAAATGTATCTCAACAGTTTGAAAATGTATCGCCAAAGTTTGAAAATGTATCGCAACAGTTTGAAAATGTATCTTAACAGTTTGAAAATGTATCTTAACAGTTTGAAAATGTATCGCAACAGTTTGAAAATGTATCTTAACAGTTTGAAAATGTATCTTAACAGTTTGAAAATGTATCGCAACAGTTTGAAAATGTATCGCAACAGTTTGAAAATGTATTGCAACAGTTTGAAAATGTATCTCAACCTTTTTAAAATGTATCGCCAAAGTTTGAAAATGTATCGCAACAGTTGGAAAATGTATCGCAACAGTTTGAAAATGTATCTCAACCTTTTGAAAATGTATCTCAACAGTTTGAAAATGTATCGCAACAGATTAAAAATGTATTCAACAGTTTGAAAATGTATCGCAACAGATTAAAAATGTATTCAACAGTTTGAAAATGTATCTCAACAGTTTGAAAATGTATCTTAACAGTTTGAAAATGTATCTTAACAGTTTGAAAATGTATCGCAACAGTTTGAAAATGTATCGCAACAGTTTGAAAATGTATCTTAACAGTTTGAAAATGTATCTTAACAGTTTGAAAATGTATCGCAACAGTTTGAAAATGTATCGCAACAGTTTGAAAATGTATTGCAACAGTTTGAAAATGTATCTCAACCTTTTTAAAATGTATCGCCAAAGTTTGAAAATGTATCGCAACAGTTGGAAAATGTATCGCAACAGTTTGAAAATGTATCTCAACCTTTTGAAAATGTATCTCAACAGTTTGAAAATGTATCGCAACAGATTAAAAATGTATTCAACAGTTTGAAAATGTATCGCAACAGATTAAAAATGTATTCAACAGTTTGAAAATGTATCTCAACCTTTTGAAAATGTATCTCAACAGTTTGAAAATGTATCGCAACAGATTAAAAATGTATTCAACAGTTTGAAAATGTATCGCAACAGTTTGAAAATGTATCTAAATTATGTGTACATGTATTTCAGGAGTTTCAAGAAGTTTTTAGATTAGGATTTTTTTTTAAATGGTTTGTATTTTACTGTGTATTTTCAAGTTAAATGTTTTTTTTTTCAAGAACCCAACCCTTGTGTTTTCTCTGGGTCAAGGTCAACAACCTCCACGAATGCCTTCGGGTCACCTTGACCCACAGATAACACAAGGGTTAAAAATGTATCTAAAGAGGTTGTAAATGTATTTAAGAGTTTGTGAATATGTATTTAAAAGAGTGTCTTGCAGGTCACAGCCACTGTATGAAATTAAAAACTGTTAAAAATACACGGTGGTGTTGAGGTCACCTAGAGGTCATGTCCATGTTTCTCTCATCACTGACGTAAACAGACTTTTTAACTCGTCCGTTCTCATGGAATCCGTGCTGCTGTTTCGGGTTGAAAACGTGGACGACCTTGACCTCGAGTCTCGCTCGGAGGCTTCAGGCCAGACGGAGCGTTTGAAGAATGTGTCAATAAGAAGGTTTTTAAACGGCGTGTTGTCGGCGAGCGCTCATGTTTCAGCGCATGTTAAAGCGCAGTATGTCGCAGTCATTAAGAGCCGCGGCAGGATTGACTCCCCGTCTGTTCCCGTCGCCACAAGCCCTCCGCGACGTGGCCCTCATGAAAGGAGGTCCTTCTGGGGACATGAATGGTCCGGACCTCCACCACGGGAGGAAACGGAGTCACGACCCCAGGAGGTCATCGAATCCATGACCCAGCTAGCATGTGCTTGTGTACATCGCTGCCTTGCTCATGGGCCGCACTGAAGAATCTATTCATGTGCCTCAAAGAGAAGTTTGTCTGCGAGTCCTTGACCTCAGGCCGAGGTCACGTTTCAGCCTGAATCTCTGCCACGTTCACCACTTGATTTATAGTCTCTGGAGTTCCTCCTTCATTTTTTACAACATCTGCTTCTCCGGATTTAAACTCTTCCTCGTCTGGATTCATCGCACTTTCACTTCTGAATACTGCTTCTAGTATGAACCCCTCAATACTAGAGTTGCTACATTGATGCTACTATACCTGATGCTACATCTGCTAGCATTGATGCTACTATAACGGCTCTGGCAAATACTTTTACTTAAACACATATTTTTACTTTTAAATCCAACATTTTAAAACAAGAAATTAGATAAACATCTTAACTTACAGATAACAGATAAAACTGTTATTATTTAGCAGTAATTTACATTTAATTTTCAAATAAATGCTATGTATGCTATCTTAGCTAGTTGCTAATAGGTCCAGCTGTAGTGATTCTGACGTAATAATATCGAATCAAGGACATTTTTATGACGTTAAAATTGGATGCATCATAAATATTTATCCACTGGTAAAATGGATGATAAAGATTTACATATATCTCTTTTGCACATCCTAAAAAGTTTAAATGAGGGATCATAAAAATAAAGAAAATCAGGAGGTTTAGCATTTTCTAAATTATTTATTTTTTCAAGAGTTTGAAAATGTATCTAAAGGTTGCTTGCTAGCTTTGCTCGTCGCAAACAGAGCGATATGCTTTGAGGTGAAATGAATCCAAGGGTTAGCGCTTCTTATCTTTATATATTTTAAATACAGACTGAATTGTCTCGAATGTATTCCATTTTTTTCTGTTACAAAAATAGTTAATGTTAATGCGTTTCAATAATTTGTACATTTCATTTAGTGATTAGTTTGTACATTTGTTTCAAGAGTCTGTAAATATATTTCAAGACTCTTTCTAGCTTAGCTTGTAGCTACTAGCCATGCTAGCTGCTGTGATGTGAAATGAACAATGTAATCTAATGTAAATCTATAATTAGATAGTAAAGCAAAAGATTAAAATATCAAATTGATGACATTGTTATGACGTTAGAAAGTCAGTTTTGTGTGTTACGAGCTATACATGCTAAAGACGTTTAGCTGAGACAGGAAGATATTATCTCATAAAAGAAGGTTTTGTTTTGTTCTCCCACCAGAACTACTTGTTCCTCCACTAAAGATGCTGAACCAACATCTGTGATGAATCCCCAAATCACAAATACAACATGTCATGAATCATTATTTCATTCTCTCGACACATTCCGTTCTATTTCCCTCCTGATCCGGAGCGACCCTGGGACTCCACCTTTATCATGTTTAGACGTGGAAATGCCAGAAATTCAATAAATCTCCTCTGTTTGCACGACACGGCTGGTCTGGCTCTTGTGTTAGCAAAACACTTGAGGTCAGTGCGAGAGTCCACACCCACACGTGCACACACATGCACATGCACACACATGCACACACAGGCACATGCACACATGCACACCTACACATGCACACACACCCACACTTGCACACACATGCATATGCTCACACACATGCACACTCACACATGCACACATGCACACATGCACAGACACATGCACGCACACACATGCATATGCATGCACATGCATGCACTACCACACATGCACACACACATGCACACGTGCACACACATGCACACACACACTTGCACACGCCTGCACACCCACACACACACATATGCACACACATACACATGCACACACATGCACACACACACACATGCACACACATCCACACAAACAAATATACACACACACACATGCACACAAACAAATATGCACACACACATGTGAACACATACACACATGCACACAAGAGAGCAGTTTCATGATCTAACTGGACCTAAGATTTTAGAGGATTTTAACTCTTTTTCTAAACCATTTCAGATCAGGATTTTGTATTTGTTTCTTTTTATTTTTTAAAGAGTTTTAAAATGCATTTCAATAGTTTGTAAATTTGTTTCAAGAATTTAAAAATATTATCTAAAGAATTTGTAAATTAGTTTCAAGAGTTTTCTTAAACCCTGTTATCTCTGGGTCAAGTTGCCCCAAACCAAATGTTTTTGTATTATCTCTTTTGTTGTCTCTGGGTCAAGGTCAACGACCTCCCTGGCCTCCAGAAATACATCTGCAGTGGCTGAGTTCAAACATACATTTTTAGACTCAAGGTGAGGAAGGGAAATGAACTCTCAACCTAATCCGGCTGATGAGAAGACGACGCATGGGCATCATTCAGATGTTTTTATCCAAGTGTGTTATTAACCGGATCCTTCAATCGTGAGGTCGCGTCGGTCGAGGGAGGAAATCAGCAAAAAACCAGCAGCAAAAATGAAAGACCTGATGATCTGTAATTTCACCCACATGTGTCCTGGAAAAAAGCAAAAGTTGTTTTTTTTATGATGTGTAGAAAGTGTCGTCATTGTGAGCTGGTAGCTGATAGAACAGAAGAGGCGTTCATAGGTCCCTAGAGGAGGGTCAGGGGTCAGCGAGTTTATGCCGAGTCAACAAAAATTCATTAGGGTCAGGATGCCACTGTGTACTGAGACTGTGTTTCCTCCTTAAAATGAGCTTCGTTTTGAAACAAGCTCCACCTCATTACATATCATTTATTTTTATGCAAAATAAAAGTTTTTTATTTCATTAAAGGGCACCTAATGTGCTGATTTAAGTGTCTCTTAAATTGTTCAAGGACGTCTAATATACTATAGTATGTTTCTTTTTGCACAAAACTCTCATTTAATAAAGATATTTACATTAGAAAATACGCTTAAGCCCCGCCCACTTAAAATGCGCTGTTTTAGTCGCTTCTAAGTAACCACGCCCACTCTGCTCTGATTGGTCACAAAAACACGAGTTGCATTCAAGGACTGTAAATTTCAAACTCACACCTGAAACTCCCGTTTTTTGAACATTAAAAATGAATAATAAAAATAAGGTTTGCTGCTTAATGTACACATTACAAAAACACCTAAAAGGCAGAAGTAACTCTCACCATGTTTACATAAATATTTATTTTGTTTCACGATTAACTTGTAGGTTCTTAACTGATTTAGGGCTTCTAGGGGAGGACACCTGCACCAGAGTGACGTCAGACTGTTTAATTTAAACCGTAATCTCGTTTGGCGATATTTCAGATGAGAACTTTATTAAGTAATAACTTCAACTTCAACGTCATGAGGAATGAACTACTGCATTTTGAAGAAGATGACTTCAACATTATAGTTGGGTTTTCACATTAGGTGTTTAAATGTTTAAATTTAAATGTATTTATTCGTCATTATTTATTTTTATTTTCTGCTGCTCAGTTTATTCTCTTAATTCTAATCAAATGTTTTTCATTGGTTTCATTGTTTTTGCTGTAGTTTATTTTTTAATCTGAATTTTTTTCCCCATTTTTAAATGCATTAATGTATTTTATACATAATATTCTTGGTTTTAATGTTTCCAGGAAGTATGTGGCTTTTTTATCAAGTGATAATATACGAGGGGAAGCTCGGCTACTTCTGTGAAATCCTGGAGTTATTTTTATTTTTATATCTACCTGTTCACTGCTTCATTCCACACAAAGTACTTTGACAGAAACTCTGTGTGTCAGCAGAGTTTCTGCAGGAACATGTGAGCAGCAGATGGCAAAGAAACCACAGGGAAAAAAAAAAGTTCCTCAGAAGTTCAAGCGTCGTCTTCTCATCCCGGCAGGATTTAAAGGCACAGTTTAAAGAAATAAAAAAAGCGACAACTGTGGAGGTTTGATAAACAAGAGTTGAAAGTCTGAATGGAGACTCTGAGGGAAACACGACCAAACAAACGAGACGTGACGAGAGGCCGGGTCGACAAAAGCTCTGTTGATTATCCTCAGATAAACTTCCTCGGATCTGCCGAGTCAGGAAAGTTGACTTTTAACTCCAGTGACATCGACTTGACGAATACAAATGACTTACATTTTAGAGTACAATCCATCATAGTTTTACTTTCAGGACCGTGGGAGTCACGCACAGGTACGTGAAGCACCTGATGAAGTGATTTATGAAGTTCTTAAAGGGTTAACAGCTCTTCTGCACGCGCTCAGTTCATCATCTGTTCGCCTCATGTCTCATATTTGTGGATTTCGTCTCCATTGATAGTATTTATGGCGTCAAACATGTGGTGAAAACATGCTACATTTTGACAGGTTTTCAGACGCTGATAATCTTTATCACGTTTGTCTGGTAGAGTTGCTGGTGCTGCTGTAGATCCATAGAGATCCAGAAAGTACGTTTGTATGTTTGAGTTACGAGAGCAAGAAGCTGCTGCTCTACTCCAGGTCCCTCCTGGACGACCTGACATGACACGAAACACTTTTTCTTTCTGATTATTGACTAAAATATACTTTTTATTGTGTGTCTATTATCAGTACTATTGTTGTTGCAGTTGTTGTTGTGGTTGTTGTTGATTTTGTTAGTGGTTGCTGTTGTACTGGTAGTTGTTGTTGCTGCTGTGGTCGTTATAGTTGCTGTTGTTGTTGATGTGGTTGTTGTTATAGTTGCTGTTTTAGTGTTGTTTTTTTGTTGTTGTTGTTGTAATAGTTTCTGTTGTAGTGATTGTCATAGTTGCTGTTGTTGTAGTGGTTGTTGTTGTTATAGTTGCTGTTGCTGTTGTAGTGGTTGTTGCTTTTGTAGTGTTTGTTGCTTTTGTAGTGGTTGTTGTTGTTATAGTTGGTGTTGCTGTTGTTGTAGTGGTTTTTGCTTTTGTAAAGGTTGTTGTTGTTATAGTTGGTGTTGTTGTTGTCGTAGTGGTTGTTGTTGTTATAGTTGGTGTTGCTGTTGTAGTGGTTGTTGCTTTTGTAGTGGTTGTTGTTGTTATAGTTGGTGTTGTTGTTGTCGTAGTGGTTGTTGTTGTTATAGTTGGTGTTGGTGTTGTAGAGGTTGTTGCTTTTGTAGTGGTTGTTGCTTTTGTAGTGGTTGTTGTTGTTATAGTTGGTGTTGTTGTTGTCGTAGTGGTTGTTGCTTTTGTAGTGGTTGTTGTTGTTATAGTTGGTGTTGTTGTTGTCGTAGTGGTTGTTGCTTTTGTAGTGGTTGTTGTTGTTATAGTTGGTGTTGCTGTTGTCGTAGTGGTTTTTGCTTTTATAAAGGTTGTTGTTGTTATAGTTGGTGTTGTTGTTGTCGTAGTGGTTGTTGCTTTTGTAGTGGTTGTTGTTGTTATAGTTGGTGTTGTTTTTGTCGTAGTGGTTGTTGCTTTTGTAGTGGTTGTTGTTGTTATAGTTGGTGTTGTTGTTGTCGTAGTGGTTTTTGCTTTTGTAAAGGTTGTTGTTGTTATAGTTGGTGTTGTTGTTGTCGTAGTGGTTGTTGCTTTTGTAGTGGTTGTTGTTGTTATAGTTGGTGTTGTTGTTGTCGTAGTGGTTGTTGCTTTTGTAGTGGTTGTTGTTGTTATAGTTGCTGTTGCTTTTGTAGTGGTTGTTGTTGTTGTTATAGTTGCTGTTGTAGTGATTGTTGTTGTTGTAGTGATTGTTGATGTCGTAGTGGTTGTTGCTTTTGTAGTGGTTGTTGTTGTTATAGTTGCTGTTGCTTTTGTAGTGGTTGTTGTTGTTATAGTTGCTGTTGTAGTGATTGTTGTTGTTGTAGTGATTGTTGTTGTTGTTGTTGTTATAGTTGCTGTTGCTTTTGTAGGGGTTGTTATAGTTGCTGTTGTAGTGATTGTTGTTGTAGTGGTTGTTGTTGTTATAGTTCCTGTTGTTGTAGTGAATGTTGTAGTTGTATTGGTTGTTGTTGTAGTGATTGTTGTTGTTATAGTTGCTGTTGTAGTGATTGTTGTTGTTGAAGTGGTTGTTATAGTTGTAGTTGCTGTTGTAATTCCTATTGTTGTAGTGGTTGTTGTTGTTGTTGTTGTTGTTATAGTTGCAGTTGTTGTTGTAGTGGCTGTTACTGTCATAGTTTGTTTTTGATGTTGTTGTTGATTTTAAAAGAGCACATTCGACAAAGCAGTTTGCACCGTGAAAAAAACGGATTTAAAGGTTTATTCTTGAAAAGTGTGTTTTCTGACCAATAATAATAATAATAAAAACCTCAAAAACTCTATCATATGTTACGGGTGGTAAGGGTCAGCATAAAGAACCCAGTCTGACTACCTAAAAAAAATAATTAATCTTAAAAACATTTTTTTTTAGAAACTCTGTCTTTGTAAAAATCATAACATATGACCATTACGGGCCATGTGTCGGTACAGGACAGGCATGACTCAAGAATGTTTATTTTTTAATTGTTTATAAAATAACTTTTGTATTAAAATCATAATTTTATTTAAAAATGATTTGTGTTAAAAATTAAAATTTGAATAAATATCACGTATCAACATTATTGTTTAAAAAAAATGGATTTATATTTGTTATAAAATTAAAACTAGTATTTTGTCAACATTGTGTTGTTCACAACATTCAGATGTACAGTTTTTGTACCTTTAAATAGAAGTTTAGCCTTTTATATAACTCATGTAATGACCTCAATATATTCTTGAGTTATAAATAATTCCTGAATCAACTGAACTTCTCCAGATGAACGCGCCTCTGGTGTGGAGACTCGAGGAAGGGGTGTCACTCTGACTCTGGACCGTCCCGGGGCAGGACCTCAAGTTTCTGGGGGGAAAAAAACCTTCCGCAGCTCACTTTTGCCAAAGAGAACCTTCGGAAGAGAAGACAAGACTCAACTCCTTCTACACCTTTTATATTTTCTTCACCTTCTCTTCAGTATCATCTGGAGCGAGAATGTCTGGACTGGATCTGGAAGGTTTCAGATCCAACATGGGTGTCGCTGTCTAACGGTTTTTACGCACGACCCGCTCCATGGTTCTGACGCGCGAGAGAATGATCTGAGCCTCGAGGATCCACAACCACAAAGGATTTATTTTATTGATCCTCAACTGTACATGGACTGATCCAGGAATACTTTTTATTCCCGCGGGTGAGTACTTTGTTCAGAACTATGGTGAGGGGTGTGATCCTCAGCCTGCTGGTCCTGTATCTGCTCACATGGACCAGCGAGGCGGACAAACAGACGCATCTCAAGCGGGTCCGGCTGCACCGGAGGGTCCGGCAGGGAAGACCCCTGGAGAGGGACCGACTGGTGGTGCGGACGCGACCCGGATTAGGATCCGCGATCTCGGTGCAGAGCTACAAGGAGGGCGACGATGATCCGGTTCGGAGGAGATCGAACGGGGGTCTGGGGTCACCTGTGGAGAGGATGATGGAAGACGAGGGGGTCCCCGGGGCGAGGGCCCGGGTGGCGCGCGTGCCAGGGGGCGCCGGGTCCCCTAATCTTCTGGCGAGCTTCGCGGGGAAGAACCGGGTCCTGGTGATCTCCGCGCCCCACGAGTCTGACGGATATTACCGCCTGATGATGTCGCTGCTGAAGCCGGACGTTTACTGCGAGCTCGCCGAGAGACACGTGCAGCAGGTCGTCATGTTCCACCAGGAGGGCGAGACCGGCGGGAGGGTGAGACGGATCAGCGCCGAGGGGAAGGTGATGGAGGAGCCGCTGGACACCAACCTCATCCCCAGACTCATGAGCTTCCTCAAGCTGGAGCAAGGTCTGGTTTTTAATGCTGTTTTATGTGACATACGCTCATAGCAACCATGATGTACATGATTTTTTTTAGGAAGATTCCACCCTAGAAAAAGCATATTTAAGTGTAATATTCAAGTATACTTGTTTTCTAAAATTGAAGTACTTGAGGTTTACTTTTGACATCCCTTAGCATAAAGAAGTATATTTAGGTGTACTATGAGTATACTAAAATTGAAGTACTTGAGGTTTACTTTTGACAGCCCTTAGCATAAAGAAGTATATTTAGGTGTACTATGAGTATACTTAAATTGAAGTACTTGAGGTTTACTTTGACATCCCTTTGCAAAAAGAAGTATATGTAAGTGTACTACGACGATACTAAAATTGAAGTACTTGAGGTTTACTTGGACATCCCTTTGCAAAAAGAAGTATATTTAAGTGTACTACGACGATACTAAAATTGAAGTACTTGAGGTTTACTTTGACATCCCTTTTCAAAAAGAAGTATATGTAAGTGTACTACGACGATACTAAAATTGAAGTACTTGAGGTTTACTTTTGACATCCCTTTGCAAAAAGAAGTATATTTAGGTGTACTATGAGTATACTTAAATTGAAGTACTTGAGGTTTACTTTGACATCCCTTAGCATAAAGAAGTATATTTAGGTGTACTATGAGTATACTTAAATTGAAGTACTTGTGGTTTACTTTGACATCCCTTTGCAAAAAGAAGTATATGTAAGTGTATTACGACGATACTAAAATTGAAGTACTTGAGGTTTACTTTGACATCCCTTTGCAAAAAGAAGTATATTTAAGTGTACTACGACGATACTAAAATTGAAGTACTTGAGGTTTACTTTGACATCCCTTTGCAAAAAGAAGTATATGTAAGTGTACTACGAGTATACTAAAATTGAAGTACTTGAGGTTTACTTTGACATCCCTTAGCATAAAGAAGTATATTTAAGTGTTCTACGAGTATACTAAAATTGAAGTACTTGAGGTTTACTTTTGACATCCCTTAGCATAAAGAAGTATATTTAGGTGTACTATGAGTATACTTAAATTGAAGTACTTGAGGTTTACTTTGACATCCCTTTGCAAAAAGAAGTATATGTAAGTGTACTACGACGATACTAAAATTGAAGTTCTTGAGGTTTACTTTTGACATCCCTTTGCAAAAAGAAGTATATTTAAGTGTACTACGACGATACTAAAATTGAAGTACTTGAGGTTTACTTTTGACATCCCTTTGCATAAAGAAGTATATGTAAGTGTACTACGAGTATACTAAAATTGAAGTACTTGAGGTTTACTCTTGACATCCCTTAGCATAAAGAAGTATATTTAGGTGTACTCTGAGTATACTTAAATTGAAGTACTTGAGGTTTACTTTGACATCCCTTAGCATAAAAAAGTATATTTAAGTGTTCTACGAGTATACTAAAATTGAAGTACTTGAGGTTTACTTTTGACATCCCTTTGCATAAAGAAGTATATGTAAGTGTACTACGAGTATACTAAAATTGAAGTACTTGAGGTTTACTTTGACACCCCTTTGCAAAAAGAAGTATATTTAGGTATACTACGAGTATACTAAAATTGAGGTACTTGCAGTTTACTTTTGACATCACTTAGCAAAAAAAAATCTTTATCTCTTTATAAATGTTTACATTGAGTATACTTGTTTCATGCTAACATTGAAGTAGTACACTTTAAGTTTATTTTTGACCCCCATAAACAAATAGAAGTATATTCAAATGTACTATGAGTATACTTGTTTTATACTAAAATTGACATTTATGTTTTACATCCCTTTAGCAAAAATAGGTAAAGTGTTCTAACAGTATAATTATTTGATACTAAAATTAAAGTAGTATAATTCAAGTTTACTTTTGGCATACTATACTTCAAAATAGTACACTGATGTGTACTTATACTTCAGTATACTTTATGAAATGTACTCAAAGGACTGTTCTTTTTATTTGAGTATGCTTTTATAAACTAAGCTGTAGATGGAGAGTGAGCCTAGTGTGTACTGCTAGTATAGAAATGAGTATACTTAAATCTGTAAACTTGAAATTGTATAATTTAGAGCAAGGAAGTATTAAATTAATATACTTCCATTACACTAAAAGTACACATACCTTACTACACTTACCTAAACTTAAGTATACTTGATCAAATGAACTTCATGAATAGTCATTATTGCTCAGGGATGATTGATTATTTCAGGGAGGGTCGATTAAAAGATGGATTTCTAACTTGATCCCGTGTTGACCTTCAGGTAAGTTCGGCATGGTGCTGCTGAAGAAAACCCTGCAGGTGGAAGAGAGGTACCCGTACCCCGTCAGGCTGGAGGCCATGTACGAGGTGATCGACCAGTCGCCCATGAGGAAGGTGGAGAAACTTCGGCAGAAAGGTTTCGTCCAGAAGTGCAAAGCGGCAGGAGTGGAGGGTCAAGTCGAGGAGGGGACGCTGACAGGTGAGATGAATGACCTTGAGATACTAGGAAGTCAAAGTTCTCTCTGATGGTCCTTTGTATCCTCTAGTGGATCGAAGTCCGCCCAAGAAGATTCCCAAAAAAACCACAAAGGTTTTGACCGAAGTAGAAACGACACTCGCATCACGACCCACAACAACTTTGGCGACGACGACAACAACCAAAGCCACGACCACCACGAGACCCCCCACGACCACCACCATCAGAACGACCACCACGAGACGACCAACCACCACCACCAGGGCGCCAACCCGAGCGCCCACCACAGTCCACCTCCTCCCGGCGCCCAGAACCACCCTGGATCCGTACCACCACCAGCCCAGGGAGCGGGAGAGACAGCCGGCGAGGACGACTCCGTCCGGAGACAACAAGACCGACAAGAACAAACAAGGTCGCAAGAACGTCCTGGTGCCCACCACACGCAGACCGTCCAAGGTCAAGCCCAGTAAGAAGAAGAACGGAGCAGAGAAGGTACGTTTAGCTTTACTTTAGCTTTAAAAATGATATTCTTGGTGCAAACATTTGTGTTCATTGAATTTATAATCTTTTAATAACTCATTAGTAGATGTATAAACAAAGTTTTAAACATTTTTTACAACCACCTGCATGACTTTTATGGTTCAAAGCAAAACAGAAAACAATAAAAGAGTACAGCTGATGAAGGGGGAGAGTGATTTTAGAAGAACTAATGGATGAGTATGTAACAAAAATATAAGAAACAACTAATTAAATATAAGAAAAACGAATTAAAAACGAAATAAAATGAAGGCAAACAAAAGTAAAAGAGCAATTTTCATGGTAAATTCAGTTACAGTGCATTTGTATCAAAGATAGAAAAGTACTTTATAAGTGAAATAGAATGATTACTGTTCGTTAAATAAGACGAAATACAACAATTTGAAATGAAAAATTGTATTTTTTAAATTAAAATACTTGGATCTGTCCTTTCAGCAACAACGGGTGATCCCATTGCTGTAATTGATGGGGGTGGAAGAGAATAACCGATAGCTGCAGTCACATTTAACATAGCTTTGACACCTTTTGAAACATCAATCGAATCAATCTTTATTTACTTTATTTTAAAATATGCAACGCAAATAATTGTACGTTTTTGTTCAATGGTGGTTTTACTTGAAAACCCCCCGTTCTTCAGCAGCAAATGGTTGCTCCCGATTTCCCAACTTCACTAAGGCTGTTTTTGTTGCACTTAGTTTGACGTAAACTCTTGAAAATGACAGTGTTGTGCTGACTTAGACGTTCCTTTTGTTTGGGTAATGTTTATTTAAGGATGTTTGCATCATAAGTTATGACTCAATAGAATGTTAAGAGCGTTTTTAAACTGCCAAACACTAGTTTAATGTCGGTTAGCTGTTAGCTATTAGCTAGCTTGTAGCTACAGTAGTTGTTAGCATCTGATGGTAAAAGACATATTTCTCTATAAAGCTTTAGAAATTATTGGATTTATACAGTTTACAATATAATGTTGCTCCCTTTACTTACCATTTTCTTTCTACTTTTGAGTATACTACCCACTTCTTACTATAGTCTTTAAAGTACTTGTTTTAAACTACTTTAATCTGCCTTAAAATACAAACCGAAGGTGGATTAATGCTTATAGCTTCCATTTTAAGTTGCTACAAACTCTTGATGGATTTAAAGCTTTAATCTAACATCTCATCCAAGTTCAAAATGTTCATTTCCACGCAGGTGTTGACCAACGAGTACGAGGACAACTATGAGCCCAGCAGGCCCACGGAGAGCGACCCGGAGGTGCCGGAGATCTCCCCGACCAAGAGACCCAAGGTCAAGCACGACAAGAAGAAGAAAAAGAACGACAAGGCCGCCAAGAAAGCGGAGCGACGGGGAGGGAAGGTTGGGAAGGAGGGCAAGACGGGAGGGAAGAAGAACGGAAAGAAGGCGACGAAGCACCCGGAGAAGGTGGACTTACCCAAGCCCACCAAGAAGCCGACGCCTCCGCCCAAGGGATCCTTGACCTCCTTCCTGGACTACTTTGAGAGCAGGAGGCGTCTGCTGGTGAGATCACACGTTCTGATTGACAGCTACACTTTAATGCATTTATAATAGTTTTTATGAAACTTCTCCCACAAACCAGCAAAAGCCACGTTAGCGAACAAAAAGTCGTTGACTTTATTTATCAGTTAAAACATGGAGCTGTCGACAGAGTTTATCCTTGAAATGATTTGTCGTTTTGACATTTTTTTCAATCTGTTTTGATCGATTGATATTGAGAATAAAGAAGCATCAATAAATCTATCAAAAAAGGTTAAAAAAAACAACAACAATACAACAAATGATAATCAGCGGATTAAACTAAAATATCATTGAATCACTGAAAAAGCAAACAAATTAAATTAATTACTAAATAATAATACAAAAATTAAATAAATTATAATCGACTCGTAAAGTTAAATAAAGAATTTCAATAAAGTTAAAATGAGTTTTAAATTTTAAATTACCTTTAACAACAACCGCTTTATGTTGTCATTTTCTTTTCCACTTCTACTTCGTCAACAACATACGTCAGGATGAATGAATGCGCTCCGTTGTTTGTTTTACTAATAATATGCAGAACCAAAACTGTTTGCTTTTGTTTGTATCAACATTTTTCGGGAATTGTCAAAGACAGCAAGTATTTAGGGCTGAAATAAACTAGGAATGATTCATGTTTAGTTTTGCAAAAACAGATGTTTCTCGTTAACATGTTAAACGATTAGATATTTAACTTTTATGAGTCACAAAACAGATTATTTATATCCAATGTTCTCTTTTAATGACGTTAATATGTAAGATGATGAATCCCTCGCAATTTATTTCGCCGTGAAATTATCGCAGACTTTCTTAAAAAACACCTCAAGACTATTGATCACATTGTGGACGAGTTGAATGTCTTGAATGACTCGTTTTTAAAAAATGTAATCAGGATAAATACATCTTTTAGAATGCATAGTTAAAGTTGTATCGACGTATGTCAGTGAGTTTCCACATCTGGATACGAAGAACGATGAAAAAGTTCCTGTGAAAATGGATTCATGGAAACGTTCTCAATTGGCACTGAAGCGTTTTATGAACTATAATAAACTGATTTATCCTCCAACAATCTGACAGCGGCTGCAGCTGTGCTCAGACTCTGTCGGACTAACCTATCTCTGCACGTCATTTGTTAGTTTCTGGGAGGAAATGGGATCAAACGGGCTCGTGTAAACATCGACTCCGCCTTGTGAATGTGACCCACTCTGACCCGCTGGTCTTCTGCTGCAGCTGATCACGTCGCCCGGTGAGGATCATCGCATGTATACCCAGCAGAGGGACGAGTACTTGGAGGCTGTGTGCGAGATGGCCATCAGGAAGGTCTCCATCATCACCATCTTCGGCTCCCTGACCAACTCCACCATGAAAATTGACCACTACCAGCTCGGTGAGTCTTTAACGGTTTCACATCTGGTTACAAAGTCACACTTAATTCTATTATTTGTGTTTATTATATTTGTATTTATATGTATATTAAGGCTGTGTATTGGCAAGAATTTGGCGATGATACGTATCACGATACAGGGGCAACGATACCAAATATAGTTATATTGTAGTAACAAGGATATATTTGTAGTATTTTGAGTACTTCACTCTGGTGTTCCAGACCACATGACTCTTGACGAAGTCGTAACTGCTTTCATTTGTTTTGAAACCAAAATATGTCCAAACATCAGCTTTAAAAGCTGCTGGAGTCGACTGTATCCTCTTGTCCTCAGTCATCGCCAGGATCTTACAGGATGTATTCACTGCTACCATCTAGTGGCGGATTTTTAATTGCAACACAAAAATGGAACGCCGTAAATATTTCCATGTTATTTCTAAATTAAAAAAAAATAATTTAGGTGCAAATAACTATTACTTAATTACTGACTTATTTTACACACACTTTTACTTTAGCTTTAAAAGCTGCTGGAGTCAAATGTATCCTCTAATCCTCAGCCATCGCCGGGATCTCAAAGGATTTCATTGCTCCTTTAGCTGTGGAGGATGCAATGACTGCTGACATCTAGTGGCTGGAGGCTTAATTGCAACACAAACAATTAACAAATGATGCAAATATTTTCCGTTTATTGTAAATAACAAATCAAGTTATTTTATTTTATACAAAATCTATCTAAATATAAACCGTAAAGGAGAAAAGGAAAAGGAAGGTAAAAAAAATTGATACAGTGCTGTTGAATATATAATGTATTGTGAAAGAAAAAAATATTACGATATTCAAGTTTATCGGTATTTTCTTAACAAACTAATGTATACACACAAAAACATTATCTTCCTCTTTCTCTCAATCCCATTGTTTAATATCGAGTAATGTAGTTTTTGTTCAACCAAATGTGTGTTTGATGATAACAGGTTCAAGAACGCTTCACAAATAATAATTTCTACCAAAAGAAAGAGAAAAAAGCAACAATACAATATATATCTTCAGGTTTTCTTCTCACAGTGGTTTGCGTGAACATCAGTCCTGATGACCACAGAGGCTGGAATTTGTAAAGAGTTTGCTGTGCAACATAAGGCGTACTTGTGATGGGGGAGGGGAAGAACACTGAACCAACTCATCTTCAACAAGTGCTCCAATCCTGCCTTCAAAACTCAACCAATAGTTTCACCGTCGGTGTTCCGACCGAAATAGAGCAAAGTATGTGCCTCGGCGGATAATTAAAGATGGTTTGGTTTCTTGAGATGGAGACTTACATCTTTGGGCGTTGGTTCTGTTTTAGCTGGCACTGGGCCCAAACATGCAGCTTGTTGAAATCATGGCCGGAGCGTGAGTCTGCGAAAAAAAAGGAAAGAGTCATTGACTTTTCCTTTTATTATCACTGCAAAACTTGCTTGTTAAGTACACTATTTTTATTTTTTTATTTTAGTGCTCGTGAGACTGAACATCAAAGTAATTAATGTTCATTTTGATATGGGGATGATGAATATTTATACTATTATCCAAAGAATTTCAATAAGTATGAAGGGATTTGATTGTGGTTTAAAAAGGAGGACAAAGGCATAGTTGATCAAAAGAGATTGAGTCGCAAGAATTAAATTTAAAAAAAAGTATTTTGAAAGACAGTTTGGGAAGTACACATGGCCCCAAACCTCAACTAATTTTGGCTCCTTGTGGGACTTTTAATGCTTTTTTTATGGTTTTGCACTAATTTGTGGCTTTCAAATTGTGCCGAGTTACTATTAAAGGTAAAATAAATCAGGCCCTCAGCTAGTTTTGGAATGCTTATTTAAATGTTGGCTTAATTTTCGTAGTTTATTTCAGTCACATGATGTTTTGACATTTCATTAAAACATCCGGATTGTGTTTGAATTCAGTCTTAAATGCAACATTTTACTAACTGGGGGAGTGAGTACATGTTACACAATAGGGGTGTGTATCTGCAGGAAGATGGTGATACGATACATATCATGATACAATATATTGTTATATATCATGATACTGTAGTAACAAGGATATATTTGTAGTATTATCGAGTACTTGACTACTTGGTGTTGCAGAATTTACAGACCACATGACTCTTGACGAAGTCGTCACATTTGTTTTGAAACCAAAATATGTCCAAACATCAGCTTAAGTCGACTGTATCCTCTCGTCCTCAGTCATCGGCAAGATGTTCTTTATCTGTGACAGACGTAATGTTCCGCCATCTAGTGGTCAGAAGTTTAAACGCTGCAAATATTTGCATGTTAATTGTGGATGCAGAGATGTTTAATATCGATACAGAAACTTAAAAAAATATTGCGATATGGATCGATAGATAAACTTTATTTATCGCTCTGGAGGTCTCCTTCGGTAAAATCGTTTTTTTGTTTTGTTTAAGTGTATTGATATTTTCTTACACCCTTATTACACCCTGGTGATTTAAGACACTTTACAGCTTGATTGTCACGAATTTTTTCCCCCAAAAGACCACAAGACACTTGTGACACACTGTTGTCTGACGATGTGTTTTATAGTAACATGTTCCTAAACTGATCCGCCAAACCACTTACTCCTGCTTCGACTCACATTTTACGACCGTCTTCATGTTGGAAGTTCGTTCAATGTGTGTTTAAAAATACACTTTTACAGTGTGTCGCACCTTTTATTTGGACGTCTTATCCAGTTTCTCTTATAGTCCTGGGATGACATCACACTCACTCCCACTTGTGGCTGTATTTTTGTTTCCACTTACTGGCCAGAGGACGAGGCTGGAGTGAAAGACTTGTACATAGACGACTGGATCTTAGTGTCGGCCTCCCACGGTTCACCATGACCTCATACTTGGCCCCTTTTCTAGGGGTTTTAGAGGAAACCTGATGATTGTACATTAAGTGTTTGAAGCTTATAATGGACCTCATGTTTGTAGCTTACATACACACACACACATACACACACACACACACTTAAATACATTCCCTCTGGTCTATATTAATGCCAGCTACGTTTAATTTCTCCATCTCCGCGGAACAAAAGCGTCTCTTTGTTCTTCCCTCTCTCCGCATGTTTCTACATCGAGAGCTGGAATAAGATGAATAAGCATTTTCTAAGCATGACTCATGGAAACATTCCCGGCGAGCGCACAGCTGGAGATCTCTTAAACATTGTTTTCAACGGGGAAAACGTGTTTTAAATCGTGTCGGAAGGTCGGCGTGGTTTTCTCTCCCACGGTTCCGAGTTGGAATGATTTACGTCGTGAATGGACGTCGAAGAATGTTCAGGAGTTTTAACTCTCAACGAGGCTCTGAAGTGTTAATAAACAGACCTTGATTTATTTGGCTAACACGGCGAAGATTTTAGCTCGTTGACGAAACTTTAGCGTTAGTGACGTTTGTACTGATCCTGTGAATACCTTTTTATTACTGAGGGAATTCAAAATGTTTTGTCCGAGTTACTTTTTCACAAATGAGGGTCAACTAGGACTGGGTATGGAACCCACGCCATGCAAAATGCTTCGGTTGAACCGAGTATTGAAAAGTACTACTCTTTTCTGCCAGGTTTTGGTACCAATGCGTGATCAAAACTTTATAAAGTGAACATTTTCCTGAAGAAAAAATAAAACATTGAATGTCAGATTGATTTGTCACTTGTTAGCAAGTGTTGTATTGCATTGAAAATTACTCCCTTTTTTATTTTTTCAAGTAACTTTCAAGTTCTGATTGACATTTTCTAGCATCAATGCAGCAAAGACTCAAAATAGTCTTTAACAGAAACAAACTACAAATGTGTTTAGATGGGTCTTGTGTTTAATAACTAGTTGGCGTTAGTGTTGGATGTATTTGTGTGTCAGAGTAGTCTTCTACGAAAGGTGTTCGAGTGTTTTATGAAGTGAACTCGTTGACATTTCATTGGTCATGTTTTGAGACAAACGTATCATCATCACTGTTGTTTCACGAATGGTTTAAAACGTCACATGGACACAGACTCTTTATCCAAGAATCCAGACAGTTGAAGCTGTCTCAGTAAAATATACACATTATAGGACATATTTTCTTTAGTCAAGGGGTCTCCAAACCTTTTCCTATGAGGGCCTCATAACTTCGATCTTCTCTGAGGTGGGCCCGGGTCTGTTTGTAACAGAAATAGTGTGACGATGGCAGAGGTAGCTCAATGTAGAAATGTATTGTTTTACAGAAAACAGAAACACAAGGGAACACAATCTGTACCAAACTATTGTAATCCAGGAGTAACAAATGTCTTTCCTTTAACCTCAGTTCAACTGGAAGTCTCATCTCATCTCAATCTATCATTTCTGACGTTTTTTTCTTAAACATTGGCACCTTTATGAGTCACTAAAATAACATTAATTTTGATTTGAGCAAACTGTCAAGTGGGCCACATAAGATGAGTTACGATGGTCTAGAGAGTTTGACATGTGTCGAGAGCATTATTGATCGTACAGATAATCCGACCATGATGTAGACTCATCACTCTTTGTCTTCACTTGGGGAAGACATTCAGAGATGTTTTCTTTGAGGCTTTCTAGAGAGAAAAGAGGCTTCGGGCCATTTTTGTAACAGTATTTCTTGATGTCTTTGAAGAACAACAACCTCTTTCCAAGAAAAACTCCCTGTTTTTCCTCACATATCTTGCATAGGACTCAGTTAAGAAGACAATAACTATCCATCACATGGAGACTTTTGGGTCATTTTTGTCATAAGTTGTTCGTCTTCATTAAAACTCTAAACTCTAAAAAGGCCTTGAAGTTCCACCATTGTAGGCTCTCATTGTTCTGAAGGTCCATCCCAGCAGGTCCTACAAAAACATGACCCCCCACCCTCCACTGATGTAAAAACATGACCCTTGACCCCAGCCTGAGAATCATCTCTTGTGTCTCCAGAGCACGACAGGCCCATGAAAGGTCTTCGTCAGGAGGACCTGGTCAACCAGGATCTGATCACGGGGCTCAGGAAGGAGTTCGGAATGACGCACGACGACTTCTTCATGGTCCTCACGGACACGGACATGAGGGTCAAGGTAAGAACGGCGACCTCGAACGACCTCTGTTGAGAGACCACGTTCCGAAAACGATTCGATCAATCTTCAAGTGAATCTTCGATGGATTCATGACTAGAACAAACATCTGTGTTGACACTCGTCTCCTAAATGAAGCTCCATGTTGGTCTCATCTCTGCTGGTTATTTAAAGCTTCTCCAGCCAAACACCATCACCGTCCTCTCCTCTTTGAAGACCGCTGACCTTTCCCTTTCAGCACACCGGCGGCACCAAAACACACTTGTGTGTGTGTGTGTGTGTAAACCAGGTTGTTTTTGGAGCGGCCCATCAAAGAGGCTAGTGTTCACTCGTGTGCTGACACAGGCAGCGAGCGCACCAGGGCGAGTGGTGTGAAAGTTGTCCAAGCAAATGAAAAATGATTTCCTACGTCCACGCCAGACGACGACCGCGAGGATATGTACGAGAAGAAAAAAAAAAACCGTGAAAGGACGAACATAGAGACGTGGAAATTCATCTTAAATCCATGTTCCCTCCATCATGAGTCCAGTTGGTTTGACCTTGACATGTCCGACTACATCAGTGTCGTCAGAGTATTGGAAAGTTGAATTTAACACTTCAAATGTTGAAACTTTATTTAATTAAATAATTCAATTAGATCATTCAAGTCAATTTTTTATTTATTTTTTATCATTTTATATTCTGGTGAAAAAACAAACATTTCTTAGTTCAATTTTCTTTAATTTGTAGCCTTTTAAATTAAATATTTAAAAAGTTGGTTTAATATAAAAGTGCCATCATGAGGAATTGACGCACCAGTGCGTTAACTTGGTCACATGATCGTCTCTGTGTCGCGTGATTGGCTGAATGTTCCCTTGAGCAGCTCAGTGCGTTCTTGGTATTGTCTGCTTTTATTATACCAACATTTTTATATTGAATTTAAAAGGCTATGAATAATAACATATTGAATTAAGAAAATTATATATATTAAAACAAAAAAAGGATTTAGACTATCAAACTCTGAAAATGTACTTAACTTTTAAGTACATTTAAAATAATTTAACTCTGCAGCAAGAATTCTGAGCCGCTCTAGTAGAAGAACTCACATTTCTCCGATCCTTAAAACTCTTCACTGGCTGCCAGTTTCTTTCAGGATCAACTTTAAAATTCTGGTTCTTACTTTCAGATCTATTTATGGTCAGACCTTCCATCAGTGATCTGATCCAGCCTTACACCCCAGCTCGGGCTCTGAGGTCTGTGGATCAGAATCTACTGATGGTTCCTGAACACGGTTCAGGACCAGAGGAGAGAAATCCTTCCAGACTGTTGCTTTGGAACGATCTTCCTCTGTGTTTGATGATCTACTGACTCCTTCAAGAAACATCTTAAGACGTTTTTATTTGTTCAGGCTTTTCCTTGATTTTCTGGAACTCCTGTTGTGTTATCAGTTTTATCTTGACCTTTAAAGTATATACTTTATTGAATATTGTTTTGATTGTTTAAGCGCTTTGTGACCCTGGTCTGGAAAAGCGCTCTATAAATAAAAATGACTTACTTACTTACTTATTCGTCAGCAATCCTACGAGGTCCCGATCGCCATGAAGGCCGTGTTCAACTCCATCGACACCTTCTCCTCGCGCATCCGAGAGATGGAGCAGCAGAAGCGCGACGGCGTCGCCTGCAAGAAGGAGGACAAGCCCAGATCCCTGGAGCACTTCCTGTCCAGGTGAGTCGCCGGGAAACCAACTCCGGGATCTGAAGCGTCCTGGTTGCCGGTTCGACCCTGAACTCTCGTGTTTGGTCGCAGGTTCCGCTGGAGACGTCGACTCTTCATCATCTCTGCGGCCAACGACGAGGACTGGGCCTACCAGCAGCAGCTGTTCGCCCTCGGCAGCCAGGCCTGCAACCTGGGTGAGGAAGAGTCACTTTAGGAGAAGAACTGTTGATGATTCAAAACTGGCTTCAGTGTCCGTGAATTACTGTTCAATATATCAGTGTCGTCAGAATATTCAACAGTTGAATTGAAATATTCAAACTATTTTTTTAAATTTTTAATGTAGTTTCAACATTTTAAATGTTCAGTTCAATATTCTGATGACACTGAAATACTATAAATGACCTATTTTACAAAAATTAACTCTCGAAAATATGAACAGAATCCATAGGAATTTTCAGAACAATTTTGATCGGTGGTCGAGGAACAGATCAGTCAATTTCAATGCTGAATGCCATCTGGATCCACCTCTCAATTGAAGGATTGGTTACTCTGTGAGGTGCAACAAGAGTTGTTCTTGCTGACATGTGTGTGTGTTGTGCAGGCGGGTTCCAAAACGATATACATCAAATGTAGGGCAGTAATGTTGGGTCATTGTATGGTTGTAGATGAGCTGCTTGGCAGAGGTCTTTGCTCTCTTAGTGCTTTTCTAATTATTTTAGTAAATCAATGACATTTGTTCTTCTGATCATTGTGGTTCAAACCAGCTAAATAACCAAAGTTGTGTTAGAATGTTTCTGGGTCTGACCCGGTCCCGGAGGATCTGGGTCAGTTTTTTTCTCCTTGTTTACTTCGGCGTCGAACCACAGACTCTCTGCTGCTGCAATTTCCTCTTTCCTGTCGTCAGAGACAAACATGTCAACAGACGACTTCACTTCCTGCCAACGCCTGAAGGAGGCGCTTGTTCATCACTGGATATTAAAAGAAATGTGTCCAGAGATTTGTTTGTTTGTTTTTAGTTCGTCGACTTCCTCTCCAGACCCCTGTGGTCATAATGTTGTTGCTCTGTTTATGACCTTTGACCTGAAGAACAACTGGCTCTGGTCGTCACTCGTTGAATACAGTCTGGGAATTTAAAAAAGACTTGATGAGGAAAAAATGCACATTTTAAGTCTTGAGAAATCTACAAAACATGACTTTTATTTTAGACAATCATTCTATCTTTGCTCGATGAATAATGCCTGTGACCTATTAAGTAACAACTGTGAAAGGGGAGGAGCTTGTGTGCAGAAGTCTAGGGATGCCTCAGGAGATGCTGAAAGGGTTGATGGGAAAATCTGCTTCAGATGATCCAGAACTCATTACAACTCGAAGTGAAACCAGAACTCTGGTTCTGACTGAAGTCCGGCTTTGTGCTTGTTCTGTTGCCACGGCGACCGCAGGTCTGAGACACATCGCAGTCCTGAAGCTGGTGGGCACGGACCTGCTGGACATGGGCGGATCCCTGGAGCTGTACCCCATCAACGGTGAGTGAGCGAGTCTCGGGTTCTGGTGCGAGTCTCTCACGGGGTTTTCTCCTCGCAGGAAGCGCCACGGTGGAGCGAGAAGGTATGTCGGGAAGTCTGGTCAAGGACATGAGGAACTACTTCCAGATCAGCCCGGAGTACTTCTCCATGCTGCTGGTGGGGAAGGACGGCAACGTGAAGTCCTGGTACCCGTCCCCCATGTGGTCCATGGCCATCATCTACGACCTGGTGGACTCCATGCAGCTGCGCCGGCAGGAGATGGCCATCCAGCAGTCGCTGGGCATGCGCTGCCCCGAGGACGAGTACGGCGGCTACGGGTACCACCAGCACGGCTACGACCACGGGTACCACCAGGGTTACTGAGGACCGGACCGCCTCCTTACGTAGCACTTAGTGGAGCCTCCAGAACCTCCTCTCAGCGAGGAGACCCCGTTAGTGTCCGGATGATTCCAGTCGCTCTCGACATCCCAGGGTTGTAGATAAAATGACTTTTGTTGTATTTATTAGACTTTGATGGTCATCGAGTGTCACGTTTTATATTTATAATCTATGGTGACTAATAAAAACATTACGACCAGATGTATCGAACCGAGATCATTTTGACGCAACAGCGCCGCTTAGTGGCCGCAATGTTTACAACATTTAATTGAATAAATTAAATGATAAAATATAGTTTTTAATCAAAATCACTTGAAAGAATAACAATAACTACACCTAGTGGCCGTTAATGTTAAACATTAAAAATAAATCAAATATATATTTTTTACATCAAGATAAAACAAACATTAGTGTCAGAAGACATGATGCTAGTGTTCACAATGTAAACATGTGTTTATATAATTAAATGTATTTATATTTAAATCCAGAATGTACTTGAAGAATGAAAAAGGAATATATAACAAATCACCAAACTCGTTATTCGGAAACGAAGCAACAGCACCGCCTAGTGGCCGCAACGTAAAAAACTATTGCCTTTTTTAATGACTTGACCATACTAAAAAGTAACATTTTTTTAAATCCAACCATTTGTTGAAAAGAAGGAAAAAAAACATGACCGCACTCTTAACATAATGCAACAGCTCCACCAAGTGGCCGTAATGTTAAAAAATAATGTTAATTTACAAGTTAAGAGGAACGTTTATTTACAAAAACATGGTGCAACAGCTCCTCCTGGTGTCCGAAACGTGAAAAACATAGAAACAATGTGATAATGTTTATCGTTGAAATGAAGAAAAAGAACATCTAAATAGACTCGAGGTGCAACAGGTGAACAGGTGAAATAGTGAGTAAATACAATCGTAAAACATGAATAAATGGATAAAAAAGTCATACTTGTAAATATAAGTAAAAGTAAAAATATTGAACTATAGAAAAAAGGAACAAAAAGGTGACGATGTTTTGATTTGAAACGAGTTAAAAGAGTTTATTTTTAAAATATTTACATCATTTGGCAGCAGCAACGTTGAGACAGTATCATGATGTCATGGTTCGTACATTCAAACACCTTCACTGGTCCCTTCAAAAGTGGACTTCAGAGAAGAGTTCTGGTCCTGAAATCGTTCCCTCATCAAGAGTCCGTGTGGACGTGGTCTTCCGGAGTCTGTCGCTATGGCAACGCCTCCTCAAACTCACTGTCGCTGTTGTCCTTGGCCAGCAGCTCCAGCTCCTCGCCGTCCTGACAAACACCAAAGACACGGTCAAGACCCGAGAACATCACATGGACCATCAGAGAAACCCTCGTACCCCGCAGGAGCGCGACACCTCGCGGTTGAGGACCCGCAGCTTCTCCTGCTGCAGGCTGAACTCCAGGTCTTTGGGTCGCCCGGCGTTGTAGATGAAGATGGCCAGCAGCACCGTGGGCGCCTGCAGGAAGAAGTCCAGCGACGGGCGGAAGTCGAACAGGAAGAGCGAGAGCCCCGTCACCAACACGGTGGTGATCTGACCCGTCATCACGTGGAACATGTTGTCCCGGAACTTCAGGATGAAGGCCACGGACAGACCCAGGGCCGCTGGGAGAGAAGATCAGGGTTAAGATGGAGGTTATGCTTCCTAGTTTCCTTGTTTCCTAATCTTCCTTCCTCCCTTTCTTACATGTTTCCTATTCGGTTTCCTGCTTTGTTTCCTTACTTGATTCCTAAGCTTTTTCTTTCCTTCTTTCTTTCTTGTTACTTTATTTTTCTGTTGTTTCCTACTTTGCTCCCTAGTTTCCCAGTTTTGTTTCCTTGTCTCCTCTCTTGGTTCCTAGTTTCCTCATTAGACATCAAGTCTAAATGCAAGTGACCAGACGATGCGTTCTACTCACCAGTGACGAGCACCAGAGCCAGCGAGCAAACATTATGACCATGCAGGAGGCCGCAGTGGACGGTGAGACCCCGGGCTTCTTGTCCCAGTCCCAGAATCAGAGCGTTGAAGATCACGCCGAAGCCATATCTGTGGAGGAAGCAACGGTTGATGACACTGAAGAAGCAGGAGGAGGATTCGAGCAACGGTGGAGCAACAGTAGAGGAACAGTGAAGGAACAGAAGAGAAACAGTGAAGGAACAGACGAGGAACAGAAGAGGAACAGTAGAGGAACAGAAGAGGAACAGTGAAGGAACAGTAGAGGAACAGTGAAGGAACAGTAGAGGAACAGTGAAGGAACAGTAGAGGAACAGTGAAGGAACAGAAGAGGAACAGTGAAGGAACAGTGAAGGAACAGTAGAGGAACAGTGAAGGAACAGTGAAGGAACAGTGAAGGAACAGTGAAGGAACAGTAGAGGAACAGTAGAGGAACAGTGAAGGAACAGTGAAGGAACAGTAGAGGAACAGTGAAGGAACAGTTGAGGAACAGTGAAGGAACAGTGAAGGAACAGTTGAGGAACAGTGAAGGAACAGTGTAGGAACAGTAGAGGAACAGTAGAGGAACAGTGAAGGAACAGAAGAGGAACAGTGAAGGAACAGTGAAGGAACAGTGAAGGAACAGAAGAGGAACAGTAGAGGAACAGTTGAGGAACAGTGAAGGAACAGTGAAGGAACAGTAGAGGAACAGTGAAGGAACAGAAGAGGAACAGTGAAGGAACAGTGAAGGAACAGAAGAGGAACAGTAGAGGAACAGTTGAGGAACAGTTGAGGAACAGTGAAGGAACAGTAGAGGAACAGTAGAGGAACAGAAGAGGAACAGTGAAGGAACAGTGAAGGAACAGAAGAGGAACAGTGAAGGAACAGTGAAGGAACAGTCGAGGAACAGAAGAGGAACAGTAGAGGAACAGTGAAGGAACAGACGAGGAACAGTGAAGGAACAGTGAAGGAACAGTAGAGGAACAGTAGAGGAACAGTAGAGGAACAGTGAAGGAACAGAAGAGGAACAGTGAAGGAACAGTGAAGGAACAGTGAAGGAACAGTAGAGGAACAGTGAAGGAACAGGCGAGGAACAGGCGAGGAACAGTGAAGGAACGGTAGAGGAACGGTAGAGGAACGGTAGAGGAACGGTAGAGGAACGGTAGAGGAACGGTAGAGGAACGGTAGAGGAACAGTTGAGGAACAGTGAAGGAACAGTGGAGGAACAGTGAAGGAACAGTGGAGGAACAGTGAAGGAACAGTTGAGGAACAGTGGAGGAACAGTAGAGGAACAGTGGAGGAACAGTGGAGGAACAGTGGAGGAACAGGCGAGGAACAGGCAAGGAACAGAAGAGGACCAGTAGAGGACCAGTAGAGGAACAGTAGAGGAACAGTAGAGGAACAGTAGAGGAACAGTTGAGGAACAGTGAAGGAACAGTTGAGGAACAGTTGAGGAACAGTAGAGGAACAGTGGAGGAACAGTGATGGAACAGTAGAGGAACAGTAGAGGAACAGTAGAGGAACAGTGATGGAACAGTAGAGGAACAGTTGAGGAACAGTAGAGGAACAGTGGAGGAACAGTAGAGGAACAGTGGAGGAACAGTGATGGAACAGTAGAGGAACAGTAGAGGAACAGTGGAGGAACAGTGATGGAACAGTAGAGGAACAGTAGAGGAACAGTAGAGGAACAGTAGAGGAACAGTTGAGGAACAGTAGAGGAACAGTGGAGGAACAGTGATGGAACAGTAGAGGAACAGTAGAGGAACAGTGGAGGAACAGTGATGGAACAGTAGAGGAACAGTAGAGGAACAGTAGAGGAACAGTAGAGGAACAGTTGAGGAACAGTAGAGGAACAGTAGAGGAACATAAGAGGAACAGACCAGGAACTCACAGTTTGCTGTTCTGGATGAAGATGCTCTCAGTCAACTGGTCTCCTTCCTTCAGGATCTTCTCGTTGTAGATGTTGGCCATGGACGAGATGAAGCACTGCAGCAGCAGCAGGACGTGACCCACGCCGAGGGCCTGGACCTGACCCACCACCCGCTCCCTCCACGCCTGCCCCGGGAGAGCAGATACCCATGATGCACTGGCACTGAGGAGGACAAGAGGCCATTAGAGTCACCAGGAGACAATATCTGGTTTGAACCAGATCATCAGATTCAAATAGTTCAAGACTGATTCATGAACCTCTGACAAGTATTACTTATAGGGATTACCATATGGACCCAGAAATGTTTTTGAAGGATTTGATACCAACAACTTTGTACTTCACCAGTGAGTTCAAGCATGTCTTTGAAAAATGACAATATTACTCAATTATATCCACATAAATACACATTTTGGTAAAATAATGTGACATGTTCATGAGTAATATTGTCACTTTTCTAACCCAAAGAAATACAATTTAATAATTTCTGTGTCTTTTTTTCTTTGTGTAGTTCAATCAACTGATCTTTCTTTGAGTTTGATTTTTCCAACGCCATTGAACGCATCGTACTAGTTTTTATAGGTATATTTGTTTTCATTTTTTCCCTTCAGTGAGTACAAATGTTACATACTGATACAGTGATATATATATATATACACACACTTTTTTTTCGACAATACTGTATCAGAAGTATCAAGTAAGACAAAAACTAAAAATTATATATATATATATATATTTTATTTCCATCATTATTCTTTAATGGTTTATAGTTAGATAAAATAATTACTTTAAAAAATGTGTATTCACAGCATTTGTTCATTGTTCTGTGGCAATTAAACGTCTATCAGTCATTACGTCCACAATAGTTAAAGGAACAATGTGGGATCCTGTTGTTGACTGAGGACGAGAGGATACAGTGACTCCAGCAGCTTTTAAAGCTGATGTTTGGACATATTTTGGTTTCAAAACAAATGAAATCAGTTACGACTTCGTCAAGAGTCATGTGGTCTGTAAATTCTGCAACACCAGAGTCAAGTACTCGACAATACTACAAATATATCCTTGATACAACAGTATCACAATATATCGTATTGTTGCCTCATTTACCCATATATAAATATATATTATGATTAAGGTGATCAACTACGAAAGGACATTATTTTTCCTTCAAAAGTCAACGTGAAATAATCAAACCTGTGCAGGTAGAACAAGTTTCAAACCATCACGAGACGTTTGAAGACGTTCATCTCAGACTCTCTCCGTGAAGGTCAACATGCTAAAGCTAACGGCGCTACCAGGACGTTCACCTGCTGTTCCTCATCTGCTCCAGCAGCTCGGTGTAGAGCAGGCAGGAGTTGGACGAGGAGGTCAGGGGGCTCAGGCGGAAGCTCGGCTCGGACGCCGCGCTCTGGTGACCCCCGGATCCCGTCGTCAAGGAAACGATGGCCAGGAAGAGGATGACCAGCGCCGCCCACTGGAGCCAGGACAGGCGCCTCCTGGTGGAGAAGAGAGAGATGACG
Organism: Callionymus lyra; assembly: GCF_982586985.1. Lineage (NCBI taxonomy): Eukaryota > Metazoa > Chordata > Actinopteri > Syngnathiformes > Callionymidae > Callionymus > Callionymus lyra. The sequence continues at coordinate 11,402,703 of NC_141829.1, forward strand.
GTTCAATAAAAACACAAACCCTCTGGTGAAAGTTTCTTCTTACTTCAGGACGACTCTGAAGAGCACGGCCGTCGTCAGGATGACGAAGTTGGAGAACAGAACCGCCATGGCCTGAAGGAGAGAGCAACGTGACCAGAATGTAGTGACACAGTTGAACCACAAGAGGGAGAAACCAGTTCTGGCTTCAGTCGAGGGGGCAGCAGTGGAGGTGGAGTGAAGCGGCAGTGGTAAGGTAAGGTAAGGTAAAACTTTATTGTGAGCCAACAATGAGCATCAGCAGTTTAGATAAACGCTTGTCACGCCCCAGTAAGTTTAGAACATTTATGTAATTATTATTAAACATGTTGGTTTGAAAATCAGATCATCGTCATTAAAATGAAGCAACTTTTTGTTTCCACATGTTCCAATCATCCCTCGCTTTTTTCCATCCTTCAGTTGTTGTCATTTTTTGCTTCATTTAAATTAAATCTTCTAATATAGTTGTATATGTAAGCCCAGTATTAGTATTAGGTCATTTTACTATAGTTTATTTTCTTGACTTGTTATTGTACACTTGTGAAAACATTCCAGACTCTGATGATCACATTAACCACTAATTATGAAATGCCTGATGGTAATTACACAAAGTTTATTTTACATGCAAATACTTGACACTTTCTTCACACTGAACTAGTTTTTAATTGTTATTTAAATGTTTTTATATTATTATTTCTGTTCCGTGTTCAGCTACTAAACTTTGTTTGTGTTGTTGCTAAAGCTATCGCTACGATCAGCCTGTGTCTGCAGCGACACACAAGAAGCACAACAACGACGACGACGACTGTGTCATTTTATGATTCACACTCATGTGTTCACTCATCAGAAATGTTGCTTTATACGTTTAATTTTACGTTTACTTGATGAAGGTTTGTCGTTCGCCTGGCATTTAAAAAAATACATTTGGAATGTACAAATGTATTTACTACCTATTCATCAATCAACTTCAGGGCAAAACAATACATAAAAAGAGCTGAAATTATCCTAATACATTAAATAAGAAATGATAAATAATAATAAATGTAATTAATCAGAGACGTTTTAATTTTAATCGGGGTCTTCTTCCCCATTGTTCCCCTTTGGAGTGAGAGGTCAGTAGACTAAGGGATAATTTGTATTGAAACTAAAAAAAAGTAAAATACATTAGCTTTAAAAGCTGCTCAAGTCGAGTGCATCCTCTCGTCCTCAGTATCGGGATCTTGCCAGTTATTTGTTCCCTTAGCTGCGGAGGACGAAATGACTGCTGCCATCTAGAGGCCTGAAGTTTAATCACACAAATGAATTAACGCTGTAAACATTCTGCAAAATGTTAATTTTAAATAAAATATATTAAAATAATTGTATTTTATACACCAATAGAATTTCTCACGCCCCTATTCGGCCTGGGGAAAGATGTTGACCCTTTTGTGCGAGTCCAAAGTGACAAGACAAAGGTGAAGGTTGAGGACGGGTGAGGACGGGTGAGGACGGGTGAGGACGGGCAAGGACGGGCGAGGACGGGTGAGAACGGGCGAGGACGGGTGAGGACGGGTGAGGACGGGCGAGACTCACGGGCTGCAGGTAGGTCATGATATAGAAGACGATGAGGTTGTCCAGGAAGTAGAGGAAGGCTGGGACCGACCACTTCAGCGACTGCAGGCAGGAGGCGGTGGACGAGAAGCCCAGATCGCTGCAGGATCTCCCCTCTGGAGACACGCCGCACGTTAACAAAAACCACCAGACCCACGACCACGTGACCCCCGACACCTACCTTTCACGAACACCCTCAGAGACATGACGAGACACACGACCAGCTTCAGTGCCTCGGCCAGCAGGTTGACGGACGCCGGCAGGAAGTCGTACTTGTTCTCTGGGGAGCGACACACGGGTTTGACGGTTGGATCTGGTGGTTTTAAACACCCTAAAAAACACTCACCGGCGTTGGCGGAGAACTTGAGCAGCAGAACCCGACTGGTTCCCAGCGTGACGAAGACGGCGCCGAGAGCCAGAGTGTAGAGACAAGAGCGCGAGCAGAGCGGCTGGCCGGGGCGGCGGCGGCAGCACGCCATGTCTGGAGGAGAAGCTACTGCAACACAGAGGAAATAAAGAAAAGGTTTAAGCATTTATATTTTTCCATTCTTCACTCGTACAAGAAAATACTCTCGTGACTTCGAGAACCTACCTGGCCTACATAGAAGGATTACCAGTAGGCAACAATAGGAGGAAGTCAAGTAAATAAAACTTGGAAGTAAACAATCGAGTATCACCTGATGGGAGTTTTCCCCCGAAGCCAGTCGGGTCAGTTTTATAACATCATTGTCCCGAGAGAACAAAGAAAGACGTGCACGTGAGCAGGTGTCTTGTACTTTCCCTTTAAAACCAATTTTAATATGAAAACTGTAAATCCTAAGCACTCCTCAAGTAGGTAATTTCATTTTCAATGGAAAATAAACTGATTTAATAAAACAATCTCCTTCACATTTTGTACTTCAATTTGATCTTAAAGTGTATTATCAATCCTGCAATATGTGCAACATATACAAAGAATTAAAATGAATGAGCTAAATATCATTTAGACGTTGTTCTTCAATGTAACATTCGATGCAGGAAAGTCAACAAACAGGTTTAACGGCTATAAAATAACAAACATTGAACGAGTGTACAGTGGGGACAATGATTATGAAATTATACAACAATCTTATCAAGAATTTTGTTGATGCCTCTCTAAACCATCGAGTCCTGTATTTTTCAAGTGAACCTGATCCAAGACAAAGCTCAGATTCTTGTCGTACAGTCGTGACACAATCGTGATTTACGGTTGTTTGACAGAACATGAACTCTGGATAAACACACAAGCTTTTGTTGGTGTTACATCAGTCGGAGAACATCGAAAGATATCCCTTGACGGACTGGTTGTGCATCCTCCCGACAAATGTGACTTTCTATCATACATTTTATTCTTTGAATCTTTCAATTATTTGTTATAACCCAAAAAAAACGTTTTAAATGACTTTATTTAATAACTATAAATGACATTATTTTGGAAGAAAACACAGGTCCTTCTCAGAATTTCTATTAATTGTTACATTTTTTTAATTTTATTTTCAATTTTAACATGAGTTTATATATTTTTTTAAATACAGTACTCAATTTAAAATATATATATCAAATAGCAGGGGTGTTAGAAATGTCAATATGGCGATATATATTGTGATATTCTTTTCCATGATACTTTATCAATATTCATTGATACATTGATACTTTAATTAACATGCAAATATTCAACAGTCACTACATCCCCGATAGGTAATTAAAAATGGTCCCGGCGATGACTAAGGACGAGAGGATACAGTCGACTCAAGCAGCTTTTAAAGCTGTAAATTCTGCAACACCAGAGTCAAGTACTCGAAAATACTACAAATATATCCTTGTTCCTACAGTATCATGATATATCGTGTCGTTTCCCCTGGATGGTGATAGTAGTGAAGTATTTTCAGATAAAGTCAAGTAATTTAAAACATATTTCACTGTATTCACAGGTAAGAGCAGATGTACCAGCAGGTGCTTCGTGTCTCACTGGAACATCCTTTTTATTTGTAAAACACAGACTATCTCAAATATTTGGCAAATGGTGTGACAGGATGGAAACTTCCAGCTGAAACTAATACCAAGTTTCTCATAAAAAAAAGGAGGAGCAAAGATTGAGGAGATCCAGCAGGACTAACAAACCAGTTTGACCGACTCTTGAACACGTTGCATTCAATTCATGCCAACAAACTGTAGCCTTAACTGATCCGATCTAATCTGTCATACGACTGTATATTCTGTCAATAATTCCACAAGACAGAGCAGAGTCTTGTCTGACCCGACAACGCCTCGAGTCCATTACAACAACTAAAATGTAAACTGGTGAGAGTGTTCCCGACTTCAGCCTTTCATCACCATCCCAAATTAAACTTTTCCTATGTTAAGTTTTTCAAAAGTGCAGCATATGCAGAAATATAACATTTAAAAACGAAACCTTCATGTGGGACAAATGTCTCTCTAAACCAGAACCTGTGCGGACATGACCGACTGCAACTATTAAAAAGACAATATGTAATTTCTAAAATATTATTTTCTTCCTTTAATGTTTTATTTGTTAAAGTAAGTAAGTAAGTAAGTAATATTTATTTTGATAGCGCTTTTCCAAACCAGGGTCACAAAGCGCTTAAACAAACAAAACAATACTCAAAAAAAGTATATACACTTTAAAGATCAAGATAATACTGAGAACAACACAGGAGTTCCAGAAAATCAAGGAAAAGCCTGAACAAATAGAAACGTCTTAAGATGTTTCTTAAAGGAGTCAGTAGATCATCAAGCGCAAAGAGAGAGGAAGATTGTTCCAAAGCTTAGGAGCAACAGCCTGAAAAGATTTCTCTCCTCTGGTCCTGAGTCGTGTGCGTGGAACCATAAGTAGATTCTGATCCACAGACCTCAGAGCCCGAGCTGGGGTGTAAGGCTGGATCAGATCAGTGATGTAAGGAGGAGCCTGACAATGAATAGCTTTACGTGTTGAAGCAAGTGTGTCTTAAACAGATGTTGGACTCTATTGCACTCATCAGTATGTGACCCCCACTCTGCTGTGATCAGTCAAACATTGAGGTTTGTCACCGCGTGTCATCAATCCCGGAAGTCTACACCTCCAAGGGACTCGTTGTATAAACAAAGCAGGGTTTGATTACAGCTGACTGGAGGAGGAGTGGAGCCATTACTACGTTTTAATTGACTCTCGTAACCTCTTGTTCGCCCAGATTTCAGACGGGGGAGAACTTTATAAAGTAATGAGTTGAAAACATGGTCATGATGAGGGACTCACTGCATCTTGGAGAGGAAGACTTCAACATTTGAAACATGAACTAAACAAGTTATAAACTCTTGTTGAGTCCGTTTTTGTTTTGTCTTCCTTCTGAGGTCATAAGTCTCTCAGTACTTCATATGAAAACACTTAATAAAAGCAGGATAGTTCCCCTGAGATAGGATCATTTCAAAAAAAAAAAAAAGAAAGAATAATAATTAAAAAAAACAGTTTATTCAACTAAACTAGATCAACCTCTCTTTTTTAGAACATGAATTTTGATCCAAATATTGAAAAGTCCCGGAAATAATCCCAGCAAAGGTGGGTTTTTAAAGTGAGCGACATCCTGTAAATCAACAGAATCATTAGCGACTGTGAACAATCAGAACTATAAGGTGACAATAACATTCTCGTGAGCCAAGATCATCGTGCGTGAAGTAAGTGTCAACATGTCAGCTGAACAGAGTTGATGTGAGAATAACAGGCCACTGTGGAGTCTAAGCAGGGAGTGACGCTGCAGATTACAAACATACAATGGTCAAAGGAAGAGCTAATGTGTATTAAAGTCAAGCATGACATTTGACTAACAAACTTTATCCCCATGTGGCAGTTTCAGGTCATCGTAATGGATGTGGTTGACCTAGATGTCTCAGCACCTGTTGATACACTTCCATCACATAATAAAAGCAGTTTATCAGCAATTGTTCACCATCAACCGTCATGAGCGTCGACAGATATGCGACTTCAGAAAATCTCAAATGCAAAAGTTTGCTTTTACAAAGCATTGTAGAATTCAACAATTCACCTGATGGCTCTTTACAGAATATATTTGAATACACACGCTTTATATGCAAAATACTATCGGATTTATTTGCCAATATAAAATCTATTGAAACTGCAGACGTCAAAACTATCTTATGTTACTCTTCACTGAGAGGAAAACACTTCTTGCTTATTTTCATCTTATTTTATAACTTTACTCTGTACCGCCACCAAAAGAAAATCCCTATGTTGTGTTTACAACAGTATCAATAAAAGGTTCTGACAACAGTATCAATAAAAGGTTCTGGTTCTGATCATCCTGGCATGACAACAGCATCAAACATGACAAAAGAATGTAGTTGAGCAATGTGTGCAACTGCCAAGCTGGAGATTTGTTTTGCTTTCATTCAAAAGCACTTCAAAATTCTTTGTTAAAATATTAAATGTGGTTTATTTTAAACTGTATTTATTCTACTTTTGTTATCAATGTTGTTTGTGTCAATGCCTCTCTGATAATAAAACCATGTATATTACTTTGAAAAGGATTCATCTGATCGGAAATATAATTCAAAACATATGGTTATTTAAACGCGACGCGACTGTGGAGGAGAAATAAGGATATGAACCATCTGGAGTCAAAAAAGGGGAAACAAATATTTGAAGCAAACATTTAGTTTTCTTTTTAAATCGACGGTTAGTCTCGACTCGTGCACAAAAGATCGAACTGCTCGATATGTCATGAAAACAACAACAACAATACAAAGAGCGACAGAAAGCATCTTATTGTTGTGTAACCAAGTCACGTCAGCTTCAAAACGATCATGTTTCGGTACAAATACAACGGTAGCGAGAGGAAAAGATACGTAGAAAAGGTTGATTTAACTCACTCTGTTTAGAAATCTTCTTTCAAACACATCCCTGCCGCGACAATGATCACACCATTCTTCTAGTTCCTACTTCTCTGCGCATGCGTATATGTATAGCTCAAGTTCTGACGTGATGACGCAAGACGCTGTTTTTTATTTTATATTTTTTATACTAAATACATGAAATCGGAGATGCAATTATGTTTTATTAACATAAAGATTACAAAAGTAAAAAATATAAAGTATCAATGAATAGCGAGTGGGATTTATGTTCGTAGTTCTTAACCAATACTTCCGGGTTTTCGTTCCTACTCTCAATTTAATAAATATCTGAAACGATTGAATGTTTAATTTTCACATTCGTTTCGTTCTCATTTAATTAAATTCGCGTAATATATTTTATAAAATGTTATATAAAGAGTTTAACAGAATTAAAGTATTTACATCTTTGTTTTATTATTTTCAAGAATGTATACATTTTCCAAGAATTTCATTTGTAAAAAAAAATCTTACGAATAAATAAATCCAAATAAAAATGTCCATAATTGTTTTGTTATTGTTATATTATATTACAATTATATTTGGAGAGAGCGAGAGAAAAAGAGAGGGATCGAGTTAGTCTGCATTTTGTTCGAATATTATTATTATTCTTTTTATTCTATATTCATCTTTTTTATTCTTTTTTTTTTTTTAATAATGTTTTTATGGTCTACTTTTTAGTAATTTGTTGATATAAAACATGAGAATTATTGTCTCCATGTGTTGCCACTTTGTTTGATTGTGTAGAAAACAAATTATTATTCATATTATTTAGAAATATAGGAAGCGCAGATAGGCCTCGGTGCTTTTTCTATTGTTTTGTGTATTATCCTATTTCATTATTTTATTCTGTACTGACACAACACAAAATCCTATGCTACACAATTAAAGTTTCTGATTCTGATTTTCGTTCAATACCAATAATAATAATAATAATTGATTTGTATAGCGCTTTTTTGGAGGTCACTCAAAGACGCTTTACATTGCATAGAATATACATAAAAAGGTCCTGCGTCTACATAATCTGGTAAACAGCAGATCCTGGGTTTCTGAGTTCGGGGGCAGGAGTGGAGTGAAAGTATCATGATGTTCTGTTCTATGTTAATCTTTGTATCCTTTGTCTTTGTTATTTTTTTTGGATCTATGTTCTTTATCTTTAGACTTAGATTGTATCATCTTGTTCTTTCTCTTTATTTCCCCTTGTTCTTGTTCTTATTTTATTTTTATTACCTAACCTAACCTAACCTAACCTAACCTAACCTAACCTAACCTAAGCTAAGCTCCTTCTTGTGGTTAAAAGATTTACGTAAAGATGTTCCTCAGAAGATGACTCACTCTGACCAATAAAGTGAGTCTATTACATTATAGAGGAGTCAAAGACACAGTTCATTGGCCTGAACATGATGTTTAAACAAGTGTGTGTGTGTGTGCATGTGTGTGTGTGTGTGTGTGCATGTGTGTGTGCGTGCGTGTATGTGTGTGGGCTGGGGGGGGTAGATAAAGCTCAGAGCAGACCTCTACATCCCATCATACCGTCTCTTGTCGAAGAACAGACCAGACTCTTCTGGAGGATCAATCTCAGATATGAGGCTCCTCTTCTGGGCTGGAGCTCAGCGCCTCCTTCCCCTCCTGCTTCTTCTGGCCGTCCTGCAAGTCAGTGCCAACCCTCAGCCCAAGGAGAGACACTACTACATCGCAGCTGTCGAGATCGACTGGAACTACTCCGGAGATGTGTCCGACAGGTAGAGAATCGCTAATAATCATTAAAATTATCGGAAGATACTTGAATTCCAGTCATAGTTCTACGACGTCTCCCTCAGAATGTTTGGTTGCTATTTCTTATCTTGTTGATACGGAGCGTGTACGTCAGACCCCTCTTCCCGTAAGCTCTTGTCAATTTTGTGATTTTCCACTTTGCCTCAGGTTCAATACAACTTATAAGAAAGTGGTCTTTCGGGAGTATGAGAAAGGCTTCCAACAGGCCAAGACTCATCCGTCCTGGTTAGGTAAGTCCCTCTGTCATGATAACAGGCTTCATTGATGGATGTCTCATCTAAGTGTGTGTTTTATTGATACTAATAACCCCCAACAAATGCGTTAAATTCACCGTTTATATCGACCCTTAATCAATTTTCTTCATTACACATTAAATTAACAACAAATAGTTGCATCACGGAGCTTGTCTGTTGCTCATCTAAGTGTAGTACTCGACTCAGTGACACACTCGCAGTCATCACTTCATAATCAGTGTTGATGGAGGTTCAAGACAGAGTGTAGCAAAACTGATATGAGTCACCGACAGATAATCATTATCAGTCCTTCATAGTTTCCACAATAGTTTGATGGAATACAAAACTTTCTACAGGAGAATGAATGGGAGTAAAAAAAACAAAAAAAATAGGAGAAACAAACATGAGTTTTCTGTATATTACGTACAGATCAAAAATATAACTTAAATAAGAGAAAGAACTTTACTAGTACTTTTTTTGTCTTCAATTACATGACACAATAATGCCCTTTATTGTAAAGACTAGAATGTTCCCAGAATTCCTACTTTTAACATCAGAATTGTCCCTTTAATCTTAATAAATCATATTATTATTATTATTATTATTTATTATTATTTTCTGGAAGTACTGTCAAATCAGTCATTAATATTTACAATATTAAGAAGAGACCCAAATGAGTTTCCTGCGGTCAGGAACTATTTCTCCTTAGTAACACCTTAGTTTAACTTTTTCATGTTTTTGGACAATAGTACAAAACTGTTGATGGGTTTAGAAAGGAAATCTAGGAAATAGGAAGCTTGTGTAACAGGAAACTGTGTTACACTAAATACTCTTGCTGTGCACTCAAACACTTGTCCATTTTCATTTTACTCAAAAACATGTTTTCGATGTCACATGAGTAACTTCCTTGTTTAAAGCTGAAATCGTCAACTGTTGTAATGCATTATGGGAGCTATAGTTTTTGAGCAGGGAATGTTCATCCTTGGCATAAGAAATATTTTCAGAGGCGATATATGTAATTATCTTGGCACTGAATTCAACACACATCCAGTTGATTTATTGAAAGATCTAGGCTGGAATGCTTTTAACTTTTATTACCTATAATTTCCCTTTTTAAAGTTTATCTTTATCCAATTACGTTTACTACCCTTGGAAGTGATATTTTGTTCTTTCTAATCTTCAACTCGTCCTTGTGTTTGTGTAAAGCTGGATGTTTATTTTCACTGGGTTGTTAAGAGCACGGTTAAACAAGTGTGTCACAACCTGTGTGGACAGGAAATGGAAAGTCTGTCACACACGTTTCTTGGATTGTTATGGTCTATCTTAGTGTCGTAAAAAAAAACCCTCCTCTTAACGGGGGTTGTATAGACAGACTTGTGATGAGTCAGCAACATTTAGAGATGTCTGTCTCCTTCACTGACACAAAGTCTTCCCCCTTGTAGGTTTGCTGGGACCCACACTGCGAGCCGAGCAGGGCGAGACCATCGTCGTCACTTTCAGAAACATGGCGAGCAGACCTCACAGCATCCACCCCCACGGGGTCGCTTACGGGAAACAGTCTGAAGGTTTGTTAACTCAGCTGCGCACGACCTGGACCTCCGTGGTCAACCCCTTCCCGGAGACGCCGCCGACCGTGAGCGATGATATTTCAAAAATGACACACGATTGACCAACTCAACAAACAACCTTGTTTGTCTTTGACTGAAAGATTAACCAGGACAAGCTGGATGGTACTGAAGTCCAACAGGAAGCGCTACTAAACCTGAGGAAATCAAACTTCTGGTCCTAAATTCCCTTTAATTTGTGTTTAATAACAAGGTCTGAGTGGAGAGGAAATGGAAAAAACAACCCACAGGGGTTTTTGATATGAAAACACCAAAGATCACCAGTCCAGCCACAGCACCATCGGTGAAAAAAAAATACAATTGTACCTTTCACTTCCAATAACCCTAATTGAACCACTATTGATTATCACTGACCACTGAAAACACATCCAAAATAACAACTTTGGCTGCAGTCAGGAACATCAGAGCTCCTCGTGATGACGATTTATTTAAACAAAATAACTTATAAGGAGGCATTACCACACCAACCTAACTTTGGTGCCTTCATACACACTTAAAACATTTTTATTTGTTCAGGCTTTTCCTTGATTTTCTGGAACTCCTGTGTTGTTCTCAGTATTATCTTGACCTTAAAAGTATATATTTTATTGAGTATTTTTTTGATTGTTTAAGCGCTTTGTGACCCTGGTCTGGAAAAGCGCTCTATAAATACAAATTACTTACTTACTTACTTACTTACTTACACTGATCTATTTAGTGACGACTGATTAGTACAATACTGTCAAAAGTGATGACCGGCTCTGATTGGTTGGCTGGGCGGCAAAGCATCAGAGAAGCTGTTCAGGTCAGGTCACTGAGAGGGTTGTTCAAAGGGATGGCAACTCATGTGCAATGTTTTATGTTCACTACTTCGTGTATTTCGTTTAACCATCGTGTTACCTCTGGGTAAAGCTGACGTGGCGACCTAAAAACAAATGTCTTTGAGGTATTCCTCGTGTGGTCTCTGGGTCAAGGTGAAGGACCTCCGCCACTGCATTTGTATTTATGGAAGCCAGAGAGGTCGTTCACCTTGACCCAGAGACAACACAAGGGTTAAAACAGGGATGTATTTAGAACATAACCCCAGCAATAAACGAGGGACCACTATAGAGCTTTAAGTTTTCAGGCCAAACCATTTACAACACAACTGACGAATATATTGACTATTTACCAAAATCTCTGATCAATTTCTGCATCTTCAGGAGCTCCCTACTTCGACAACACGTCGCTGAAGGAGAAAGAAGATGACTTGGTGCAGCCCGGCTGCGAACACGTCTACTACTGGGAGGTGACCCCGGAAGTCTCTCCACAGCCCCACGACCCCACCTGCCTCACCCACATGTACATCTCCCACCGGAACGTGGTGGAGGAGTACAACGCCGGTCTCATCGGCGCCTTGCTCGTCTGCAAGCATAGTGAGCACCTGACATGGCACCTTCAAAGTATTCTTGAGGGGGGTTTTTCACCATCTTTCCTTGTTGTCCTGCAGGTTCTTTGGATGCGAGGGGACAACAGAAGAGTGTGGCTCAAGAGATGGTGTTTCTCTTTGGGATTTTCGATGAGAAAGTGAGTGAGATGGAACCGAAAGGATTGTCTCTCGACAACCACGTCAAATACACCATTAATGGATACGCAAAAGGAACCTTGCCTGGTGAGTAATTCACGCAAAGTTGTCCTTGCAAAATAGAGATACAAGGCTGAGAATGGTTTGATCCAAAAAATAACTTAATGACTATTCTTGTCTGTTCAGGTATCGTTCTATGTGCTCACTCGTTCATCAGCTTGCATCTGATGGGTATGAGCTCGGAGCCCGAACTGTTCTCGGTCCACCTCAACGGGCAGGTCCTGCAGCAGACTGGGAGTAAGGTGTCCTCAGTGGGCCTCATCAGTGGATCCACGGCCACGGCCTCCGTGGTGCCAGCCCACACCGGCCGCTGGCTGATGTCCTCCTTCATCGCCAAGCACATGGAAGGTACCAGAGAACTGACGCCAATATACTTTATTTTTTGGTTGTGTATGTTTCACCAAGATCTTTCTGTGCAGTTGGCATGCATGCGTTTGTGGACGTGAAGAAATGTGATCAATATGAATCGCCGCGTCGACAGCTGACCGTGGCACAAAAACGCGAGAGCAAAGAGTGGAAATACTACATAGCTGCCGAGGAAATTTTCTGGGACTACGCACCAGACCTGCCCAAACACGTCGATTCGTAAGCAAACAATCACCTTAAAAACAAGAATTCTTAGATAGATTTTGCAAAACTAAAAAGTCAGCAGTAAAATATAATTTTCTATATCTGTGACTGGAAAAACTTAAAAGTCAAAGTGCATAACATTGGTCACGATATTCATTTTAGAAAGAAAAAAGAAGGAAAAACTTGAAAGAGCTGAGATTTGAGGATGACAGTACAATACTTGAGCTGATCCGAATGCTACGTCTCATTATGTTTATTTTCACAGGAGCTTTGAGGCGGATTTTCTCACCAAATCTGCCACTCGCATCGGACAGAAGTACAAAAAGGTGGTTTACACTTTGTACTCAAATGCATCCTTCACAAAACCACTGGAGTCTAGGCAAAGAAGAAGCGAGCTCGGCATTCTAGGACCGGTGATCCGAGCCCAGATTAGAGACGTCGTAAGGGTAAGTACTTTTAAAAAATACATTTTAAATGTAGTCTTGACAAGATTTGTCATAGAGTTATTTTTAATCTATTGATTCTGACCTGGTTGTTTCTCAGATTGTCTTCAAGAACAAGGCCTCCAGACCGTACAGCATCTACCCACATGGGCTGACCATAGAAAAGTCAGAGGAGGGCGCAAACTACCCAGCAGGAGGTAACGTGTTTCATCCTACAGAAGTGTAAGGGCAGCAATATTGACTTCCCTGACTCATGCAGGGAACCAAACCCACGGCGTTCAGCCAGGAGAGACCCATACATACTTGTGGAGGGTCATTGAAGAGGACGAACCTTTGGATGGAGACTCTCGATGTCTGACCCGCATGTACCACAGTGCTGTGGACGCGCCGCGCGACATCGCCTCAGGACTGATCGGGCCGATCCTCATCTGTAAGAGTCAGTCGCTCAACATAAAGAACGCGCAGGTATATTTCTCTGCCGCCTATATATACTGCTGCTTATCATCACAGTGGTTGATCAAGTATTTTTTTGTACCGACAACAGGTGAGAGCAGACAAAGAGCAGCACGCTGTGTTTGCTGTGTTTGACGAAAACAAGAGCTGGTACCTAGATGACAACATTAAACTGTTTTCCGACCCATCGAGAGTAAGCAAGGAGGATTCAGCCTTCCAAAAGTCAAACGTCATGCACAGTAAGTCCAAACACAGCAACTGGACAAACCAAGAATAAGAAGCTAACGTTGTTCAATTCCACAGCCATAAATGGTTACATGTACGAAGGTGGCCCGACAGTGGGGTTCTGTAACGGCGAGGTTGCGACGTGGCACGTGTCTAGTGTCGGCGCCCAAGACTACATCCAGACAGTCACATTCTACGGTCACCCATTCGAGGTGAACGGACGGACAGAAGACTTCCTCAGCCTCTATCCAATGACTGGAGAGACCATCGCCATGAACATGGATAACACAGGTCAGTCATTTCCGAATATGTTATAGATATTTATCTTGATTTCGGCAGCTAACTAGTCTTTATGGTACATTAAATAACAATTTGCTAAGGATTTTTGAAAAGGAAAGGAATCCTACCCAAACTTTTGTTTTTAATGTTCAGCATGTGTTTCCTCTCTCTTCATTAGGATTTTGGCTGCTGGTCTCTTTGAATTCCCACGAATCCACAAAAGGGATGCGGGTGAAATTCCAAGATGTCGAATGTTATCGGGAAAGTCTGTATGAGTATGAGGAAAGAGATTTCGAAGTATGGACGCTGCCAACATCAGAGGATACAGAGATAAAGGAAGAAATAAATGTTCCAAAAAATCCAGGCAAAACCGAGACAGACATGTACACAGATATGTGGGCGGATCAGTTAGGCATCAGGTCTCATAAGAACCAGTCTCGGGGGGCTAGTGCGGAGAAGATTGACCTGTCATTCCTGGACTATGATTTTAAAGACGTGGTGAGTGGAGCGACAGAAAACAATAGCCAGAATACTGGGGACCTTCAACTACAGATCGTTTCATCACCAAGAAATAATTCATCGATTGGGACCAGAAACGATAAATCAAACGTAGAAGTGGAACCAAGAGCTTTGCCAACTGGAGCTAGCCTTCCAAATCATGGAAGTTCCAACTATACAGAATTTATAGACCTCTCCACCTTGAAACAAGATGGTAAAAACCTCACTCTTAGAGGGCAAGAGAAAACAAATGACACCACTGTGACACAAGGAGCTACCAATCTCACCCTCACATTGGAAGATCACAGCAACGTCACTCTTTCAACACAACAACCTGTCGCTCAAAACTACTTAACGCAAGAGTCTAATAATCACACCCAAGATCTTCGCAATCTCAGCCTCTCTACACAACATCCGACAATTCCGACCCAGGAGCCCACTAATCATACCTTCTCAATTCAAGAGCAGACAAATTCCACCCAAGACTTTACCAGTCTCAACCTCTCAGCACAAAACCCTACCAATACTACCCAGCACCCAACAAATCTCACCCTATCAACAAAAACGCCTACTTATCTGAACATTACAGCACAGAAGGTGACCAATATCACACTTCAAGAAGAAGAAACAGAAAAGCTAAGCCTCATAAATCTAAATGATACTCTCATAGGAACTGCTAATTCCACTTCTAATGAATCAAGCATAAGCAATGTAACAATGCCAAAGATCATTAACCCTTTGGCACTGCACAACACAACTTATCTTTCAAGCAGGGATGAGGTCAATTTGTTATTAGCTAAGCACAACAATGTTTCAATCAAAACAGAAAATGGGAATCTAACCAAACTAGAGAATGCCAGTGTTCACATCACAAAACCAGAAACTGACGTTGTACTCGCAATCCCAAAGAATATAAGTCTAAAGAACATGGAATACAACACTAGCAACATGACAAGCGAACCACACTTAACCAATCCCGCTGCTAATATTTTATACATTAGCTCAATTCTAGAGATGAAAGGGAAACACACCTTGGAGCAACCCGAAGAAAAACACACACGAGGCGATGTGTTTTTGTATACAGAACCATCTAAAAACCTCGACACTGCTGTGGTTCATGATACTTCAGACACACTCGGTGTCCGACACGCTAACGACACATCTGTGCTAAATAACACAATCACAAATCAAACATCTGTCAACGGATCGGATTTCACTCACATCTCACTACTGGATGGAATCCAGTCTAACGACACCTTGGATGAAGAATCGAATAGTTTAGAAGATCTTCCCTTTTTCATTGATGAACCATCACCGAGAAATGTGTCCACTAATGAGGTGGAAAGGGGCCTCTCAGAAGAAGACAGTTACTCAGAAAGTAAGGAAGAAGTGATTATATATCTAAAAGAAAACCAAACAGAAGTTATAAAATCATCTTCCGTCAATGCAAAGGATCACAGTTGGACCTACACGGGATCACACCAAACAGAAGTGATGGAGATTCCAGAGGACATGGTTAAGTATATCGGAGATAAAATCTTTGGGGAACCAAAGAAAAAACGAAAACTCAAGAAGATCAACTTGAGACAGCGACCGGAAAAGGGCTTTGGCATGAAAACCAAGAGGAGAAAGGAATACAAGCCCCAGGTCAAGAGCGGTTTACCAATCTCACCTCGGGGATTCAATCCTATTGTGAACCCACGTGGTTCAAGACCTCTTTTACAACAACCAGTATTGGACGAAGAGGAACTTTTGAACACGCCTGTGGTCATTGGAGTTCCACGGCCCGATTTCAGCGATTACGAACTCTACATTCCTGGAGAGGAACCAAGTCACCTGGAGATTGATTTGACAAATACGAACGCAAATGATTATGAGTTTGTGAGCTACAAAGACCCTTACAGCAGTCAGGAAGACATCCAGGATTTGAGTTTAGGTGAGGCCAACGAGGTTTCCGGTCTATATGACAAGATTTACTACATTTCTGCAGAAGAGGTGGATTGGGATTATGCTGGCTTCGGACAACAGTGAGTAAGATATTAGTAAATCATTGATGTTGCACATTTTCTTACAGTTTTTTTGGTTACAGGAGACAAGAAAAGTCACAGCCTTTAAACAGCAGAGAAACAAAGTTCACCAAGGTGGTTTTCCGGGGTTACTTGGACAGCAAATTTAAAATCCCTGACATCAGAGGCGAGATGGACGAGCATCTCGGGATTTTGGGACCACCCATCAAAGCTGAAGTTGGTCAGACCATAATGGTAAGGATGTATTTAAACTATATTTACATGTAATCTTCTTTGCTAAGACTTGCAAGATGCAAAATGTTTTATATTCTTTACCGTAGGTGGTCTTCAGGAACAATGCTCACCGGCCATTTTCAATTCATCCTAATGGAGTTTCCTATACTAAGAGGACCGAGGGACTCTCCTATGAGGATGGCTCGAACTACTTGTTCCAGTATGACAATGAGGTCAAACCTAACACAACCTTTGGGTATGTGTGGAAGGTCAGTTCAAAGGCTGGACCATCTTCCGAGGAGTCTAAATGTCGAACCTGGGCATACTATTCTGGAGTCAATCCAGTGAGTATTCTATTGTCATTATTAGGAGGTTCTGTCAGTTAGCAAAATTACTCATAAAACTATTTAACTTTATGTTGATGATGGGACAAGCGACAGATTACATTTTAGACATGTTACAAATGATGTTCTAGACTCTAGGGTCACAAGTCTTTTTAAAGTTTCGTCCCTTTATAGTAGAGAAGGTTCTGCAGCACAAGTTCCTGTTCTTATTTGCATCTATTCTCCTCTATTCTTTGAACCTCACTTTGGCTTGTTGTTTCGACCAAGTCCTTTTCCAAAAAACTCCAGATTTCACATTGATGAATCATGAAGTGTCCCAAAGGTTCAAGGGAAAATTATTTTTTTACCTATAAAAACGAGGTGCTTGTCCTTTGGCTTGTTTGTCATCCATGTAATGAGTTTTTTACAAAAACTACCATTTTTCAATCCAATGAAACTGATGTTCTATTTTAGGAAAAGGACATCCACTCTGGATTGATCGGACCGTTGCTGGTGTGTCGGAAAGGCACTTTGGACAAGCAGGTTATTGACATGAGAGAGTTTACGCTGCTCTTCATGACCTTCGATGAATCCCAGAGTTGGTACTACGACGTGAACTACCAGAGAACTTGGAGGAAGAGTCGAAGAAAGATGCGAGACTTCCATGGAGAGAACCTAAAGTTCCGCTGTAACAATAAAACATGCTGGCAACGTTAAATCAACTGTTTCCCTCAACAGCACATGTTGTTGTTTTTTCAGCAATCAATGGAATTACACACAACCTGAAGGGCTTGAGGATGTATACAGATCAACTGGTTTGCTGGCACCTGATCAACATGGGCTCTCCAAAGGACTTTCAGAGCGTCCACTTCCACGGACAGACATTTATCCATAGGAAGACTAACGGCTATAGACAAGCTGTTTACCCTCTGCTGCCTGGTAAAGGATGATTTATAGATTGGATGAAATATCTTCAAATCACATGATTTAATATTAGCCATCCTTATCAGCCTTTCTGGACAAGACCCCCCCACATTTCCTGAAAATGTTCTTGAATATGACATTTCCACCACAGAGGTAAAAGTAAAAACAGTCATCTTTGTTACAGGGAACTTTGCTACTCTCGAGATGTTCCCATCCAAGCCAGGCCTGTGGCTACTGGAAAGTGAAGTTGGGTTCAACCAGCAGAAAGGCATGCAGACGCTATTCCTGGTTCTGGACAATGGTAAACTATCAACATCTAAATGAGATTGTTTTCAAATTAAACTTCCAGTTGAGTTTGTTGCTGATTTTTCATTCTCTTAAGCGTGCTATCGTGCTCTTGGTCTGGAGAGACGCATTGTAAACGACGACAAAATTACCGCTATCAACACTCGAGGTCTGAAAACTACATTAAAATTGATGAAGCGTGAAGTTGAGAATTGACTTTCTTTTCTTGAAGATTACTGGGAGCCTCATCTTGCCAGATTAAACAATGGTGGTAAATACAATGCCTGGAGCACCGAGCACAACGACAGCTGGATCCAGGTGTGTGGACCAAAGAAAAGCTTCCATCTAATCTGATTCAAATCAAATCTCTACGAAATCACTGCTAATACAATGTGGTTTTAGGTGGACTTTGAAAGACCAGTGGTCATAAGCCAGGTTGCAATTCAGGGGGCCAAGCAGTTATTCCAGTCCCAGTTTGTGGTCAAGTTCTTCATCTCCTACAGCAACGATAGAAGGAAGTGGTACTACTACAAGGGCGATGGCCACCACCTACAGAAGGTCGGTGGGCTTTTGGTTAAACCCAAACAAAGAACTCTTCACTAAGTTGTGCCGTCTGTAGATGTTCATGGGGAACCAGGAAGCCTACGTTACAAAGACAAATACCTTCTTTCCTCCACTGATTGGTCGTTTTGTCCGACTACACCCGGTTGAGTGGTACAACAAGGCAACAGTGAGGATGGAGTACTATGGCTGTGAGCTTGATGGTAAGTTGTTAAAGATGCAGAACTTCATTCTCAAGTTATGATACATGGGGGTAGAAGAGGAAAAGGAGAAAGACCCATGTGGACAAATGGAAGGTTTAGGATCAGGCTCATAGTCTGGATTAGTTGAAGTGTGTATCAAGAGGTGTTGAGCCAATTTTTTTTACGAGGAATCTTCCTCCAAACTTTGTCTTTTACTTCCCCAGGCTGCTCTGTGCCTCTTGGGATGGAAAGCAGACGGATAGAGGATCACAGAATCACCGCCAGCTCCACTGCCAGCAGCTGGACCTGGGAATGGAAACCTTCCCTCGCCCGCCTCAATAAGAAGGGAACTATCAACGCGTGGCAAGCGAGGGTATTGACACTAATATCAGACCCTGGGTTTTAAAAAGTTCACGTTATACTTGTTAAATATATATGGGGGTTTCCTCAAATTCTACCAACTGTATATTTTTAACTACATATAGTGGCTAAAAAATTAAAAATAGGGCTGTTTTCTTCTACTAACTTTGACAATATTTTGCCTCACAATTGGCATTTTCTTAAGGCATTATTGACTTGGTCTGCACTTCTTCCCTTCCTGCAGTTTAATGACCAAAACCAGTGGCTTCAGGTGGAGTTGCCAGAAAAAAAGAAGATCACAGGCATCATAACACAAGGAGCCAAGACTTTAATGAAAGAGATGTATGTGATCTCCTACACTCTGCAGTACAGCGACGATGGACTCCACTGGATCCATTACACTGATGACGATGGAAACCTGCCCAAGGTAAGAAGTTGTACCCGCCTTTATGATGTGGAAACATTTTTAGGATCTAAACTTTAAATGCAATCATTAGAGAAAGAAACACAAGATTACATTTATGTTGATAATATGAGATTATGGAATAACAAGAGCTGAGAAAAGAGGCTAATTGTTGCATTTCTACAGGTTTTCTTGGGAAACACGGACAACAACGAGCATGCGAAAAACTACATTTACCCTCCTATTTTCTCCCGCTTCGTTCGCATCAACCCATCAAGTTGGATGGGGGCCATCACCATGAGGATTGAGCTGCTAGGATGTGACTTTGACTGAGACCCACCACTGATGTTATCTTACGCACTTGTCATGTGTATAGATCAAGTGTATTGATTTGAAACTAAACATTGCTGATCAGATAAAAAGTTCTGTTTCCTGTTTGATATCGAGAAGTTCCCCCCTCCGTGAATACCAAACAGTACTTGAGCCATTAAATTAAGCCAAATATACATTTGAAATGAAGAGACTGATGTAAATATGTAAAAACAATGTCATGTATTTTCTCAATAAATATGCTTTTCATTCTTGACTCTGGTTTTCGGCGTCGAGTGTCCGAGGAGGGGAAGTTATTTAAAAGTGGCATCTTAACTATGAGTACGCGATATCTTCTCGGGGGGGACCAGGGTGTCGGTTTTAGCACCTCGGCTGAGAGCATCGTCGGAGGCGACCAGAGTCAACAGACACGTGCAGCTGCAAACGCATGTCCTGTTTGTCCATTTGCTGATGCTGCCCCAGAGAAAAGCTGAAGGTGTGAAATCCCCAGCGTGATCTCAGTTATAAACTAACAAATTGCTTTAGATCTGAGGGACACCAGGTGTGGAAATGACAGTGATGGTCCAGAGGTCAAAGTCTAGAGCTGTGATCAGCAATAACTTTGAATAAAACACATTTGGAACTTTAATCAATCCTAACTTTATTCCCATGTTAAATATTGGTCTCTTTCATTGATCACATCATCATGGTGTTTCCTTTTATTTGTTTTAAGTTGTTGTACATTTAATTTACATTTAATTAAGAAATGATTTAAAACGATATGTTAATGTTTAGTTTATTCTCGTTTTAAAACTAATTGTGAAATAGATGTAATAATCTGCAGTAGATACTCAACATTTAAAAAATAAAGGATTCAATGGGCATTTCACTCTAAACAACATTCACATTAAAAAAAAATGATATCAGTATTTTAAAAGATAAATCTCTTCATTACCAAAAGAAACATGTCTGTGGATCACTTGCGAGAAGATTAAAATCGTCATTTCGTCAGCAAGAAATAAAATGATATCGGAGCGTGAACTGCAATTCCACCGTTTACCCAGATGGTGTCGTCACAAGCTCACTTCTATAAATTCTAACTTCAACATGAGAGATTCATTTTTCAAAGACGGATATGTTTGTTTCCTTTTTTCTCTTAATAACAAAGAGAAAAATAATATATGTATCGTATTTGGAATTTGGAAAAAAAAAGCAAGTAAGTTGAACTGTTGTCTATATATTAACATAAAACCAAAATCCTTTTTAAATTTTTTTTATTTTATTCTACTAGTTCATATTTTAAGTCAGTATCAATATCAAGTATGTTTTTTTTTATTATTATTGTATGTGTCTTACAAACATTGCTTTCTAATTTCATTCACATCAACATGGCACCTGATAGCACTTTGACCCCATGACCAAAAGAAATGCAGAACATTAAGACCACTTGCCTTCAAACAGACAGCTGTCTATTATTAATTATTAATTCTAAATATTCCCAAATGGAATGATGGAGGTTGTGAGTTTACTTCCTGCTGACGCAATCATGGTCCTTATCATCTATTTGAAACCCATCTCCAAATAACCATTCTGTTGTTCCCCACTTAGACATAATCTCTGTTAATCTGAGGACCAATCCCATTTGACTGATCTTGATCTCATAAAGAGTCAACTGTGAGGTCTTGGGGAAAAGAGTCTTCAGTTAATACACTTAATGGCCCTCCTCTCCTGGTCAGCATCCCACAGAGGACCCCCCTCCGAAGGAAACCCCTCACAGCCGGGGCCGGAAATAAGTCACCGATAATTAAATTAAGGATTCCCTCTTTGACGAGGAATGTTGGGGGATTTCGGGATCAGGGAAGTGACATTTCCAAATGTCAGTGTGGTGTTTATACCGCTCTGATCTGCCCGGTGATAAAATATGGAACACTCTCGGCACCATTATTAATAACTGTGACGTCTGTGTGCCCGGCAAGTGACACTCGAGTTGTTTACCAACACACTTCTAATGGAAGACGTCAGAGGAGAGAAACTCTACACACATGTGTGAAAATTGAACTTTGACACACACTTGTACGTGTTTTTGTGTTAGAAGACTCTGTGTTTACATGTCTCCGTGCACACTAATGTACTATGACTTGTTTGTGCAGAGACACTCAATGACACACCCATAAATACACACTTAGTTACAGCCTGATGTACACGCAACACACAATCATATCTACGCATATAAACAAGCGACAATAACACAACCACTCCAACACACCTGCATAATAAACACACGCGTACAAAACATTTTAACAGACTCACAAACGGAACACAATAATAAAATAAAAACACACTAAATTACATCCTGAAGAATACTCAACACACAATCATGTACTCTAATGAATATATAGATTCTAGTGTACAACATCTTCACTATAACTCATATACACAAGCAACAACAACACAACCCCTGCAACAAACTGGCAACATAAACACACATTCACAAAACATTTTAACTGACTCACAAACAGAAATCGTACATTAGCTATTTTACATTTTTAAACACATGAATGCTAATAGATACACAATTAAATACACACTAAATTATAGCCTGAAGAACACCTGCCTCAACACACATGCATATGTACACACACTCTAGTGTAAAACATCTGAAACACACCTACACATCCTCATAATAACACTGTACACAAGCAACTACAGGCGACATAACTGTGTCATAAAAACACACAAAACAATTTTGACAGACTCACAAACAGAACACACACATCAAATAAATACACATTCTAACATAAACATCTACAAAGAAATATCATAAAACACCAAACAAACACACATTACACTAACTTACACTAACAGACTTTACACAACTACACACACACACAAACACTCAGACACTATTTTTGTAACAACACATGAATACACGCGCACAGACGGACACACACCCCTTTCCTCCCACGCCTCCTTAGGCCACGCCCACACAGGACTTGTTAAAAGAGCGCACTTCAGTCCGTGAGAATGATTCCTGCAGGACTTAACGCGGACACACACACTCACACACAAACACACACACATCTCTGGACTCTTAACGTGACACCATGAAGTCTCCCAAACTCACACCTCAAGGTAAAATACATCTTCTCTGCGCATCCATGAAGGATTCGCGTCTTTTTATTTTTATTTCTAAAAAGTTTTTGTTTTTCCATCCATGACAGCCAAGTTCATCAACGTGGACGATCTGAACGACGTGTTGTGCGAGTTCGACGCGGTGATCGAGGACTTCACGTCCCCGGTGGAGAAGCGTCACTTCAGGTACGACGAGCACCTGAAGACCATGAAGAGGAGGAGCAGCGCCAGCGTCAGTGACAGCGGCATCAGCGACTCCGAGAGTGAGTTTTTACCAGATCTTCTCCTCGAAAAAGAACACTTTGTTATTAAATCTTCTACCATGATGGGGCTTAGAGCGTCTTTCTCAACGTCAAGTATTTATCGTGTCCTTTCAAGTATTCATGAATACTGACATCGTTTTTAAATGTCATCAATATTCACTTAAGATTCAACTTTTAGCAAAACAAAAACGGTTTTTCCATGTAAAAAACTAGTTTAATTAATTAATATAAATAAAATATATATTTATGTCTGTGAGGGATAAGAATTGTACTGGGTGTTTAGTTCCTTCATGAGATGTTTGTTTATCCAGGGCAGGTGACTCAATTTTTGTTCAACGTCAGATGGTCAAGGATTAAAAATCATGACATCAAATTTTATAGTTTATCTTTATTTGATTATCTAGTAAAAAAAGGGGGAATTCCGAAACAAAACGACACATAAAATAGTCAGAAATGGATATAATTCACAGTGAATCAATACTAAAATCCCCTTAAGATCAATAAAACAATAAGTTAAATTTGTCAAAGACGTTTCAGAAATAACTGCCTGAAGACCCCCCAGTGTGACGCCCCCAGTCTCCACTGCTAGTTGACCTGTGGTGGCCCCTTGGTCACTTGAGTTTGAGACCCCTGGTCTAGAGGAAGGTTCGGTGCTTAAAATACCCGCATTCTAACTTGTCGTGGCTGCGTTAGAAAGTTGTGTGGATCGCACAAAAAAAAAAAAAGCTGATTGAAAAAAACAACTCATTTTTGATTGTGGATATTCTCTGATGATTTAACATGTTTGTTGTGTTGTTTGAAACGTAAACGAGCAAATAAACCAACAAGTACTCAGAGGGTCTTAACGATCTGGTAATGAGGGGAGTGGGTTGAACTGCTGTGTAATGAGTTTGTAGAGACGCCCGAGGCTTCGGATTCCTTCCGGAGCGCCGTCCTTCGCCATGGCAGTCCAAAGATAAAGGACCTGTCCCTGTGTGCGGACCTTTTTGTGTCGTAGCACTGATGGATGAACTGATCAATCACACAAGAAGTTTGAGTGGAGAGTGCGTTTTCTCAACGGCACATTTGAAGTCACTAAAAGTCTGAGTCCGGGTTGAGTGAGGAGGGGCGTGGTGGGGCAGAGGGCGAGAGGCCCTTAAGGGTCTTATATTCATACTCAAATATCCTGATGTTTTTTTTTATTTCAAATCATTTTTATTATAGTTTTGTAAGGTTTTTATTTAAATTGGATGTGCATCAGTCATTATGAGCTTCGCAGCTAGATGAATTATAAAATCCTTCAAGATCCCGGCTGAGGACAAGAGGATACAGTCGACTCCAGCAGCGTTTAAAGCTGATGTTTGGACATACTTTGGTTTGATAACGAATGAAAGCAGTTACGACTTTGTCAAGAGTCATGTGGTCTGTAAATTCTGCAACACCAGAGTCAAGTACTCGACAATACTACAAATATATCCTTGTTACTACAGTATCATAAAATATTGTATTGTTGCCCTGGTATCGTGTCATAACCCTACTTAAGTACTACTAAATTCACACTTGTATGAATCAAGTGTATCAAATGATCAGCAAATACACAAAAGATTGCAAGACAACCAATAAACTTAAAGACAAAAACTCTTCTTGAGTAATTCAGCGTGAAATGGAAGCTTCTTATTAACAGTCTGTGATTGACAGGTCCGGGCGGCCATTAGACGAGAATGCGCTGATTACAAACCAGCTCCAGTGACACTCGTCCATCTGACCGCTTCCCTTCTCTTTGTCTGCCCAGGTGCGGAATCGTTGAACAGGAATAGCTTCAGTTTCAGCGACGAGCGGCTGAACTCCCCCACCGTCTTCTCGCCCACCGCCTCCCCGCCGCCTCTGCTGTCACCCAAACGTGAGTTTGTTTTCAAGGCGACCACGTTTAACACAACATTAACACTTTGGTTTTCTTCTCTCAGCCAAACTGGGCGACACCAAAGAGCTGGAGGACTTCATCGCGGACCTGGACAAGACGCTAAAGGGTGAGAGGCTAGCTGTCGCCGCGGGTGACGTATTAGCATGTACGCTGGCGCCACTAGCTCCTTTGCGTTCGTCCTGAATGGCGACCACTCCTGAAGCGACAGAGCGCTCACTCCCACTGCACAACAATACGTTTGTCAGGACCGTGACAGAGTCGGGACGAGTTGTTCCGATGACACAAAGAAAGTAACCGTCAGGCCAGTGTTGCTCACATTATTAGCACTTCAGGGAGAAGTTTATCGCTTCGTGTCGAGCATCATGTGGTCTGAGAGGCTCGACTCTACTTGTTCTGAGTAGAAGTTTCTGCAGCAGAGGCTAATGTAAGAACATTGAATGGTTGAATTGAACATTTAAAATGTTGAAACTGTTTTTTAGGCATCACATTATTTAAAAAAAAAAAAAAAAATTAAATTATTTCTATAGTGAAAGGTCTATTTGAAGTGAAAGGTACATTTTTCTTTAAATGTTTTTTAATAAATGTACTTTTTACATGTAGATTTTGACATTTTAATATGAATAATTTCAAAAAACAAATTTTCTAAATATCATATTTTTCAATTCAATATAAAAATGTTGTTTAAAATTGTACCACCAGACCAAGAGTACGTCAAAACATCAAACTTTCAGCCAATCATGTGCCGTGTAGACGATCGCGTTACGACATAGAAGAACATGTTCAAGGAGCTGGAAATGAATTATTCGAATTGCAATTTTTTTTTTTTTAAAGAAAATCAATTAATTTTGATTTAAAAAAAAAAAAGAAGAAGAATTCAGTTCAATATACAAATTATTTAATTGAATTATTAAATAAAAACAAATTCAACTTTTCAATTAAGAAATGACTTAATAATACATAATAATTACAAAAATAATTCAATACTACACAACATTTCAATTAAAAGATTCAATTCAACCACTCAATATTCTGATGGCACTGATAAAACGTCCACAGTGATCTGTTTAACGCGTGAAGCGTCTGTAATTCCAGGAGTGTTGTTGTGCGTCTTAAATTAGCCGAGACCACTTCTTTTCTACGGGGCTTGTGTGTTGCAACTTGCATGGAAACTAGGAATGTGCGCGGGAGCAAAGCTTGAATTCCGACTGTAAATGTCAGGCGAGGAGATGTCAGGCCAGGAATGAGACCAAAGAGGGAGTTTTTTTTTCCCTTTCCTGCGTTTCCTGCCACTGAACATGTGTAATTCATGAGGCGGGCAGACGCCGGGGGACGGCGCCCCCTGTGTCTTGTTTATGAGATGTTTACGATGACCTTCCTGAGAATAGAAGTTCTAATCAGGGGTTTTTCTTTCAGATATGTGACTGGGATGAGGCCACGAGGGAGTTGAAGTTTGGACCCCCCACCTCTGAGCGGCTCCTGCCCCCCCGGCCCCCGGCACCACCACCCTGAAAAAGAAAACCCCAACAGGATCCAGCTGGACAGCAACTGCTAAGTGGCTCCAGGTCGGCGTCGGGTCCAGCCAGCGCTTCTGCCTAAAGTTAACTGGCCCACTGACTCGGGGGGCGACCCCGGCGGACGCCCCAACTGTCAGAGGGACAAACTAAATTAGCATTCTTAGGGGACATGAGGACAAGAATACTCCACGAGGCAACAGGCGCCGTGGAGTCTAATTGTTCGCGACACTGGAGCATTTTAACAAAAACCCCCCCAAAATCAGCTTCTCGTCCCCTTAACTCAGAGTGATTCAAAGCTTTTTGTAATAGAGATATATTTCTTATTTTATAGAGCTTCTTATTGTACATTTGATTTGTGAGATATATTTTTGTACCATATGTAAATAATAATAATACTTGTCATTTATTTTATTTGCCGTCTCAAACAGACTTTTCTGGAATTAAGTCGTCAGCTTTAATGTGAACTGGAAACTCCTCAGAGGCAACATGAGTATTTATGAAGCGACTGCATTTACTGGAGATGAAAATAAAGTATGAATTATTGATCTTTTAAGGATGGTTGGTCTGGTTTTTATTTGGGCAACGTCACGTTCTTGCGACCGTGTCGTGACACAACGGCATGAATGGAGCTCATTTCCTCACGTAACATCACACGCAGAAATGTATGTAT
Source organism: Callionymus lyra (assembly GCF_982586985.1). NCBI lineage: Eukaryota > Metazoa > Chordata > Actinopteri > Syngnathiformes > Callionymidae > Callionymus > Callionymus lyra. The sequence continues at coordinate 11,429,996 of NC_141829.1, forward strand.
ATATTTATAAACGTTTCCCCTTTCGCCCTCGCATTAATCATGCAGTCAACAAAGACGCTCTTATGTAACGACTGCAGCAACAGGGTCTATTTCCAGGGGTGGAGGGACACAAGAGGCGGCGACCCCCTTGTCGGCTCCACAGCAGGTGTGGCCGCCCTCGGTCTTATGTCAGAGGCACCCCTGTGTCTGCCAGGGGTTCAAGGGTCGCTGAATACAATCTCATTCGCTGCTATATAAGTGTCATTTTCAAGCTTGTGGGTCATTTTACGAAACATTAAAAAATATATTTTAGGAAGGTAAATTCAAAACCAAATGATATTTTGAATAAGATATACAGTATGTGAAGCGTATTTTTAAAGGATATAATAAATAAATATATGTATATAAATCTTAATAAGACAACTGAAAATATTTAAACATTTTTAATACACACAATTAATTTCATAACACGTTTTTCTTCAATTTTAAAATATACTTTTTTTGTTATTCAACTGGAGATGACCGAATTGAGATGGTAATCATGTTATATAAATGTATAATATAAATGTAATGCCTATGGGATTCTTATTTGACTTTATGATGAACTAGATTCACAGACAAGTCCAGAAAATTGTCTTATTTGAAGATACTTAGATACACAAATGATGCTTTGAACTACTTTTTTTAATAGTAGTAGTTTCAAAAAATAAATCTGCCTTCAAGGTAAATTCAAGGTAAACAAGAAATAGATAAGTATGGTTTTCTCACCCTATTTTCTATTACTGTATGTTGTGTTTACCACACTGGCGATAAAAGTCTTCTGACTCTGATTCTTGAGACCTTGGCTCCGGCAAGGGTTTGAGAGATGCCTTCAACTGTTGGCGATGTCAGTGTCTTTTGTAATATATGTAAGAAATCCGTGGTGGTATGTAAAACTGAGGGTATAAATTACTTAAAAAAACTTTTAATAAAAATATCTAATAGTGACAATGAACAAAACATAAATCAAATTTGAATCTAATTCTCTTTTCTTTTTGAAAAAAGGTCCAATCTTCTTTGTAAAAATCAATAAAAAATTCTCAAATGTTAAAATGTTATTGCAACATTTATTGTGTAACTTCAACACCTCAACTAACAGCTTTGGTCCTTCCTATTTTTCTGTATTTTAGAGAACTTGGGTCGAATACAAAGTGCACTGGTTTGGAAGAATGTTGCAATTCTGAAATTCCAATTGCCTGAGATTGTCCGACAGCAGGAAGCTGGCCTACTGACTGACACCTCTGTCCATAATGGTGCACAATCTCAATGAATATGGTTTTTGGACAGTTGTCAGTGAGCTGCGGACCATGTTGACACAACAAATGATGTGCCGAGGGCACGGCGGGCTTTCCTCTGGTCTAAAATAACACTCTGGCCTGGCAGCAGCGGGCATCTTTTATTGCCAGCAGAAGTGTTAGCCTTGGCACTGGAGTTGTTTATGTAGGGAGCTGGAAGTGTGGGAAAGTGATGCCGGGATCTGCCTGGATCAAGACGCCGAGGCGGACTCCGAGTCTCGCCCAGAGGTAATGAAAGAGAATTGGATAACGAGATGTGCCCGACCGGGGGCCCACGTGTCGCTCTTGACACCCGACAAATTCCTGCAGGAGGCCCCTGAAGACTGCTGAAGTGGTCAAGCTATGTATACTCGCGGGGCCCGAGACACACAGATGTGTGTCCACATCACAAAGAGACGGAAATACTCGGAGCCAAATATCAGGTTCAGTTTACCACTGGGTCCTCAAGTCAGGGGCCTGCAGACGTCGCTGCTGGAAGGACTCGCTTATTATCTGCTTCTTTCTTGACGACCACAAACACAAATACTGTTGCAGGGTTTCGCAAAGGTGACCAGGAGAGACTCTAATCAACAGACTGTTTCGATCAAGTACTGAGGAAGTAGTGTTGGAGAAAAGGAGAACAAGAACTTAAAGTAGGTTCTCTGTGAAAAGAGGATCTTTGTAAACAAGTGAGGGATCAATAAAGTTTTACCTTACCTTACCTTACCTTACCTTATAAGACTAGCATTTCCAGAAGAAAATACAGTGTGAATGAATCTGTAAAGTGAAATGCTTGAAAGTATTGAATAAGTTTCAAGTCAAAATGTGTGGAAACAGTTGAAATGATGGTATGAAGGAAAAAGACTGATTTGAAAATGTGGAAATAAACTTAAAAAGGAAGAATAATACAAAGAAGAAGAGGAACAAAAAAGTAGAAGAATTTGTTGTAGAAGTAGATGTAGTAGTAGTAATGGGAGTGGAAGAAGTCGTAGAACTAGTATTAGAAGTAGAATAAGTAGAAGTAGTGAGAGTAGAATAAGTAGTAGAATTAGTAGTAGAATTAGTAGTAGAAGTAGAACTAGTATTAGAAATAGTAGTAGAAGAAGTAGTATAATTAGTAGTAGAAGTAGAACTAGTAGTAGAAGTAGTCGTAGAATTAGTAGTAGAAGTAGAACTAGTAGTAGAAGTAGTAGTAGAAGAAGTAGTAGAATTAGTAGTAGAATAAGAAGCAGTATCGGGAGTAAAAGAAGTAGTATAATTAGTAGTAGAAGTAGTAGTAGTAGAAGTAGAATAGTAGTATTGATATACTTCTATATATATAATAATCTATATTGCGTGAAAAGTCTGTAATTAAAAGTGACAACAGAAAAACCTAAACCAATATAGAAACTATTGAATTCAATCATTTAAAAAAAAAAAATGCTTAAAACAAGATTTCAGTTAAAAACTAATTAAATATTTTCATTATAGAAACTGTTGAATAATAATATAAAATAATTCAATGCTTAAACAAACGATTTCAATACAAACTACTTCAACCTTTCAATATAGAAACGATTGAATTAAATTATTAAAAAATAAAAATATGATAATATAATAATGCTTCAAAAAACAAATATTTCAAATAAAAAATAAACATCAAATTAATTGATTTAATTTTCTGTTGGTACTTATGTACTTCCTTATATTGCATCAGATAAACATGTTCAGCTGCCAAAGGGACGTCTTTGGTAAGAAAAAGAGAGAATATCTCTTAAAATGTAGAAATAAAAACGTGATCCAGAACATAAATGACTTTTGACACTATTGCTCTCCAAGTATAAACACTTTTGATTTGAAATATATGTATTCATGAAGTATCTAAATTAGTTCATCTGTTCCTCTCGTACAGATGTCATTTACCAAAAACAAGTACCATCAACAGGAGGGTGTGAAAACACCCTATTTCTTTGAATAACTACCATTCATGCTAATGTATTTAGTGTCAAGAGAGTAAAAAAAAGGTGTAAAATGTGGTATATCTGACCTATTTAACTATTTTTTTTAAAGAGAAAGAACATCGTTTTTGTGTAAGACCTAGAATCACTTCGACAACTCACTTTGTACTTCAAAATAATGTGACGTAGATCAGTGATCAATATTTTCCTCCGAGGAGTGTCGGACTCATTCCTCGGCGATGACGAACTCTCACCACGACGTCAAACCTACTTTTGATTTGTTCTTGCCTCGACCGTCCAGCAGGAACCGGGTCGCAGATGTTTCACACACACAAGCGACTCCCGGGCACTGTGAACAATACGTGGGTGTGTTTAGGCCGACACACGCAAACACACACACACACACAAGCACACACACACACACACACACACTGAATTTACTGCTGTGGATGTTCATGCAGCTGAATAGGAAGCTCGGGCACAGGTGGCTCGAGAAAAAACGGGCTGTCTCGACCCAAATAGACTTTTGAAAGTATATTCAGGAAATTAACTGTGTTTGTTTGTGTGGATTGGTTTGTCAATAAAATGTGAAAAAGGGAAATATCAGTTTATCAGCAAACGTTTGTCACTTCTTTGCACCACATTTTATCACAGTTTTAAATAACTGAACTGAACTGAACATACATGTTGTAAATGTATCAATCCTATAACATTATATTTCATGAAAATAAGAATTGAAATCAAATTATTATACATACATCCTGAATTGCTTTGCACCAGAACTAGCATCCATGAAGACAGATGACAGACGTATACTGTACTGTATAAAACACAAAACAAAGTCACTTTACACACTAATTTATCATGAATACATACTATATCATCTTTTTATATTCACCTTATACTTCTCTGACCATTACTTTTATGGTTCAGTAGCAGCAGCGTTAGCAACATGCTAATCGGAAAGCTAATTTGCTAGCATGTAATAACAAGAACCTACGTCTTAAAACATTTTACAAATATGTGGTAAAGATGGGGTAAAACAAGGGGAGTCGTACATACATCTGTGGAAGTTAGTCTGTTTAAATAAAAAGGCGAACTTAACATATTGACAATGAAGGCTATTAAGGGGAGCTAAGCTACAACAGCAGACGATAGCATGTTAGCATAATCGAGCTAATAGTAGTAAAGAATGATCACTGTATGTAGTTCTTATACTAGCTGACCTTTGGTGCTCAACAATATAAAGGTATGTGTCTAAATAGATGAATACATTTATATTAAACCAATATTATCATTAAGGTCTTGTAAAGCTGTTCCAGTGATATAAATATATTTTTCATGTGATAAATTTTAAGAAAGCTATGGATTATTATACCTGTTAAAAAACAATAGTCAATAAAGTTAACAAAGTTAGAGTTGTTAGAGTTAACAAACACACCACAAGTTGTTTAAATATATAGTTATGGAAACATAAAGCACAGTTACTGTTATTGTCGGACTCGACCAGGCGATCGGTGGGTCCAAAGAAATATTTGGCAGACTCACTGATAAATGTATAACTTATATTACTAAAGAGTTTTCTTTGAATATTTCACTTGCCTTCGATGTTATGTCGAGAGAAAAGACTTTTGCTGTATATAAATCTCAGTTTCTTTTCAGATCTTATTTTGAAATAATATTTGTATAATATTGAATTAAATTTAAACCACACATTAAGGGTTTTTAACAGTTTTTAAATACATTTGGTGTTGGTTTAAACAGTTATTTAAAATGGGGCCAAAATGAAAGGCAAAGTTGTTTCAAACTCTGGCTGTTCTTTAACCAGTCGTCCAAACTTCAAAGCGCGTGAGAGAAGGTTAAGACTTGTTGAAGTTTTAAGAAGGTTGAGCTCGGGTTAAGTATTTAACGTGTTTAAGTACAAGGGCCGGGGGAATGTTTCACCGGTTTTTACGACTCGCGCGCTCGCTTGTTTTTTAACCTTCCTGGAGACAAAAGCGTCCATAACGTGAATCTCTAATGCTCTTTAGGTTTAACCGGACGAGGTTCAAGGTCACAGGGTCGATCCGTTTGAAGGTAGACGTTGAAGAAGTTGTTTAATAGTCCAAGGAATATAAATATATAAAGTAACATTCAGTTCAAATGTGTTTATGGACTCATGTGTAAACGAACTCCTCTCGCTTTTGTCGACGCGACTCTTTCTTTTGTGAGGAAATGTGACGCCGTTTGTTCCCTTCAAGTCCCGGCGCCGCAACAATGGACTCTCTCTTCTCCCCACACATGTGTCTGATCCTGTGAGGCCGGCAGGCAGATTCAAAACAGAACCTCCAAACAAGGACACGATTAACCGTGCGCTCGATATTGGGATCAATATTCCCGAGAATACGATACGACCCCGGGTTGACCGGTCACGAGTATCGACGCGTCGTGAGCGCACACGCAAGAGGAAGTGACATCACTGATGACTTCCTGACCTAATCCGCGCACACGCTGTGATTTAATAATGGCCTCTCACAGATGCTGGTAAAGAATGTCTGGGAAATAATCACGTTGACTTTAAAACGATTAGCAACAGCGTCATTAGTATCGCTAGACTCTAGAGAGGTCAGGGGTCGACTCATCGGATGAGAGCGTCTGTTCCTTGTGAAGATAAAAGACGAGCCAACAACCTTTTGACAGTTTATTGTTTTATACAGTCATAACCCTTAAAATGAAACACTATTTTAGTTTTGTATACATCATACATGTACATTAGAAATTAAAAAAGGTTAACGAGATAAGGGTTTCCATTATTTCTGCCTTTCCCATTTTGTTCATTTATTATCAAGGTTACAGAGTGCAAACATTATGTGAACTTCATATAAGTCATGTGATCATTTATGTGTGTCATGTGATCATTTATGTGTGTCATATGAGCATGTATGTGAACATTTGTGTGTGTCATGTGAGCTTTGCGTGTGCAATTTGATCATTTATGTGTGTCATGTGATCATTAAGTGTATCATGTGTGTGCCATGTGCTCACTTATGTGTGCCATGTGACCAGTGTGTGTGTCATGTAATCACTTGTGTGTCATGTAAACCCTTGTGTGTCATGTGATCATTTATGCATGTCATGTGATAATTATGTGTCATGTGATCATTATGTGTGTCATGTAAACCCTTGTGTGTCATGTGATCATGTATGCGTGTCATGTGATAATTATGTGTCATGTGATCATTATGTGTGTCATGTACACACTTGTGTGGCATGTGATTACTTATGTGTGTAATGTGATAAATATGTGTGCCATATGATCATCATGTGTGTTATGTGATCATTTATGTGTGTCATGAGATCATTTTTGTGTGTCAGTAGATAATTTAAGTGTGTCATGTGATCATTTAAGTGTGTCATGTGATCATTATGTGTGTCATGTAATCACTTATGTGTCATGTAAACCCTTGTGTGTCATGTGATCATTTGTGTGTGCCATGTAATCATCATGTGTGTTATGTGATCATTTATGTGTCTCATGTGATCATTTTTGTGTCATGAGATAATTTGTGTGCCATGTGATCATTTATGTGTGTCACATGATCATTTATGTGTGTCATGCGACCATTTATGTGTGTCATGTGATAATTTAAGTGTGTCATGTGATCATTATTTGTGTCACATGACCATTTATGTGTGTCATGTGTTTACTGTTACTATGGTGTTACTTTGAAGTAGTTCAGGTTTTATCTGATACCAGCAAGTAATTAAACTTGGCTTTTATGACAAAAGTTGTGCTATTTTTATTTTAGCCTTGTTAGCATTAGCATGACAACTGTCATGGTATCAGGCATCAAAGAATCATGACGGTACCGTTGACTTCCAAGTGAGTCTCAGCAGATTCTCTGACCCCTCCTCCAACTTTCCCTTCTCCTCCCATCCTTCTGTTCTCCCCCCTCCATCCTTCACCTCCTCCTCCACTTATCTCTCCATCACTCATCCTCACAAACATCCTCCATTGTCGCGTCCGTTATCACCCTTTCTTCTCCTCACGGAGGGAAATATTGGTTTTCACCTCCTTCTGTTGCTTCAACCCCTTCTGGCCAGGGTTTGGGAAGGTGGGTCAAAGTGTTGCCTGGGGGGCCCGGCAACTGCACCCTGTTATTAAGACCCCAGTCTTTGTAAGAGAGCTTAGGCCTCGGGGGGTCGGGTGGGGGGGGGGGGGGTGGTTCTTATCTAACGAAGATGTGAAGTTGTGTCTTGAGTCATTGGCTTAGAACTTCAGCCTCATGTTCTTCTTGGACATGAACCTTCAACTGAATCTTTCAATGAGGGGCCACGACCGGGGGCCAGTGAAGACCGTGATCCTTTAAGGACATTAGACAGTGACGGGACCTCAGTTGACCTCAAGGTTTCAACTCTCCGCATTATGGAATGAAAGCAGTTGAGTTGTCACCGGAGAGAGATGGTGGGTCTCCTGGCGTCACGTCAGGTTCGTAACGGGCCCCCACGGAGTTGCTGGGTAGAGTTCAAGATATCACGTTTGCCTCACGTTAAAGTTTACGAGCTGACGAAATCTGTTCCGGAACATTAAGACTCGTAAAAAGAAGGATCCAGATCCACAGACACCAGTTGCCGAGGTGGTCAATTCAACGGGAAGACGATCTCCTTGTGTCAACACTTCACATTTACACAGCGACTCCTTCTTCTCCTTCTTCTCCTCCTCCTCTTCCTCAAAAACCACTGACACAACAAGGACTGACCAACACAAACAGCGAGTGTTTGACCCCCCGAGGGGTCTGCAGTGAAAGTGTGTTAAACGCTGATGAACCACTTAGTGTTCTCTGCTGTGTCTGGTCTTGCCCAGATTTATGTCTTTTTTCTTGTTTTCTCAGACAATAAATCAGACGTGAAACTGTCTCCGAGTCCATTAACCTGTAATTAGAGTAAATCAAGTCAAATTCTGCACATAAATCAAAGCTTGTTTACGTTTTAAACCAAATACAAAAGAAACTTTGTCTGGTTTTTCATCATAACTGTAAATATGTTTGATTATCTCACTTGAAACAGCAACATCTCTCCATCATCTCTCCATCGTCCTTCCATAATCTTTCCATCATTCTTTCATCATCTCTCCATCTTCCTTCCATAATCTCTCCATCGTCCTTCCATAATCTCTCCATCGTCATTTCATCATCTCTCCATCTTCCTTCCATAATCTCTCCATCGTCCTTTCATAATCTTTCCATCATTCTTTCATCATCTCTCCATCTTCCTTCCATAATCTCTCCATCGTCCTTCCATAATCTCTCCATCGTCGTTTCATCATCTTTCCATTGTCCTTCCATAATCTGGCCATCATCTCTCCATCAGCCTTCTATACTCCTTCCATCATATCTCCATCTTCTCTCCATCATCTCCTCATCATCCTTTTAACATCCCTCCATCATCCTTCTGTCATCTCTCCATCAAAAACTGATACCTAAGGAAGTATTTGATCCGTTTGAAGAAATTAAAAATTGTCTAATAAGATTTAATAAAACCACACTCACCTGACAAATCAAGGCAAATAACTTATTTCATGATATTTCAAGACAAAAATGACAACTTAATTATTTGTAAACAGTAAAAAAAAGAAAGAACCAAGAAAGAGCCAATAGAGTGATAAAAACATACTTGTTAAATTAATTTAACAAAAATGATTTTCTTACCTTGTTAGCATTTTTTTGTGTGATAAACAAGTAATTTAGGTGTTATTTTGGTATCTTTAAGTATTAAAAATAAATATTTTTCTGGACTGAAATAAGTGGATCATGACGACATTCATTTAAGTTCCTTATCTTATCTTAGACACTGGTTTCTTCATAGTGATTCCTTCCAAAACTAAAGCTCAAAACAAAACACAAAAAGGGGGATTTTCTTTAACAAAAAAAAAGGACAAAACTGACTTGGTCGGTTGGATTTGACACGAGTGATATAATAATAATAATAATAATAATAACAATAATAAAAATGCATTTTATTGTACAATCCATAAACTAACGAGTGAATATTTCACAGAAAAAAACTTTCTTGTCGATCGATTGTAAGATTCAAGAGAGAAACAAAATGAAAAAAAGTTAATTGTTTTCTCCTTGATCTGGTTTCAGATCCAGATCAACGCGGTCTAGACGTCGTGGGAACAATGGAGAATGATTCAGGGATTAAACTGCACATTGACGCAAAACACCAGACGTCAGGAAACTCCCAGGAATTTCCTGTAGAAGTGATGAAGCTCATCCGTTCTGTCTGGATCATGGAGGAGCTCATGTAAATAATACTTATAGTTATATATTCAACTAGTTAACTAGAACCATGTTGACGACTTTTGTTCATTTGTAAACACGTCACTTTCTCTATCTTGTTTTTCGGGGCTGAAAACAGAAAATCAAAGCCCAGAAGTCCAACTTCCTCATTGGAGCAAAGGTCAGAGATGGCCTGTGGAGCTCAAGGTCGCATATCTGAGATCACAGGAGGTCAAGAGGTCAAGGACCGCGGAGGATTTGGCCAAAAGCCAGACCTTTGCTGTTCAAGAGCAAACAAGGAGCCGAAATGTTGACCAAGACTTTCTGGCACCAGAACCTGATGATGCAGCAACATTCTTTAGCCTTTACTTTTCTATAGAACTGGTTTGTTTCTTTGAATAATTAAATGAAATCATTTCCATATTAAAAGGTTATTTTTTTAAATAATTAAATCAAATCATGTTTATATTAGAAGGTTGAAATTAAGTTTTTAAATAATAGAATTATAAAATCGGTGAGTTTTACAAATAAATGTATTTTTTACATGTAGGGCTTGATTTTCTAATTTCAATAATTAAAAAATAAAACTTCTAAATTCAATATAAAAAAGTTTTTCTTTGATGTGCTAGTACGTTGAAGTTGTCACATGATCGTCTACCGTAACATGATTGGCTGAAGGTTTGATCCATTAACTCGGTTCTATTTTGCTAATGTCTGATTGTGCTATTACACCAACATTTTTCTTTTTATTTATTATTGAATTCAAAAGGCTACGAATAAAAAAATACTGAATTTAGAATTTTTATTTTTGAACAATTGGAATAAGAATATCAAACTCAATGTGTAAAAAAATGTAATTGATTTAGAAAATATTCCATTTTTTAAAATTCAATGATTAAAAAAACACATTTCAACATTTGAAACATTCAATTATCAAATGTACTGATGACACCGATAAACTTCCAGAAGCTCTTCCCTTTGAGGTGGTTCAGATCCAGGGACATCACCAGAGGTCATCTGGGAGCCTGGGAGGAAGGCATGGGACGAGCCCAGAGGTCGAGATAAGACGGAGCAGACGAACGAGAGAGTGAAAAGACTTGTTGAGTCTGTGTTTTTTTTTTTTTTCCTCACTGGCTTTTCACCACGTCGTTCATCATCATCACCATCTTCCTCCTCGGGGCCGTGAGTCGTCCACAGACCCTCCTTGTTCTGGTCCGAGAGGAACAACAAACACCAGGAATCCTTGAGTCTGAGACGAGGTGGTTCCAGGGTCTTCGGAGGAGGGAGCTCGGAAGGAATGACACAATCTGCTGAACACATCAGTTACACATCAGCGACGCAGCGGAACAACTTACAAACAGGCCGTCGGTCGTCGTGGAAACGAGCTAGAAGTCAGATTGTGCAACACTAAGGCAACGTTGCTGATTGTTATCCAGAGAGTTTTTTTTATTCACTAACAAATAAATAAACTTATACATTCATGAGTGTGGCTTTTTCTGTAAGAACTCCAATTTCCTCCCACCGAACAAAAAATTCAGACGGTCATTTTTGATTTGAAATTGTAAAAAAAAGAGTTACATACCACTTACCCCAGGTAGCTGGGACAGCCTTCAACTCCTTTGAATGTGACTTCAACCAGAAATGAAATGATGAGGAACGAGGAAGTAAACGAGAACAAGATGGCGCCTGATAAAAGTTCAGTGTTTGTACTGACAAACATTACTTTTACTTTTAACATCACCTTGGACTTTTTGCAGCTCATTGAATAAATGAATAAAGAATTTCCCTCATCCTCAAATATTTATATGTTTTATTTAAAATACTGATTACAATGTAGATGCAGTTACAGGTCCCTCAGTATTTCCTGGTTCACCTTTTCTGTACACGGTACTAGAAGATAAAATATATATTGTCAGTAACAACAAAACTTGTCTTGGTTCATTTTTTCGTCACAAACAAGTGATTTATTTAAACACCAGAGACATTTCAATAACTACCGCACACACATTACTTATGGTGCCAACAAACTAGTGAACTCCCATGATGCATTTCTTACACACTATTCTATTTAGTGACGCCTGATTGGTCTCTACAATACTGTGTTTAAATTCTATGTCGCTAGTACAAAAGTGATAGACAGCTGTGATTGGTTGGCTGGGCGGCAAAGCATTACGGGAAATGTTCTGGTTACCGTCACTGAGAGCGTCGTTGAAAAGGGATGACGCCTCATGCAATGTTGAGTTTTCAGGATTAAATAAAAGTTAATTTAAACAAGTAAAAAAAAAGCTTTAAATCAAAGTATTATTATTGAAGTTTCAATCTTAGATGTAAAAGTCCAGCAAAGACCAAATAAATGCCAGCTCAGACCTAATCGTACTTGAAACATCTCGATCGTTGATGAATGGTTGTGTCACCACGGCGACTGCAGATAAACACGGAGCTGTTTATTGGTCGCGCAGGGAATTATCATCACAGCGACCACAGCAACCTTCTGGCAGAAGCCACTTCCCTCTCAGAGCAGCCAGATGTGGAAAGTCTACGATTGACTCACGGTGACGTCGCAGAGAAAGAGGAACAACGATGATGAATGAAAGTTTTTCGGGTGGTTTTCCTGATTTCGCTAACTTACTGAAGTGAAACGTTCTATTTATAAGAAACACAATTGAAAGTATTTGAGTTTTTTTTTAAATGTAGGGAGACGTCAGTGGTGACGCTTGATGACAAAATCTCATTTAAAAATTGAACACATTTCCAATTGTATGAATCATTGATTATTTTATGTTACTATAATATGAATCATTTGGCACTTAAATAAAAGGATTTAAAAAGAAGAGAAATTTACTTTTAAGTTGTGGAAACACCACAGAAGTGTATTGCTTTTCATTTGAAAGAAAAAAAACCTTCTGTTTTTTTAGGGTGTTGGTTTTTCATGCTAATTACTTATATTATTCTTTTTTAGGGTTGGTTTATAGGTTTTGCTAATTATTTTGTGTTTTAACTGTATTTATTTTATGATTTCCATGCACTATTTTATCGAGATTGTAAGAAATCCTATGAGAAACTCCAACATTAGGCAACTCTCCGGGATCACGATAAAAAATATGACATAAAACCAAATAATTTACTCAAAAAACAGGAATAATTATCACAAACCAAAGGTTAAAAACCTGGAAAAGTTGGACTTGGTAGAAAAAATAAATACAAAAAACATTGGATAATCAAAAGCCAAATTAAAAATGTTCAAAAATAAGATGAATATAAAATAAATAAATATAAGGAGGAAGAAACAGTAAAAAATACCAGTTTAAATAAAGAGAACAATGACGATAGAATGATGCAGATTTAAAAACACCTCTTTTCTGTTTTGAACAGTTGTCCTCCAAACTCCCATAATGCATTGCAACAGTCAAAATCAGGTTTGTATTTCCGATCAACTTGAGAAACTCGGTTCAAAGGAGAGTCTATCGTCAAACATCAAGAGAAAAAGTGTCGTAAACACGACGAACCGTCTTCCCAAACAATCCTCAAGTCTTTGGCCCTGGTGACGTCGGCGACGCTGTCCTGACTCGCCGTCAGACACTCACGGCTCATGTCAAGGATTAGCCGCACAAAGGCGTGTAATGGTCGTGGATGAAGGAGGATGAAGTGCTGAGACTCAGACGTGTAATCCTGCGTCGTTACCGACGCGTGTTTTCATCGCTGCCGCCTGAACTTCTCACTATCGGCATTTCTGAGTGTCAGTCGCAGCGATCCGTCTCTGGGTCTGTCAGCGGCTCGGGCTCATGAGAGGACGCCTCTATTAGAGGGCCCGCAGGTGTGTGTGTGTGAGTGTGTGTGTGTGTGTGTGTGTGTGTCGGTCTAAACTGGGGTCGTCTCAGACTAAAGAGGGATCTTGTTCGATGAAAAGAGGGCAGTGTTCCTCTTTTTTCCATAGAAGAATCTCATAGACAAGCAGATGTGCAGAGACACACAAACACACACACACACACACACTTTAAAAGATCCCTTTTGTATCGATATAATTTAAGTTTTATTTGAAGTTTAGTTTACAAAAGAAACATTTTAATGAACAGATTTAACGATCTGGGTTATTTACGTCAATCTCAAGGCATGGGGGCCAAATCTGGGCCCCCCAACTCATTTTATGTGGCCCACTGGTTGTTCATGTGGGTGACATTTAAGATAAGGTCAGGGACAGAGATGATCCATGTCAACAAATACACAAAGACTAAAGATAAACTGATATTGGGGAAAAAAAAGTAATTTAATGAGTTAAGGAGAAGAAACACAAAGAAAATACACATTTTGTTTAACCAGATACTTTAACTACTACAACAAAAACTTTGTGTGATTAGGTTTCAAACACTGGATCAGGGTTTAAACGTTTGTGTTTTAAAATCTCACTTTGTGTTGAATAAAGAGGCAACAGGATGTTGCAGTTGTGCGTTTTTAAATTCATTATTGTTGTCGTCGTCTATTTATATATTGTGTCAAAATACTATTAAAGTTGTTTTTCCTAATAGACTAAAAAAACGAAAAACTATTTCAACAAGTGGCTAAAATGCTGAAATATCAAGAACAAAACAAGCTTAAACATCAAGGTCACATCATCAGGGTTTTTTTTGTTAAATCATCACTTTGTCAAAACAGGAAGTGGAAAGGTGACGTCAGCAGAAAAAGAGGAATCCTAAAAATAATCCATGAACCGCAGAAAAGCCGGCGAGTGATTTAAGGCGACAGGAAGCAGCGGCAGTGAGTCACGCGTGTGACACAACACACGTCTAGACGCTGTCATCAGTTTTTCAAGTCCACCAAGTGTTTATTGCAAACAAGCTTTTGTTTGCCGGTGCAATTCCTCACTGATAGTAGGAGGCGAGGCAGGAAATCATGGATTCTAACTAACGTACGTAATGTTTGACTAACAGGGTCGCAGTGCTCTTGAGCAAGAGTCCCAGTTAGCCAGGAACATCCGTAATAAGATCGAGTGTTTAACTATTTAAAGATTCTCCTTCATAATACGGTTGAAAAAACATTTGATCACATGTAAAATAGATCAATTAGTTTCAAATGATTATGCATTTATTAATACTATACCTTGAGGAAAATCAAAACTACATTTAAATTAAATAATTGATAATTAATCTGACATTTTTTATTTATTTTCTAATAAAAAAAAAAAAGTAAAATAAGGTTTATTATTTTGACATTTTTCATTAGAAGTTAATTTTAGATTTTGCCTCAGAAACTGTAATAAGTATATTATTTATATTTATATTTTTAGATTCCATGTGTTGAGGAAAATCAGGTACGAACAAAAGTGAAGACGATCATTTTAATGATTTATTTGACATTATATGCTGTACAATCAAAACAAGGCAAAGATTTCTATAACTTAACATACTATTGTGCATGATTATACACAAATATTCCCTACTTCTCCCCAAATATAATGACCTACAAGACACTATAATCCAGACAAATCAAGATAAGGTTTGTTATCGATGATCAGTGTTAGTCAAAAACTAAAGATACAAAACTGAATCCAGATCATTTTCAGCAGCAGATATGTTTCGCTACAGTTCGGGTTCAGTCATGAAAAGTGATCCGGGATTCCTCGCGAGGCTGAGATGTTGAGCGGGCGACACAAGGTCCAGATGCCATGAAGGGAAAAAAGGGGGGGTAGGTGATCATGTTGACGTAGATGCTGCACTCGCCTGTCACACCCCGGCAGCCTTGAAAGAGCTGATCAGTCAAGGTGGGAAATTCCCTGCTGCTCATCCCAGAATTCCACAGGAGCCAAGATATTGACACGTGAATATCCCAGTGTTGCCTTTCACCTCCTGGTGTGAGCTTTGGAGGTTAAAAGTTCGTAAAAAGGCGCAGAAGATGTGAAGAGTGTGTTTGAACCAGCAGGTTGTTTCGTGAGGTTGACCGAGGAATGAGGCGTCAGATTTTGCCCGGCAACCTCGACGGCTCGCAGTCGCAGCTTCCCTCCAGAGAGTCGTGGAAATATGATCTTTGATTGAAACGCAGCTCGAAACCTCAAGGTTAATCTGACTCTTCAGATCCATTCATCCTGATTTCAGTTTGTAATAAGAAAGTTATTGACTGATGACCGTCAACAAAACCTTCGATAACCTTCGCAACTTACTTGAACAAATAATGTTGTTTTTTTACTATTAATTAACGATTCCAGTTATTGACATTATTTTAAATATATCTTATATAATATAATGAATTATGAGGCGATATATTAATATCGCATTTCTCATTAATTACATAGATTATATATTTATTTTATTGTCGACATTCTTAGACAAAAAGAAACATTTTGTGTTTTTCCGTTTTAAGAAAAACGTTTTCTTTCGGTCAGTGTTTTTCCACGAATATACATATATATAAATATATATATATATTGAATTAAACTATTTTATCGTAAGTTTGTGACACTTCTGGAAAAAATATGGTTCATTATTAACAGTAAATTGATTTTGCGACACTTTCGCTAGCTAGCTAGTTAGCTAGCTTGCTAATTAGCTAGTTGCTAATCGGCTAGCTAGCTAGCTTGCTAATTAGCCAGCAGCTTCCACATCATAGCCAATAGAGGTCTAGTTTGGCACCTGCGCTCTGGCTCAGGAACACCTCTGGAATAGTGGAATACTGGAATATCTTCTCCTGACATATTTTGGACACAATATTTACCCATGATTCCCACATTGTAGCTAGATGCTAACAGTGAATATCAGCATCTAATGTTGCTAATTGGAACAATAAAGTTGTTTATACAAGAGCGATACCCAATAAGAAAATGATTAAAAATGATTATTTTTCCTTTTCCTACTATAAAGGGACTTTTATTGTGAAAATGTATTCTAGTGGCATCAGCGAGCCGGAGGACAAACTGTACGATAATAGATCTTCGTGACAAATCACAAGATTTTAGATCTTGTCTCGAGGATGAAAGAAACACTAACCTTCGAATACAAAGAAGTCATGAGAGTTTCCTTCTGTGTCATGTGTCATCACTTTTTTGTTTTTTGTGTGTTTCAGGCACTGGACAACATGCTGGACGTAAAAATCTGCTGCAGTATTTGAGGAATTTGTTTGGTATCCAAGGCAACGAAGGATCGTCCTGCAGGAAGAGTCTTTTGTAATCTGGGATGAAAGACAAAAGGAGATGTGGTGTGAAACTCTGGAGTGCAGCAACAAACCGACACAAATAGAAGTGGTCTGTGATGAAGGAGGGGGGCCCCCCGGGTTCAGCTGGACCGTGTCCCTCATTTGCATAAACCCACCACCTCAAACCCGGCTCTTTGTGAACTCTTACGCAACTTCCTCGTCTATTTCTGTTTTTCTAACGGCTGCGACCACAGACCAGAGGACGCTTGAAGGTCACGAGGATGAAACACTTACATAAGATGATCGAATCAATGGATTCATGTTGGATTTAATTATTCCATTGACTTTCAAAAACACTTCATAACTTGTTTTCTCGACATGAATCAACAGCGTCTCAATAAAAACTCAATATAGGATTAATATTGTTTATTCGTTATTATTTATATTTTTAAAAATCACTTACCTACTTAAATTACATGGATTAACAAATATATATTAAACAAATAGTTAAGAGCGTCAGTTATTTCATTTAATTGAACATTTGTTTTATTCCATTTTTATTAAATGTTCTCTTATTAACTTTCAACAACTTTTAAACTAGTAAAATAGCAAATAACTACTTTAACTGGCTTTAAAAAGCAAACGATTATCTCGATTAATAAGATAATGTGATTATTTTGTACATTATCAAATGTCTATCATTTTATGAATAGTTTAACAATTTAATTGATTAATGTTTCACATTCAAACATGTATTTGATTAAATATAAATACAAGGTCACTAAACTGAATTTCACTCTTTTTTAGAAAAGCATATTTTGTAAATACTTTATACATATTTCAATGTTAACTGATGCCCAGTCGCTACATTAAAATGAACAAAGATTTTTGTCTATAACTCTAAAAGGAACAGATTTCTCTGAAAATAATCCCAACCCTTAGTCGACAAGAGAGTGAGTAGATAATAAGTGAAGTTTGAATTTTGGGAGAACAAACACTTAAGTTTCACGAGTTAATTCTTCAAACCACTTTTCTGTCTCAACATATCTTCCTTTCATTTCCCTCACCTTTCCGCCTGGTCGCCCAGAGATCCGATGAAGATGGCGAAGGCGTGAACCTGCGGGTCAGAGGTCAAGACCTGGGCGAAACGTTCGGGCCTGATCCCGTATCGCTCCAGGTTGGCGTCGCTCAGGACGACCACGAAATGCTCGTCGGCCTCCTCGCGTCCCAACTCCTTGATGCTGTGCTCGGTGCCCTCCAGGGTGAAGTCGCCGCTCATGCAGAACTGAGAGTGAGCGTGCATCGTCTACGAGAGAGAGGAGGACAGAAGATGAGGAGAGGAGAGATGAGAGGACAGGAAGAGGAAGAAAAAGATGTAATCAGGAGAGGACAGGGAGATAAAACATAGATGGGAAGGTGAGAAAAAGACATGATGAGGAGAGGAAAGGACAAGGTAATGAAGATGAGAGAGGTGAGAAAAAGACATGACGAGTAGAGGACAGGAGGATGAGGGAGGTGAGAAAAAGACATGATGAAGAGAGGACAGGAAGAGGGAAGGAAGATAATGAGGGTGAGAAAAAGACAAGATGCGGAGAGGACAGGAGGAGAGAAGGAAGATGAGGGAGGTAAGAAAAAGACAGGATGAGGAGAGGACAGGAGGAGAGAAGGAAGATGAGGGAGGTGAGAAAAAGACATGATGAGGAGATGACAGGGAGAGAGAAGGAAGATCAGGGAGGTGAGAAAAATACATGATGAAGAGATGACAGGAAGAGAGAAGGATAAGGGAGGTAAGAAAAAGACAGGATGAGGAGAGGACAGGAAGAGAGAAGGATAAGGGAGGTAAGAAAAAGACAGGATGAGGAGAGGACAGGAAGAGAGAAGGATAAGGGAGGTAAGAAAAAGACAGGATGAGGAGAGGACAGGAAGAGAGAAGGATAAGGGAGGGAAGGAAAATACATGATGAGGAGAGGAAAGGAAGAGGGAATGAAGACGAGGGAGGTGAGAAAAAGACAGGATCAGGAGAGGACAGGAAGAGGGAAGTAAGATGAGGGAGGTGAGAAAAAGAGATGATGAGGAGAGGACAGGAAGAGGGAAGTAAGATGAGGGAGGTGAGAAAAAGAGATGATGAGGAGAGGACAGGAAGAGGGAAGGAAGATAAGGAGGGTGAGAAAAAGACACGATGAGGTAAAGACAATAAGATGAAGGAGAAAAAGTAAGAAGACAAAAAGTGAAGAATAAAGAGAATAAAAGAGGAAAAAAAGTGGGAAGAAAGTGACAATATTGGACGAGAGAAGGACAAAGAAGAAAAAGTCAGAGGAGGACATGACAGATAAAAGATAAAGAAGAAGAGGATGAAATGATCTCTTGAAAAGATGGAACGAACACATGTTTAAAAGACTCGATACCTTCAGAACTTTGAGTCTCTGCTTGTCGTTCTGAGGAACCTTGTCGGCTCGAACCAGTTCGATGTCGAAGCCGTCGCCAGAGTGACCAATGATGTCGTACTGGAGGAGAGAAGAAGGAGTCGTTGGTGGAGCCGTTTTCACCAGAAGAAAAGGAAGATTCCATTTCAGGAAAAAGAGGGACGACAAGATGAGGACGGAGTGAGAAAAGAGGAGAAAGAGAGGATGTGGAGAAAATGTTTGTTTTCAAGTCACACGGTTGTAAATATAGTAGCAACGGTAGCACAACATGTCACAGCAGCGTTCAGAACATTCTAACACGCGTGACATGAGGTCATAGAAGCTCCGTGACTGAAGTGTTGCACAACATGTAAGAGAGTTCCCCTCATGAAGGTGTGATCATGACCTACAGCAGGATGTCTTCAGCTCCGGCTCCAGTACCTGTGGTGCTGCACATGCCTGCCATACATCACTTACATAACATCCTCTCAACAACAAGCTGCTGTTATAGTTGTTGTTGTTGAAGTCTGGCAGTGAAACACCAAGCTGCCTCCAGCTATCAGGGCCCCTGATGATGTCATCTCTGTGAGACACGTGAAGTGTCATCTCTGTGAGACACGTGAAGTGTCATCTCTGTGAGACACGTGAAGTGTCGTGCCATCATTTATTTATTTTTACAAGACGGATGACATGTGATGAGGAAGGTGTGTTTGTGCTGATGTCAGCAGATCTTCGGTGTCAGAGAGGGGTCACGAAGATTCAGATTTTCTGGCTCCAGGGGGACATTTTAAATGTATTTATGATCAGGGAAGAGTTGATTCTCAGGACCATGAAAATAAAATACCATCATGTATTTCTAAAGAAGATCATGGCGGTTATTGGCATTTAAGTATTATTATGAATAGTTTAATTAAATAGTTTCAATATTGATTGGCTGATTTTTATTAACTAAAATAATAAAAAAAAAAAAAAAATTCAAAATCACTGTTACATTTTTAACACGGTTTTTATACCAATTCCAAAAATAAAAAAAATCGAAGTTAAATATTGTTTAATTCATAGCCTTTTAAATTCAATATAAAAATACAACAGCGATGCCAGACTAAATCAAAAGAGCGCAGATTGAACTTTCAGCCAATCAGGCGACGCGTAGACGATCATGTGACGACATCGAAGCGCTCCTGCGTCAAATCTATTCTAACTAAAGATTTTGATATTGATTGATTGAGTTTTATATTGAACGTCAAAAAAGACTTGAATTCGGAATATTTATTTTTGAATAATTGAAATTCGAATTTTAAACTTTGCATCAAAATTATAACAATTGATTTAATAAAATGATTAATCAAAACCAATTCGACCTTTTAGTATGAAAATATTCAATTAAATTGTTAAATGAAAGAAAAACAACATTTCAATAAAACAAAAAACCTTTTGGTCAAATCTTGCCAATCAATGAATTTCAGTAACAATACTAGTGTACAGATAATAAGCGATAATAAGATAAGGAACAGAGATTATAGTCAACAATGAAATAGAGACTATTAGAAGTTGAATAAAGAAGAACAAAAACTGAGATAATTAAAATAAACTGTAACACAAAGAAAAAAGCATTTTATAAATTAAGACTCATTACTTCCTGTTTGGCATATATTTAGTTTGGCCCTGTGACTCAAGACTGCTCAAGCATTTTGGCCCCTTGTTTCATTGAGTTTTACTTCTGCTTCTGTTTTCATCTTAGTATTTATAAAATGAATGAATAACCAAATTGATCATATTTTTCAACTATATTCAACGATACTGGACTTTTACTATTGACTGATTCCTCATTTTAATTTATTAAAGCCTTTAATTAAAAAAAAAAAACGAAACAGTTCTTGGACTTAAAACGAGACTAATATTACTTTAAGCAAAGTTTTAAGTGAGAATAATGAATTAAAAATGTACGACAATATGATCACTTTCAGGCTCATTCTCTTTGATTATCTCACCCCCTCTCATTGAACTCATCACAGGCCCTACATGCTAGCTTCAATGCTTGAAGGTTGTTGTTGAGGTTGCTTTCAGAAAAGTGAAGTTAAAGAAATGGAGACAGACATTGAGTCTGACCTTGAACTTGTGCTCGTAGCTTTCCAGCGCCTCCATCACCATGCACACGGCCTCCATGGAGCGCTCCAGCCTGCCGTCCACGCCGTTGAAGCGGTACATGCTCCCCGACACGTCGGCCAGAACCCGCAAACGCTTGGGCTTCTGCTGGGGACTGCCCGGCTGAACGTGGAACACACATCATCTGTAGTTTAATCTCGACGACCGGGTCAGTTATTTGTGTTCATTTGTGTTATTTGTGGAACTGAAATCATAAGAGCTGGGGCTAAAATTAGGAGGAATAACAAGTGTATGTATGTTTGGTGGTCAGTGTTTTGGAAATAAGTGTAGTGATAATCTCACACACACATCTCAGGAATGTGACGGGTCAGAGTGTGTGGTCGTGTTGGAGGGCGTGGCACCGAAACACCCAGAAAACAAAAGAAAAAACAAGCACCTCGGGCTCCTGCTCTCCTCTCCGTTTATAAATAGACTTCTCTCCGGTCAGCCCGTCGATGATCTTGGCGTCGTCCAGCTCCCCGAGCGCCTGGTTCTTCAGCCACTGTCTCTCCTTCCCTTTGGCCTGAGGAGTCACACAAGTCATGTTTCTAAACTTATCAGAAGAACATTTCGACATCTCCTGAAAGTGTGACCCAACACTTCCTCAAACGTTCACCCATGATGTCATGTGACTTCCGGTCATTCGGTGACAGTCACTCATACGGTGATAACTTAATATTCCTGTATAAAGCCGCATTTCTTGGAAGAAACTTTCTGAACGCCTGCGTGGAAATGACTGAATAGAAAGGAAGGATAACAATGGGAGGAACCGAGAAGTCACTCATCAAGTATCTGATCCAAACATGTTATTGTTATTGTCCCCGATCTTCATCTCCACGCGTGTCATAAACCCTCAAACAATAGCCAGGACTCTGAGTGACGGTTTTTAAACTGTGTACAGAGGACTACAGAATTATTCAAGGAAAGGACAGATATTTTTAAGTCTCTGCCTACGTTTGAAAATGACCAGCTTACAAATTTGGAATTTATGGCAAAAATATTAAAATAAATAAATATGTGATTTAAAATGTGCTTAGTATATACTTTATTGAATATTGTTTTGATTGTTTAAGCGCTTTGTGACCCTGGTCTGGAAAACCGCTATATAAATACAAATGACTTACTTACTTAAAGTAAAGTTAACAGCAGGTGTTGAGAGAAAAACACATCAATGTAAATCTAGATAATTTTATTTGAACCTATTAGCAGAAAAAAGCTTTAAAAAGCATGTAGACAAATCTAACTTTTTAATTTTTTCTCCAGTACTTAATCATTTATATAATATGTAATATAAATACTGAGGTAAAAAGTGTAATGTTTAATATTTTTTAATATTAATATTACATTTTAATATTTCATTTAATTTTTTTGTGATTCAACAATCATCACAATTAAGAATATTCTTTTTTAAATAAATTAGCAAATATAAAACCAAAACTATACAAATATAGAAGAGATGAACTAAAAACTACAGTATGTATTGTACATTTAATATGTTTTCCCTAATTCTGTATTTTAAAAACTCAGTAAATATAATGTGAGAAATTATAAATAGCCAAAAAACATACTGTATAAAGACAAGTATAGATTTTTTGTTTATTTAAAAAAGTAGAAGAACACAAACATATCATTAAATTGCAATAATATACATATATATTTTCTTAAATTTAGTGTGTACAGTGTTATCTCAGGGTCAAGGTGACCCAAAGGCCCAGAGACACCAAGTCACCTGAGAGAACACAGTTAAGAAAAGGCTTAAAAAGGTTTTAAGGGACATTGATCAAGTTGACGGCAGGATTCTCTTTACAAATTAATAAAATAATTTTCACTGTGGAAGGAAACTGGAGTGCCCGGAGTAAACCTTTAATCTCCAGTTTACATGATAATATCTCACATTTCCTTAAGGAAAGGGTTTAAACAAGTACCAATAAAAGTGTTTACACTCTATATCTGATCTAATCCATATAATAAATGTCAATACTTGTAATGTATTAAAACGATGCGTGACAACATCGGTCCAGTGGTGAGAGAAGCAGCTGTTCTATCTGGCAGCTCAGATGTTTGTTGACGGATGGAATGCGGGGTTCCCCTCTAGGGACACTAATCCTGACAAATACAATACACTTTTCTTAGAATCACTCCTCAGGTATGATTAAAATAACACGCCTGTGCCTGGTCACGCCTGCTCCGATTCGCCTCCTTCATTTTGTTTTTTTTACGGGGGGGAAAAAAGACGCCCGAGGCGACGACGACAAACACAAACAAAGCCGACAGCAAACACCTGGATAGGAAAACACAAACAGCATGTGACCTCCACACCTGGACGAATGGAGTCGCTGCTCTGTAATCTGTGATCCTCGCCGGTCACGTGACCCGACGCCGCCGCCACCCTCTCTGTGGCAGGAGCTCAAAAACGAAGAGAGGAAAGTGTCTGACAAACGAGAAGAGACGGACACAATGGGGGGTCACGGGAGTAGAACCCCCTTCCCGACGCCGGACCAATGGGAGCGGCCCGGAGTGGACAGCGCCCCCTTCTCTTCCCCGACAACAAAGATGATCTCAGGTCAAAGTATTTGGTGGCGTCACATGGCGGATCGGATTTTGAGGCTGTCGCCTTTTGGGAGGTTAAAAATAGTCCGGCACATTTGATCCGTTGTTCCAAAATATGATTTATGTCTTTTAGGTGATCCCCGGACTTAAGCGTGTCGGCGAGTGAAGATCTTTTGGTGACGCGTCTGTTGCTTTGACACGAGAGAGAAGCATGACCACGACTGACACCTCTGGCTTCATGTCACAACGCCAACTTCTATCCTGGTTTATTGAGCATGCTAAGCATAGCTAGCACACATGCTAATGGAAGCTAGCTGTATTAGCGCTGTATTTCTGCATTTAGATTGGAATAATAATCTTATTACTACTGTAGCTACTGTTTATTACTATGCTATTATTATTATTATTATTATTATTATTATTATTATCTTCCTTTAAATTTTAAACATGTTTGTTCATAAAAATACAATGTGATGATAAAACACAATTTAAGGTTATATTAACATGAAATTATTATTTTCTAACACGACTAACATGTAGAAATAGAAATAAATAACATTTAGGGTCAACTAATGTGTTGATTTAAGTGGTTCTTTAATAGATGTTGGACTCTATTGTACTCATCAGTGTGTGTTTGTACAAAACCCTCTTTTCATGGAAATCTTCACATTAGAAAATGATTTTAAGATCCGCCCACTAAAAAAAATACTTTGTTTCTCTGGAGATTAAATCTTGTTTACAATAACCACGCCCACTCTGCTGTGATTGGTCAATCATCAAGGATTGTCCCTTGCCGTCATCAATCCCGGAAGTCCCTACATCCAAGGTACTCACCATTATTACGTCATAATAGACTCCACTCTCGTAACCTCTTGTTCGCCCAGATTTCAGACGAAGTTTATAAAGTAACAAGTTCAAAACATGGTCATGATGAGGGTCGTACTGCATCTTGGAGAGGAAGACTTTAATATTTGAAACATGAGAGTAAGGAGAGTTGGAGTTTTTACATTTGTTGGTATTTAAAAATGTTTCAAAATATGTATAAGAAACAATTCTAAATAACATTTTAAACAATGGCTAGTCATAATATCTGAGTAAAAACTGCATTTAAGAATATTTATTGAACGTATTTGACACAAGACTTTTCCACACTAAGGACACGAACAAAACTGGGTCAGAAATAGAAACTGGGACCAATATCTGGACTAAAATTGGGTAGGAGACCGAAAGCAAAAACTGTTATGAAACACATTTTAATTTTGAGTTGAAATCTAATTTACCTGTAAATTGTCCAAGATGATGCGCAGCAACTGCACTTGTCTCCTGACCGCGCTGGAAAATCGTTCGTAGGTGTTTGCGTCGTACTCGCTCATGTCGATCTCCCTTAACCTGAGTGAGGAGAATAAAGATTGTTGGTTTTGTCTTCAAATATTCTGACAACATTACTTGTGGTGACATTTGTACATCCACAGAAGAAAACTTACATGGAAAAATAATCTGTATTAATTGAAAAGATCATTCAAAATATTAAACATTTACAAAAAAAGATCATACGAATAAACATTTTATCGTGAAACTGGCTTTGTGATGTATTCTGCAGGAAAACCGGTCTGCATAAACGGAAGAGAAAAGATTTGTGGGTCAGAATATAAAGTGAAATTCCATTCGTTGTCTGGAAAACAGAGGATTTGAACAGTATCTTTGAAGCAGCAGATGAAAAAGGTGGAAGTGCATTGAAAGATGTTTGTAACCAGCAGTTTTTATTAAGAAAGCTAGGTTTTGTTTTTATTTCTTTTACAACACAATAGAACCAACAAGTGTGTTATGACTATTTAATTCTACTCAGATACTTAAATCCATCAAAGAACCGTCTCCAGGTGTTAAACCCATACTCGTGTTTGAATGTGTCAACCAGGTGCTCGAATCTACCACCAGACCGTGACCCAATCGAGGGCAGACTTAAAAAAAACGTTTGAAAGTTTTGTCTCGTTTTTACTCTGCTTGTGTTCGTGCTGCAGAGCCGTCACGCTCGGGTTGATGTTTACACTGTGTTTGCATCTGCCGTGCCATCAGAAGAAACTCACCACGATAACCCGGAGAATGTCAGGAACTTTGACTCACATGCAACAATGACATGCAAAAAAAAAAAGATGATTTCGATACGTTTAGTTTCCTAAGAGAAAATCTTTCATGCCATGTGGTTTGTATGTATGATCAATATAATCTAAATCTTATACTCATATATTTTGCTTTTCTAAGGCTCTGTGTCTGACATATTATATAAACATTTCAAAAGCATGATAATGATTTAGTGCAGCTATAACAACTCCTTTTAACAAGCTAACTTGAAAATCACACTTGCTAATGAATTAGCTTTGTTAGCAAACAGCATGATAGCTTTGAAACTTTAAATGGTACTTTATAAACTAGCTTTATTTAGCATGAGAGCTATTTAACATAACATGGTGCAATTCAAATCTATTATAAGTTTATATGGTACTCTATAAGCTAGTTTTAGTTAGCATGATAGCTTTATACAAGTAGATTCTTCCCAAGTAAGCTATCTTTTATTTAGCATGACAGTTCTGATGCATGACATGATGCTTTTGGAAAGTAGCTGAAGTTAGCATGACACTCTGTTATCAATACATCGTGCTCTTATAAGCCAGCTTTAGCTAGCATGATGGCTCTGTATTATTAACTGGTGCTCCTATAAGCTAACGTAAGTTAGCATGATAGTTCTGTAATATTACCTGGTGCTCTTAGAAGCTAGGTTTAGCTAGCGTGATAGCTCTGTTATATTACCTGGTGCTCTTAGAAGCTAGGTTTAGTTAGCATGGTAGTTCTGTAATAGTACATGGTGCTCTTAGAAGCTAGGTTTAGTTAGCATTATAGCTCTGTAATATAACCTGGTGCTCTTTTAAGATAGTTTTAGTTAGCATTATAGCTCTGTAATATAACCTGGTGCTCTTTTAAGATAGTGTTAGTTAGCATTATAGCTCTGTAATATAAGCTGGTGCTCGTATAAGATAGCTTTAGTAAGCATGATAGTTCTGTAATATAACCTGGTGCCATTATAAGCTAGCTTTAGTTGACGCACTGAAAGTATGTACATTTCGAAACAATTTGAGATAACAAAAATTGATTTACTTTCCTTTTAAAAACCTCAGAGTCAAGTCACATTAAGAAACATTGTGATTGTTGTATGTTGTCGTCAGTGCTGTCAGTGCCTCTGTTTTTACTCCAGATGACCATGTGTCATGAGCCTCAGACTCAGAGAGACTTCCTGCACACATTTGTAGCGTCCTGTGGCCACATTGCTATTTCCTCTAAATTCCTGAACTCACCGTAAATACAAACGACTCAGAGGAAGGAGAGCGAGGGAGAATCTAAGTTAAGCATCTACCATTAGAAGCAGGAGGTAAAGCACTAACTAGTATCTTGTAGCTCTTTGTGCAAATCTTGAGAGGTAACAAGTCAGAGATAAGTCTTCTCTTCTACTGCTTCACCTTCATGACCCAGAAAGAACAACAGTTGACTTTTGCAGAAAGAGCAGCTGGTGTATTGGCAAGTGTGTGCATGAGCAGGTGGGCGTTCAAATACTGAAGCATACCTGAGCCTGTTTTTGCTTGTGTGTGTATGTGTGTGTGTGTGTGTGTATGTCAGGTGCATCAAGTTTGAAGTCAGGATGGCAGTTTGCTCGATGCTTTGAGCTAAATAAATACTAGATTGCAAAGGAATGACAGTGCGAGGGGAAAATCACTGTCGAGTCCATTAGCGTGGCATCTACTGACCTGGATCTCCAGCGTGTAGCTACAAGATCACACCAGGTAGTAAAGATGTCACTCCGAGGTCCAATCGTACCAAATGATGCAATGAATCACAATTTCCACCTTTTTTCACATCTTAACTCATTTTATGTTTTTTAGAAAAGACATGTAAATAAAACTTTTCCAAATAAAAATGAATCACAATTTCCAACTTTTTTTTCACATCTTAACTCATTTTATGTTTTTTATAAAAGACATGTAAATAAAACTTTTCCAGTTGAATTTGAATCAAAATTTAATCAATTGAAAAAAACAATTTGCATTACTATGATTTTCTTTTTCTTGATCTAGCTGGTGATATTATGGATGTATTTCCTTTACACTAATTTACAAGTTATTTAAAAGGTATTTTTTCTAATAATAAATGTATATATTCATTTTATTTGATTTTTTTTAACAAATGTATCATATTAAACTTATCAATAACACACATTCATGATCGTATACAATATTTTAAATCAAAATACCACTATATTTATATGATTAAAACTTATATATTGTATTTTTCTTCCCTCTCGCTTTTTTCTTATTGTTTTTTCTTCAAAGTCTCTTTTTTCTTCATAATGTATTTCACCAAAATTCCTTCTTCTTTATCTTACCTTATGGTTGAAACCCGACAAGCTTATTTACTTATAAAAGTATTGACAAACAAGTCTTAACTAGTTAGCATCAGAGTAAATAGATACTTGAAAAGGACCAATTAAGTGAAGACAGAGAGACATTCCATATAGTCGAGCCTGTGAAAGAGATTCTCTCAGAATCCTTCACGCTGATTCAAAATACATGTCAACACTCGCTGATTAAAACTTCTCTAAAAGAAGAACATCCCTCTACCTTTCTTTGAAGGCCTTCTCTGCCATCTCCCGAGCTGCTCTCTGGACATGTTCAGGAACTGCATCCTTCTCCGCCTGAGACACCTGGTGGACCTTGTGTCCCGCGTCCAGACGGTATGGACCCCCTTTACCCCCCAGACCGGCCGTGTCTCTCCCGCCTGCAGGACACATCGTGATCAGTGGTCGTAACAACAGAACTGAATCCGTCTCACCTGTTCCACCGGCCCACTGGTTCCCGCCGACGTGAGGATCGTTTTTGAGATCCGTCTTTCCGTGTTTTGGTGCCGTGACGTCCAGACCGCTCTCCTTCTGGACGGTGATCTGCAAAGAGAGATTAACGATCATCAATTTAGAAAAGAAAACTATGCGAAACAACTCACAGAACTGAAGTGAAGATGAAAAGTCTTCAGGTAAAACCATGGCCATGTTTCTTATACATTTATCTTTTTTTTTTATCTCTTTTTTTTCCAACACTATTTTACATTGTATATCCTCCTTATTCCCACTTTAACTTTGACAAAATGTGTTATTTAGAATCAGGAAAGCTTTATTTTTATTTATTTAATTATTATTATTATTAAATATGACTTGTGTTATAACTTTCTAACGTGAAATAATGATTCTACAACTTTCTGTGCCTTGCTCTTGAACACATTGACAACCAGCAACCTTTGTTATTCATTTCTGAGCCCTGTGGGGACAAACATCTTTATGAGATTTAAAGTCTTGCTTAAGGGCACGTGAACTTTACAAGGACTGAAACCTGAAACCTCAGCAACCAAACAGTTCTTTGTTTTTCTTTTTTTACTTAATTCATGTCAAACATCTAATTAATTATTTACAGCAGTTCTTTTCAGTACTAAAATCATTTTAAATTTCACATTTCTGTGGATTTTTCTTTACATTTAACGCTAAATCATGAGAACAAACTCATGTTTTTACTGATAATAATTATAATATAATAAGTGTTTTTATTTATTAAATTGAAACCTAAGTTCCTGTGCTATCGCAGTAACGTCCTAGTTCGACGCTGGGACAGTTGGACAGTGTCTTATCTGGACCCGGCAGTGACCCGGCCGAGGTGGACCTCTCCTCCCTCGGCGCTGACCTCGCCTCAAACCGAAACTGAGCCTCTCACACCTACAAGTGTGGTGTCAGCACAGCTCTATTTAGGGCGGATGAAGAGGGTCAGTCGGAGATAGGGACCAGATATGGGTCAGTGTGGGAACAAGAGAGAGCCAAGTGGACGCAAGTGTTCCAAGTGACGCCTCTTGAATGTTGCAGATGAATGGTAGATTGTCTTCTTTTCTTGAATAATGATCTGGTTTACTTTTGAAATATATCTAATAAACAATAATAGTATAAGAGGAAAACCTTATTAAACTAAAACATTTGAAAATGAGTAAGTATTGAATTACTATTCAAAGCAAAAATGCATGGAAACAGTTAAAATGATGGCATAAAGAAGAAAGACTGATGTGAAAATGTTGAATAGAACTACTAAGTAGTAGTAATAGCAGAAAAAGTAGTAGTAGAAGTAGAATAAGTAGTAGTAGTGGGAGTAGAAAAAGTAGTATGAGTAGAAGTAGAAAAAGTAGTAGTAGAAGTAGAATAAGTAGTAGTAGTGGGAGTAGAAGAAGTAGTAGAAGTAGAAGTAGAAAAAGTAGTAGTAGAAGTAGAATAAGTAGTAGTAGTGGGAGAAGAAAAAGTAGTAGGAGTAGAAGTAGAAAAAGTAGTAGTAGAAGTAGAATAAGTAGTAGTAGTGGGAGTAGAATAAGTAGTAGAAGTAGAAAAAGTAGTAGTAGAAGTATTAGAAGTAGAATAAGTAGTAGTAGTGGGAGTAGAATAAGATCTAGTAGAAGTAGTAAAAGTAGTAATAGAAGTAGAATAAGTAGTAGTAGTGGGAGTAGAACAAGATGTAGGAGTAGTAGTAGAAAAAGTAGTAGTAGAAGTAGAATAAGTAGTAGTAGTGGGAGTAGAAGAAGTAGTAGAAGTAGAAGTAGAAAAAGTAGTAGTAGAATAAGTAGTAGAAGTAGAAAAAGTAGTAGTAGAAGTATTAGAAGTAGAATAAGTACCAGTAGTGAGAGTAGAATAAGATCTAGTAGAAGTAGAAAACGTAGTAATAGAAGTATTAGAAGTAGAATAAGTACTAGTAGTGGGAGTAGAACAAGATGTAGGAGTAGAAGTAGAAAAAGTAGAAGTAGAAGTAGAATAAGTAGTAGTAGTGGGAGTAGAAGAAGTAGTAGAAGTAGAAAAAGTAGTAGAAGTAGAAAAAGTAGTAGTAGAAGTATTAGAAGTAGAATAAGTAGTAGTAGTGGGAGTAGAATAAGATCTAGTAGAAGTAGAAAAAGTAGTAATAGAAGTATTAGAAGTAGAATAAGTAGTAGTAGTGGGAGTAGAACAAGATGTAGGAGTAGAAGTAGAAAAAGTAGTAGTAGTAGTAGAATAAGTAGGGGGAGTAGTAATAGAACTAGTAGTGGGGGACAATGTGAGGCCGCAACATTTTATTTTGAATATTAAAAGGAGGAGGAACCAGTCCTCTTTTTACTCCGTAAGAAAGAACAGACATTGTTCACATCTAATAATTATGTGTTAAAATATTTAACATAACAAAACAAAACTATTGCAATCCTTCAATGGGAATTCTTGAATAACTTGAATAAATAAAATAAAAAGTCAACTATTTGTAGGTCTCCTTTAGCAGCACATGACATGACTTTTATATAATATATAATAATATTACATTAATTACGCTATCATGGATGTTAGCATAAGCTAAAGATACGCTCCTGATAATTCGTTAGCATATTTAGCTAGCATGTTCAAGCCACACGTGCAACATGAACAAGAATAAAAAAGATTTCAGTTACAAACATGGTGACAGGATGTGGTTCAATGTGTTACCGTCAACAAACGAGGATTTAAACTCACAAATATTCACTCAGTTGCTTCCTGCGGCTGCAAATCAACATTTCAATGAAGGATTAGCATCCAGTGTGTATTTAGGTGTGTGTGTGTGTGAGCTGGGAGCCATACATATGAGGGGAGGTCAAAGGTCAGTGCAGTGACCTGTTGACCCACCACGTGAACCATCACACACACACACACACACAAAGATACATATTTGTGCGTGTGAGTGATGGAGCTGAAACAGGAAGAGCTTTTATGAAGCACACGCACCAACGATCGCACACACATGTACGAGACACAAATATTCACTTCGGTTCAAGAGGTCGTTCGGGTCAAAACTTCTACATGATAGTTTTGAAGGGTTTAATTCCAGAGGTATAGTAAAATATATTTGTGTACCTCTACTTAAAAAAAATGTATATTATATATATAATGTGATTCCGTGCATTTAAAAACAGACCTATTACAAAGATAAAAAAATAAATATACTATATATAATAAATATAACATAATAAAATATATTTTGTTGTAGAATTACATTTATTAACGTTTAAATAACATCTTAAGATGTATAGTAACATTTTTATTCACTAATTTAAATATTTACCTGACTTTAAATGATAATTTGCATTATATACTGAAAAAAACATTTATAATTATAACATTTATGATTGAATTAACTAGAAATAGCGAGCCGTGTTTCAAAAGGAATCCGTGACGGTCTCATCCGTGTCACTCAGGTCCAGTAAAGTGTCGACTCACTCTCGTCCGGGTGAGACTTTTGGAGTCATGGCGAGCGAGCAGAACAAGTTTTGTGTTACATCGGTCTCACCGTCAGTGTAACCAGATAACAACATTATTTCCAGCAAGCGTTGACTCACTCAGAGCCAGTTAATAAAATATATAAATATATTTACGACCGAAAGATCAAATGAAAGGCCTTTAAAAGATGCTTCAACTATTATTAAGTCTGATGTTATTATTATTTATTATTTCTCTAAAGTCTGTATGCATTTTTTTGTTTTGTTTTGTTCCCATAACTAGTTTCAATTAAAACCATATTAAGTGAGAATTTTTAATTTTTTTCTGTTTATTTTTTTTCCTGTCATTGACAACGTTTTGAGAACTAACTCAGTTTTTATCTCAAAATTAGGGGATTTTTCTGCTGATATTTTTTTCGATTTTAACTCAAAATGTAAGCATGAAAATCCCTCTGGTAGCTTCATAAGAAGATCAAATATTCTTATTTATTTGTGTGTCAAAAAAGAGCATTTCAGGTCATGTAACACAGCAAAGAAATAAACTATAATTTGACTAATGTGAAATATTAGGGGAGATTTCCTGAAGCGTGAGAATCCTCCCTGAGAGATGTTCCTCCCTGACCCTTCCTCACACTCCCGTCATCTGTGGCCTACGCCTGGTCCTGCAGGATTAATGGACTCATAAATGTGGTGCCGTCGCTTCAGATGCTTCAACGGAGCTGGAAAGGTCTGCGAGTGTGAAGACATCAGCAATAAAACTGACACCTGCACTTACGAGTCTGTGTGAAATTGACTTTTCAGGAGAGTTTTGAGAACATCGTAGTGTTTTGTTGACACTCGACCTATCGTGAAAATATGTTTTTATGTTGACTTGAAACCTTTTTTTATATATTTTATTTCTGTGGATATATTTTCCTTTTTATACATATATATATATATATATATTATCCACTATTTTCTGATTTATTAAAAAATAATAAAATAACAATTTACAAATCTTTTTACAATAAAAACCCGGTGATGACTGAGGACGAGAGGATACAGTGACTCCAGCAGCTTTTAAAGCTGATGTTTAGACATATTTTAGTTTGAAAACAAATTAAATCAGTTACGACTTCATCAAGAGTCATGTGGTCTGTTAATTATATATTTAAACAAATTAAAACTTGTATAATAGCTTTATAATATTATATAGTGATTCTATTGTATTTTTGCCAGAATTTTTCTCTGTATTTAATACCAAATTTTGAGTTCTTTGGAGGTATTTTTTTAAGGTAGTATTGATGTAATTTAGATGATATCTCTTACTCATTTTTGATCCATGAAAGATATCAAGAAAATATATATTAAAATATTCAGCCTGATTTACTTGCCGTTTAGACATATTTAAATGCAAACAAAACAAAAAGAGTACATGGTATTTTTTAAAAAGAGCAGCAATGGCTTGCATCCTTCAATCATGTGATTTATTAGTTTTTTATTAAGGTTTTGGTGGATCCAGACAAGTCAACGAAACACATTTCTATGTAATTTTCTTGACAGCAAAAGGGAATCTGGCCCGATCATCTATTCTACCCTTTAAAACTGGTTGTAAATCAGAAATATTGCGAAGAAAAACAAGTCATAACAACACTATGTCTGGACGAGTGATTGATTTATTTAAAGAGTGTGTGTCAACGTTTGAGCTGGAAACCTGCCGTCACCTAGTTGGCAGCCGAGAGACGAGTTAAAAAAAAAAAGAAAAAAAAAGACGGAGGTGTCGTGTGTAGACAACGAGACGACCATCCGGCTCTGAACACGTGAGGCATTTTGTTATTTCTCAACATGTAATATTGATATTCCACCCGTGGAATCATGGGAATGTGAGATAGATAATAAAAATGTGACTATAAGGAGATCAATCTATAGACCGCGATGATGAAATCATGGATAAATTAGTCATAAAATAAATAAGCAGCTTCTGGAAACAGGCGTTAAAGTGCTCGTACAGAGCTGAGGTTTGTATGTAAACACGCGTCTATAGCACCTTTCATGCTGCAGCTACAGTAGCGCCAGTGTTGTTTGAGGCGAGCTAACACAGAGCACAGGCGGCGTCTGTCCGAGTCTGACCTACAGGGTTTTCACTGAACCATCAAAGAAGACCGGACCTCTGAGGAATCTGGACCAGGACCTCGGTGTCTGCTGCAGGTGTGGGGGGTCAAGTGAACAAAATAATGATACATTTAAATATTGCTATTTCTTTTTTACGATACAGTTTACTTATTTTCATCATCATTTTTTAATGAATAATACTTCAATAAAGGGTTTATAGAATAAAATATATATATATATATATATATATATTTTTTTTTTTATTTACATGAAAATATTAAGTGTTTGTTCATCCTTGTGTTGCAATTAAACTTTCGACAGCTAGATGGCAGCCGTCATTAAGTCCTTTAAAGCTGAAGGAACAATGACATCACTGTGATGACTGAGGACAAGAGGATACAGTGGACTCCAGCCGCTTTTAAAGCTGATGTTTGAACATATTTTGGTTTCAAAACAAATCAAAAGCAGTTACGACTTTGTCAAGAGTGATGTGGTCTGTAAATTCTGCAACACCAGAGTCAAGTACTCGACAATATAACAAATATATACTTGTTACTACAGTATCATCTTCGGAGATAAGTGCAAAATAACGTGCAATAAACAATAAACAAAATAATTTAATTAAGTTTACTAATTGGTATTTGTATTTATTGTTTGTGTAACTGAGGTTTCACAACATTGCATTGACAAGGTACTGACACTGGGGGGAGCCATAAACAATCTCTTCAATCTTGTTACGTTCAAACGATGTTGCTGCTTTATATACAATATAAGTTTTTTAGAAGTATAAAATATCTGTAGTTGCTGACTTTGCTAGAACATTCTTAATATATGAACATATATAATAAATATATAATAACATAACAAATATAAACAGTTATTTATTCATTAAGGTGAAGTATAAATCTCCACTTAAACGTCTCGCTATGCATTGTAACTAAACTAGACATATTTTTACTTGACTGTCTAAAACTGATCATCAGAGCTTCAGGAACATCTGAGTTTTTATGTGAACAAGGCGCCCTCAGAGTTGCGGGGGCTGCTTACAGCCTTTGACCTGTTGCAGGGGTCAATCTGGTTACATCATCAACACAATGTCCATCCTTTCATACACACTGACCCGGCCTGGTCGTAAATCTAGGGACTGGAAACATTCTGGTTTCGTGTAAAATCAGGAATGTCTCGGTTGTCGGAAGGAACCGCGCTGAAGAGCTTATTTAGCCAACACTGCCGCCCAGCGGTGAGAAATAGAAGCGCAGCATTCACGTGTCGGTACCTGAACCGGTCTTCCATCCTCCGACCCGATCATGGTTCTCCACTCCATCAGCGATCTCTGCAGGTTGTCCAGTCCTGTCTCCCACACCCGGACGTATCCCCCCATGTCCACCGTGACCACGCCCCCCGGACCCAGAGGCGCCATCACCACGTCCGACTCGGACACTTTGGACAACCAGCTGGTGTACGGCGACACCGTCATGGACCTGTGAACATCCATCAGACAGAAATAAATAATTAAAATTTAGATGTCTGTCTGAAACAATATATTAAACTATAAGAATTGCATTTCCAGAAGAAACTGCAGTGTGAATGAATCTGTGAACTGAAAAGCTTGAAAGTATTGAATTCGTTTTTAAAGTAAAAATTAGTTGAAACTGTTGTAATGATGGTATGAATGAAAAAGAAAACGTTGAAATAAACAGAAAAAGGTTGAAAAGAAGAAAAGTAAGAAGAAGACAAAGATGGAGAAGAAGAAAAAAAAGAAAATTAAAGAGAAGAAGAAGTAGCAGAATACATAGCGGTAGTAGCGTAAGTAGTAGAATGAGTAAAAGTTGAAGTAATAGTTGTAGAATAAGAAGTAGTAGTATTAAAATTATAAGTAGTAGTAGAATAATAGTAGCAGAAGTAGTAGCAGAACAAGTAGTAGTAGCAGTCGCAGTAGTAGAATGAGTAGAAGTCAAAGTGGTAGAAGTAGTAGAATAATAATTAGTATTATTAGAAGTTGTAATATATAAAGTAGTAGAATAAGTAGTAGTAATAGTTGAAGTAGTAGAATGAGTTAAAGTAGTAAAGGTAGAAATAGTAGTAGTGGAATAATAAGTAGTAGACAAAGTAGTCGAATAGTAGTAAAAGAAGTAGAAGCAGAATAAGTAGTAGCATTAGTTGAAGTAGTAGACTGGGTAGAGTTGAAGTAGTAAAGGTAGAAGTAAGAATAATAGTAGAAGAAGTAGTAGCAGAATAATTAGTAGTAGTTGAAGTAGTATGATGAGTAGAATTTGAAGTAGAAAAGGTAGAAGTAAGAATAATAGTAGAAGAAGTAGTAGCAGAATAATTAGTAGTAGTCGAAGTAGTATCATGAGTAGAATTTGAAGTAGAAAAGGTAGAAGCAGAATAAGTAGTAGCATTAGTTGAAGTAGTAGACTGGGTAAAGTTGAAGTAGTAAAGGTAGAAGTAAGAATAATAGTAGAAGAAGTAGTAGCAGAATAATTAGTAGTAGTTGAAGTAGTATCATGAGTAGAATTTGAAGTAGAAAAGGTAGAAGTAAGAATAATAGTAGAAGAAGTAGTAGCAGAATAATTAGTAGTAGTCGAAGTAGTATCATGAGTAGAATTTGAAGTAGTAAAGGTAGAAGTAGTACTAGAGAGATAAGTAGTACATTGGAACATCCCATAATATAAGTGCATCACCTGGGAACTGCGATGTATTTGACTTTCTTAGAGTTGAGATCTGTGACCTCCAGGTAGGCAGAGGTCATGGGGGGCGTGACATCTGGCGCGACAGACAGGAAGAGATTGAACATACAGTGGTTTCAGAGACCGGGCTGAGGTACCTTTGGGGTAGACCTCCTTCAGGGGGACCTTGTTGGGCGGCAGGGCTCTGACGATCTGATTGGCCGAGAGCAAACTGGCGCAGTTGTCCCGTTTGGCCGAGCCCGGGCGAGACCTGAAGAAGGCGTTGGCGCCGCCTTCACTGCTCTTCACCGCCGACAGATCCACGGCTCTCTGGAAACTGTAGACCTCGTTGGGCGACTGGACGAGAAGAAACGGCGACGTTACACGTGTTTCTGACTCAAGGTACCGACTCACCATGAGGTCCGGGAACCCGACGATCAGCCGCGCATACGATCCGGTGTCTGCCATCACGCGATTGGGAGAAACTATCTTCTGGTCCAGGGCGGCACTCAGGTTCTCGTTCGGGAGCTGGTCACATGACAGCATCTGAGGCTGAGCGCCATCTGGAGGGTATTTAAAAACAAGAGTCACTGGACCACACACTCCTCTGACCCCCCGTGAGAATATATGGACCGGAGGATCAAACATCCGTCAGTCTGAGAGGTTGACATCACGTCTGTGTCTCGGACAGGAAGTCACTTGTGTGTGATTCACGCGGGAACGATGCGACATAAATCTCAAACATGGTTCTGACCTGCGCTGGTGGAGTCGTCGCTGATGCTGTGGAGCTGACACACGCCCGAGTCCTCGGACGCCATGTGCAGGGGCTTCGTCAGCAGGTACTTCCTGTTCCATAGACGGCCGCGTTAGAATGAAACCATTGGAATTAAATGATTGAAAAATGAATTGGTCTGGTATTATTTAGATTTTTTGAAGATTATTTTGATTGAAATATATGCATTCATAATTATTCTAATTTATATATATATTAATTATATTAATTTATACTTTCTGAATATTTAAGATGAAGGATATTAGTTAGTAATGTTAACATAAAAATGTTGTTTTTTTTCATTTTACAATATAATTATATTACATTTTACAATTAAATGTGTTATATTATATTTTAAGAACTATGACAATAATATATAATTGTATTTTGTAGATTAATTTCTATTGTAATATATTCATTAGAAAACATGTTATTTAATATATTCTAATAATTATAATTAATTAATATAACATTCAAAGTTTCTGAAATCTTGAGCATTTATGATTAATAGTATAATGTTAGTAATGTTAACCAATTATTAGAAATGTTGTTTGTAAATCATGTTGTTTATACATTACATTTGACAATTTAATTTGTTTCATATTTTAAGAATTATGAAAAACATAATTAATTGTATTTTGCCGATCATTCTTTGAAATATATTCATTAGAAAACACTATTAAATGCATTGTAATTTAATTAAGTTCATTAATTAATATAACATTGGAACCTTCTGGAAACTCAATAATATTATAATATTATAGTATTTAAGATGAATAGTATTATGTAAAATGTTGTTCCAATTTTAATTTTAATTACTATTATTGTTATAACTACTAATACTAATCAATAATATTTTATTTTAAATAAATTAAAAGTAGATAATATGGACTAAGTTTATTAATTGATTCATACTATAATTTTACAGTATAATTATTGGAAATTTCACTTTAATAAACTTAATTTCTCATTTTAAGAATGGTTAAAATAATTTATATTTATTGATCAATTGATAAAACAAACAATATTTTGAATTTATAATAACAATTATGAACGTAATGTTGTTTTAATTTTATCTACTCATTCTTCTTTCTTCTAAAAAAAACAGATTGTTTCAAAAAAATATTATTTGAATTTTAAATCATTATAATACTTTTAAATACTCCCTGACTAAGGTAACTCGTCACGTACTTGTTGCTGTTGCTCTCCAGCAGCAGCCATCGATCCTCAGCCACGAGAAACACCGACTGCAGGTTGATGGGCAGTGAGATGGAGTGAACCTGGCTCTCCAGGACGTCCAGCACCTCCAGCTGGTTCCTGAGACCCCGATTGAAAATAAAATAAATCTCAACTCAAAGTGTCTCAACTTCAGATGTAACGACGCTCTCACCCGCCCTCCTTGTAGAAGAGCAGCCAGTTCTTGTGAGAGAAGTCGCGACACATCTTGTAGCCGACCTGAAAAGAACAATAGTTTGATCTCAGCTGGAGGATCGAACAGGAAGTGATCGCAGGGTTCGAGTAAAACCACACGCTGACCCCTGACCTGCTGTTCTTTGCTGCTCCACCAGTTGGAGGATCTGGTCGAAGGCGGGTCACTGTCCGGAGTCAACATGAGGCGCCGCACGGCACCGGTGACCAGGTCCAGATGAAGAACCGTGTTGCTCTGGTGCGGAGAAGGAACATCTTGAAATGATGCTAAATAAAAATGTATTTACAAGAAATCACATTACATGTAAAAGCTGTTTTTGTGTTGCTTTGCACTTTGCTTAAATAACTATGAGTTATAAAATAAAACGGTGTCTCTAAATGAGTACTTAATAAAAGATGTGCAAGAAATATTAAACTTAAGAAAAAAAGTAACAACAATAATCTAAACCACATCGATTTAAATTCATCTTATGAAAAAAAAAGAAAAAATGATTATACACTAAAAAAGTAATGCAGTAAAGTGGCAATATCAATTATTTATTTTATTTATTTTTTTATTATCAATCAACATAAACAGCTACGCCGCATCATGCATGATAAAAAGTACAATATAACAATAAAATAGTTCGTTTTTTACTAAACTATGCAACAACAGAAAACTACAAACTTGATATTGAAACTTTAAACAGTATGTATATTATTATTTAGAAAGTAAAAGCTACATCTCGTTTATTAATAAATACTTATCTTTATCTAATCAATTTAAATCGATCATTTTAGAGAATTCTTTTTAAATTATATTTATCTTTAAGTTATATTTGATAAGATGAAACATATAATTTATTTATATATAATAGTTTGTTATCGTTATCTTCCTTATTCAGCGAACTAAAGATCACAACGTATAAATATAATTTACCTACTTACTTATACAGTATATTTATAGATGTAAATCGAGTGCAGTTCCATCTCAGCCTATAGAGGTCAGTGTTTCCCACCCAAACAAAAAAACTCAACAGTTTTTTTCCGTCCATTTCTATCTTTAGATTCGGTTCAACAATCGGGATTTGAGGTTTCGCCACAAGAGAACTAAACCAGAATTCGTCACTGCTCACACATATAGACTATTTTAGGAGGGAAAAGTCAAATTTCCTGATTGAAATATGAGCCTGAATTTAAAGTATTTGATAAGATAATTCTGCGTCATTAAG
This sequence comes from Callionymus lyra, assembly GCF_982586985.1. NCBI lineage: Eukaryota > Metazoa > Chordata > Actinopteri > Syngnathiformes > Callionymidae > Callionymus > Callionymus lyra. The sequence goes on from NC_141829.1 coordinate 11,470,206, forward strand.
ATGTTGATGTTTTCTTTTTTTCTTCTTGATCTCAACGAGTTGTTTTCACTCACATAACTTGAAAAGTAGAATAAATAAATTCATTTTTTAACCATGTTGATTAAAAAAAATCTGTTTTTTTTCTCCAACAAAAACTAGAAAATAACCTTCAATATAACCAAATTAATTTGACTCACATGGTATTAAGTCTCTTAATCTCAACAGGCTCTGGTGTGTTTACTCTCAAGCTTTCATATCTCATGTGTTTGTTCACATTGGCCTCATGCAGAGTCCCTGACCTGCCGCTGAACTTTATTTTGTCTGGACTTCTTCTTTTGAGACAAACGTAACACGATCCCTAGCAATGGTATTTTTAGGATCCGTCTTTTCACTAACACGAACCAGCTGCAGGAGACAGAACAGACGTCTGGCGACAGCAAACAGCAACTCCGACTCAAAGCTAAAGCTTTCATTTCTCAAATTGTCTCAATAAGATTTAATATTATCAATTTCAACAGTCACACCATTACTTTCTGACATCAAACACAGTAATACTTCATACCTGTTCTTCGTGTAGGACCACCTGTCCCTCCAGAGGGTCCCCTAGAGGGGCCACGGTGACGAAAGGTTGCCAGACTCCACTGATGGTTCTGGGGAAGACGTCGTACAGATCCATGCTCTGTATGGCGTCTCCTCGCTCCTTCATGGCGAACAGGGACACAGGGTTGCACGTGGCAGCGTAGATCATGTCTAGAGAAATAAAATATAAAAGTAATTATGGGTTTGATATTTACAAGTCAGTGAAAACTAAACCTTTATTATAGTTTCATCTCTTTTGTCTTGACTATGGGTTAATTCATTACCTCTGCCAAGGAGGTTCTGTGATTATGGGTTTCAACAAATGAACAGAAATTTAATTCGATTTTCATATTATGTTTTTTTAACTGATTTATTTATAACTATTTCAAAGAAAAAATGTGTATTTGTACATATTTGTACAGAATGACAAAACACCAATTAAACAAAAAAAGCAGAATAAAAAACATTAAAAAAGAAAGAAAACCCTGTAATTTAAAAAAGGAGGAGGAAGAAGTAAAGTACTTTAGTAGGAAGAAGTAAAGTACTTTAGTAGGAAGAAGTAAAGTACTTTAGTAGGAAGAATTAAAGTACTTTAGTAGGAAGAATTAAAGTACTTTAGTAGGAAGAATTAAAGTACTTTAGTAGGAAGAAGTAAAGTACTTTAGTAGGAAGAAGTAAAGTACTTAAGTAGGAAGAAGTTAAGTACTTTAGTAGGAAGATGTAAAGTACCTAAGTAGGAAGATGTAAAGTACCTAAGTAGGAAGAAGTTAAGTACTTTAGTAGGAAGAAGTAAAGTGTTTAGTTGCAATGTCAGGAAATTTGTGGAACAGTATGTTATGATTAGCATCTGGATCCCTGATACTTTTGAAGGATTTTGCGCTAACTGCAGTATAAATGAGCTTATTTGAAATTGACTATTAGTACCAACAATGATATTTCAAATGCTAAAACATGGGTATTTAGTTGAACATAAAATGTGTTTTTATTTTATGATGTTTTCCCAAGCAAAATATTTGCAAAGCCAACACTTGTCATTTCATTAACCAGTTCTGTTTTGCATTATCACCACTAGATGGTACTGCAACACATTTCTTAGTATATGTGCAACCTGTTTTGTGTGCGTGTGTGTGTGTGTGTGTGTGTGTCTGTACCATCTTTAGTTGCGACATCACAAATGATGTTGACTTCATTCATGGGAATCTGCCAGTGGACTTTCTCTTCGCTGAAACTCAGAGCCCGGCTCTCCTGCCGGTGACTCGGGTGACTCTGGACCCGCAGAAACACTGGACCCTGAGACACACAATCAAGCACCTGTCAATCTTAAGTTACTGTGTGATGATCCCTGAGCACACTTTAGTTCATAACATCAACTTTAATTAAAGAAAAACGGGTTATATTTGTACGTTTGTAATTTCTTTAAATAATACTTTGAAACCTTGATATCGATCCTGTGAGTCTCAGTCGGACACAACATTTTTCGTCGGGCGTTGACACCTTGATCCACGGTCCAGTATCCGGACATCTTCACCTCTGGCAGGGGTAATCTGAGGTCAAAGGTCACAACATGAAAGTCTTCTCACAGCCGTTTTTTTTTCTTCTTCTTTTTGTTCATGAAATCTTATCTGTAACTATTTCAGAAATTGATTCAAACGAGACATTTTTTTTTAATTATTCATTACAAATAAAGTTTATAGTATTCTAACTTCATAAGAAATATTTAACTGCAGGTAATATAAATGGTTAAAATGTTTAAATTATAGGATTAATAAGTCAAATCAGTTTATTATGTAAAAAATGATCTTAAATCTAAACTAAGCATGAAATTAATAGAAAATATTTTAATTGTAAAACTTAATGGAGACATATTTTAAAGGAATTGATTCCAAAATGTTTACATTTTAATAATAATAATCATAATTTTTATTTTATTTTAAGCACAACTTCATTACTTCTATTCATATTGTATATTCTGCATAGAAGCAAAATAAATCTTATATGTTTTTATATTGAAAAAAAAAATAGAATAATGTACACGAGCAAAGTGGGAAAATTGCTTTTTAAATAAAATAGATGTTAAATATATTAGAACGCTAAAAATGATCCTGAAACATGCAATAACATATAAGCATGGAAATATGAAAAACTGAAACAAATAATTAAATATACTGGTAGTCAAAGGAAAATACTTGTTTCTGCCTCCAGATTATTTATCTTTTAGTTTCCAAAGAGAGAATCAACAAATGAAGAGACAAGAGAAACAAATATTTTCCTTTATTAAAATGACAAAACTGTACAAAATAATCAATACTGTCTGTGATTAGCAGCAAAATTGACAACATTTCTTGATCATTAAACAATAGAACTTATAATTAAAATCTACTTCATTCCTAACATAGTGTTTCATCTTCGATACAATTTTTGAAGAATCTAATCTAAATTTAGAGAACTTTAAAAACACCTTTTAAAATAACAGTATTACAGTGGCTCAGCTGCTAATGTATTCATTATCTTAAAATGAGGCATGAGGTTTTTGTGTAACTGGTGTTCCTGCAGTCTTACTCCTTGGCCAGATGGACGGAGCTGGGCTTGGCTCCGATGGGAATCCCGTGCTTGTGCAGCGCTTCGATCACGACCTCCCTCATGTCCTTGTTGTACGAGTCGAAGTCGAAGACGTTGCGAACCACATTAGCTAAACCCTCATTAGGGAATTTCTGTAGGAAGATTTAAACAAAGGTTGAAGAAGCTCGAGAAGAGACAGTAAAGGGTAGAAAACAAGGACATATGGATGTCATTATATATTAATGCTTCTTATAGATACGAGTGTCGGGTCGTGTTGACCTGTAGAAGATATTGCTACTATTGTTGTGTAACCTTTTATGGCACTGTGTTTAATACCGTTTAAGAACGACCTTAAGTTAAAAATAAATGATTTAGAGTTTTTATTTCGCTAATTTTCACTAGTTTAGTTTTTGTTTTTGTTGGGGTAACCTTGACTGAAACGAGCGTCTTGACGCATCAAGAGTCACAGGATAATATTACTTCAGACAAAATACTACAGGTGTGTACAATAATCTGCTGACACAATTCGTATCACAATTATTTCCTTACTTACTTACAATACAAGGGCAACGATACAACATATTGTGATACTGTAGGAACAACAATATATTTGTAGTATTGTCGAGTACTTGACTAAAATATGCCCAAACATCAGCTTTAAAAGCTGCTGGAGTCGACTGTATCCTCTCGTCCTCAGTCATCCCGAGGATCTTGCGTGGGATATTAATGTTCATTGAGCTGTGGAGGACGTAATGACTGCTGCCATCTAGCGGCTGGAGGTTCAATTGCAACACAAAAATGAACAAATGGCGTGAATATTTGCTTTTTAATTGTAAAAAAATTAATATTATTAATTTACGCAAACATTATTAAACTATAAACCATAAAGAATATGGTTACGGATCAAATATGATTGAAAAGCCGAAATCTAAAATTAAAAGTATTTAATAGTTGATACAATGCTGTCAAATATCAATACAGTATCGCAGATCTATCGCCATATCAATATTCACTAAGACCCCTAATAATAGTACAAGTTATTATTTTTGTTTTTTCTCAGACCAGGGGTTTGAAATCTCTGCTATAACGATTTTTTTTCTTATTATAATTATTTTAAATGTTCCAGCGAGTCGACTCCCTCGTTAAGAGGTTCGAACGCCGTGGACCAGAGCAGCGTTCGCCTCCCGGGGTTCCATCTGTGGCCGACACGACCCCTTCATTGATCCGAGCTGCCTCAGAGGTGCCATTATGACCCGGCGTGAAATGCAAATTAGAAGCTACATTAGCAAACTCTGACTTGCACTCAAATCATTCTGAGGATTGTACACATGGGTGGACGTCAATAGTGCTGGTTATTGATGGTGGAACGAGGACGTCCACTGGGAAATATAAAAAAATAAGAGGTTAGTCCTTGAGCAATGAATTATTGATCCCATTCTGATTCATCAGTTCTTCATTTTCTCTGTGGACTCGCTGATGTCGGACCAGCTCGCAACTATTCATTCATTCTCTACGGCTGGAGTCTATCCCCAGCTACCTCGGGTGAGAGGCAGGGAACACTCTAAACAGGGGGCCAGTCTATCACAGGGCACACACTCATTAATTCTATATTTTTTAATGTATTCCAATGTTTTTTCCCTCCATTTAATCCTTCTATTTTTAATTTAATCAACTTCAGATATTTATGAAATAATGAAATAAGAGAAGAATTTCTTTTTAACTACTTCATCGGAATTTTACAGGAGAGAAATTACAATAAAGGCAAATAATAATTAAAGTATAATGTATATAAATTTAATAAAATCTTCTTATTATCAATGCATTAGCAAATTGCAAGAGTAGAGAAAGTGCTTATTGTGACACAACTCTAAAGACGCGGCTGCATTGATTTCTGTATAAATTAAATCCATTCAAAGTTGATTGACAGATCAGTTTGATCAGCGTTCTACCTGAAGGTGTTTCACGATGTTGACCACCTCCCTGGTGGAGTAGGGATAGGATATGGACCCCTGGTCGGCCATGGAGCGCAGCTCCCCGAAGGCCGACACCAGCTTCTCCAGGGTTGCGTCGGGAACATCCGGCCCGTATTGCTTCAACATCGCCAGCTCGGCTTTTGGCTTTGGGTTGTCCACGGCGTGACAGCTGAAGATGTCGCCTGTCGCCAGGTAAGTCATAGATGTGAGTTGTTGATTCAGAGATAATTGAAGCATTAACGGTCAAAGTGAAGCAATAAAAAAGTCTTAGTTATGATTAATACTTTATATACATTTCAACCAGTAATGAAAGTTATTATATTTCCTCTTTTTTTTGTCAAAAATTGACAAATTTAAAGTGGAAAAAACAAATAAAAATAAAGTAAAGTAAAGTATTGAATTAATAAAAAAAAACTTTATTAACATTTGTTCTTGTTTTTCTAATCAAATAAGAAACATTCTTCTTTGTTGCTTGACAGATAAAACCTTAGCAACTTCTTGTCCTACAGGCTTACGTATATAACACTGATCTAAATATAATTTTTTAAACATTTGTTGCTGATCGATGCCGTTAGATCATCAGTTCTAATCAAATCATGATCACCCAGTCGATCACAGAGGTATTATGGGTAGATTAAATGACATTAAATCATCTACACGTCACTTGATTGATATTCAGGGTTCCATTCAGACTGCACTCCTCATAAATCAAACTAAATCTTGCCAAATCTGGCAATATTTGTTTCTTTTGCGTTGACTCTGGTATTTTATTGTTTATTTAAGTGCATCTACAAAATATATTGACACTACACGGCCATGGAAACAATTGTTCTATAAGTCCGCCCATTGATTTAATTGGATCAGAACAGCTGTCAATTAAAACTGCACATGACATTTTGAAGGTCGCTGGATTCATTCATTGTGACAAATGTTAACGGTTGTGCAACATGATCAACATACATTTTACCTATAAATAATTATCAATATAATTATAAATAAATATATGTTTAGCGTAAGTATTTCAATTCATAAGGAGTTTGCATGAAAATCTCGGAGCATCTCTGTGTTGGATTATCACAAAAATTAAAGAATAATTTAATTTTGTTATACCTAGAGCACCATAAAAGTCATTTCCAAGGAAGGGAAATCCGGGTCGGTTGGCCAGGACCAGCATTCTGAAGTCTGGGTGCATGACGATGGTGTTGGATTTTCCCTCAGATTCCCTTGGATCTAGGAAAAAAAAAAAAAAGATAAGATCACGCTGACAGAAAGAAATATAAACATGTTCCTCCCCGACACACACTCCTGCGCACAGACTTTTTCAGGGTTGTGTTAAATTTGACAGCTCAAGTTTCTGTTTACATTCCTTCAAGTGCAGCAGCCTTGTAGTACAAGGAGCCTCGGAAAAAAAACCCCCTCTGCTTTAACGACGGAGCCTGCTCCAAAAAATTCTACTGGTTCGCCTCCATAAATGCTTTTACAATAATCCTACATGAGGGATGTCTCTGTTTAGACATCTAAGTGCTCGGCTTCAACATTTATTAGTCCTCCGGGGGACGTCGCGGGTTCTGACTGTGCGCACCCGAGATGATTCTCCTTCCGTCCGCCAAGATCATCTCTCCGCTCTCCACCAGGGTTTTGAGGATGCAGGTTACGTTGGTGGGAGCTTTGTCCGCCTCGTCGATCACGAGGATGTGTCCGAACTTCACAGCTTTCACCTGCAACAGAGGTTTTCCTTTTCATTATTCACATCCAAAACACAGCACGGTTGATGAATTTTAAACCTATTTTGAGCGACCGAGACATTTTTATTGAGATGAAAAGGAAGATAAGACGACGGTGGAACAAGTGAAAATGTGTTCATACCAAGGGTGAGTCTTCGTACATGATGATTCCGTCTCGTACCGACGGCTGCAGCGTCAGGGTCTGGACTGTAGTGTCTCTGAAGGATCAACAAAAAATAACCTTGTCATTTTCGTCAAGCATCTATTCATTTATTTGTCAGGGAGGATGCAGTCAACATAGTTACAATACAAGTTTTGTTGGAAGATACATAAAGAATTTATAGCTTGTGCTAATTTTCAACTCCTAAGGCCGTGGGAGCCGATCCGGTCCACCAAACCCATTTCTTGTAGCCTATTAGAATTTTAAGATCCGAAATGAACCTCTAAGCGTTTAATAAATGATTAAAAAAAATAAAAAGGGAATTCAATGAAAGATAGATAGCAGGTGTGCTTCGAGGGGGTTTTCTTGTGCATTGTGTTCAACTAAATTAAACTAAATTAAATTAAAACTGTCAAATACAAACAAAGTTATCTCAAGACAAAAAGAGAAAAGATAAACAGGTCACAGCAAAACTCACAATGAGCAACAGTAGCAAAGAAAATAAATCAGTTTAACCGGAAGAAACCTTGAGCAGAACCAGACTCAGTGTTGCTGGGAGGGAGAAGAGAGACGGGGGGATGAAGAGAGAGGGAAAGGGGGGAGTGGAGACAAGGAGAAAAGAGAGCATAGAGCAGGGCAGCAGGGTCCGGAGACGACCATGGAGAGGAAACTGGATCCTTTGATGAGATTGTTGCTGTGGTGCTTGATTTAGAAGCTCCATCATTAACCTCAACAGGCCATTTGAAATGTAAAATCTGGCATTTTGGGTCAGTTTCACTTTGACTTTGGCATTTTATTCTGTATATTTAGGTGTATCTAAAACATTACCGACACTACACGGCTCAGGAAAGGGATGCAAGATATAAACCGACTGTCATTTATCCAATATTATAAAACGTATATAGAAAAACTTGAACGGGCGAAAAAAAAAATCCCTCAAATATTTGTTGACCTGTTTTTATAACAACCTGCTGCTCTGACCCAGAAGCTGACCCACTTTCTTTCCTGGATCGCTGCAGCTTTTTTCGGTGGCTTTTCTGAGCCACATCTCTGCAGACATGAGAGACGCTGCTCGAACACACATATCCTACTTTCAACAGTCGCTCCACGAGCCAATCGGATCACTCTGATGTCGACGATAAACCTGAAGATAAACTTAAAAATATGAAACCAATAACACTTGTGTTAACTCTCGTTGGATTCAGAGCCGGAGGGATGATGTCGAGAATCTGGTTATTTTCTGGTTATGAATCCACAACGATAGTGCTCAGACCTTCCAATTAGTGTTGAGATCAATACAAACAGTGTTTCTGCTGATGGATCCACGCTCTTAATCATGAGCGATCAATCACAAGACGTCAACCTAGTTTACGTCAATACACCAACGGAAATTATATTTTAATGGCACAGTTTTTCCTGTTTCTTTTATTCACGTTTATTTATAATTCTGAGTTTAGGGGCAGGAGCAGAGAGAAAGGATGATGTTATTTTATGTTAATCTTTGTATCCTTTTCTTCGATCTATGTTATTTATATTAGCACTTTGTCATCCCTTGCACTTTCTTCTCGTTTTCATGAAACTATCGTCTGCTGTGAACTGGAAACCCAGTTTCTCGAAGGAGATCTCTAGTGGGATTAATAAAGTCCGTCCATCCATCCATCCATAATAACGGGAGTGTCAAACTCAATCTGACAAGGAGCAAATATTTTTCACACTATTGATTGTTTTCATGCATAATCTCGTGTTATCTAAGAATATTTAAGATCATTACTGGCATCTTAATAAATCGTAAGGCAACAATCCAGTGACTTCATAAATAGACTTGGCAACAGGATTTGATACTCATGGTTGTCAACATGTACAATTTGGAAAAAATTGAAAGTTTTGCATGAATACAATACTAGATTTTAAGTGAGACAGTTAAAGTATATATTTTAATATACCTTTTACTTTTTTCTTCTTCTTGAAATTCTAACCAAGATTTACAAGGATGAGTGAAAGACATCACCATTCATAGATTCATTTAATTTTAATTCATGATTTTTTTAATTAAAAGTTGCATTTTCACATGTTGTAGTTGGTGACTTGATAAGAGAAGATTTCTACTTCCAGTCTACTGCTACATTTATTCTATAACATAATTGATTATGAATGTTAAGCTTGAAGACAAACCTGTGTACACACACTTTCCTCACACTTTAAATCATGATCTGTAACGGACTGGTTTAATATGGGCATTATAATCATGGATCGACCTTTGGATAAACAATATAGAGGTTGTGTTTTTACTTATTTTCACTAAATTAAAGGTTTCTTTTTTTACAGTAATTGACTGAAACATAAACTAGTGTTACTACAGAGAAAATAAACTATTTTAAAGAACAAAATAAACTTCAGACAGGAAAATAATAAATAATTCAACACAAATATATATGCATTATACATCGATTTTTGTTTTCTGTGCTCCCTTAAAAAAACAAACATGTTTTATTACAAACACGGTGTCAATCATGAATACTATTCAAGGTGCTGAATGTGTTCTCACCTGTGCAGTTGCAGATATTCTCTTGGTCTGTTCAAGAGATGCAGGAAACGATCAACTACTTTGTTCTTGCCCACTCCCTGTTAGAGAAGAAAGAAACTCTCAGATAATGGATAGTTCCGAGAACTTTTAACCCGCATGTGGAGTGGAAGCGAAAATCCATTTTGTTCAGTCTTTAGTCATTTGTGTTGCTGGACTCTCTTCAATATGAGCTACTTCTCAATTAATAATTAACAATTATCAATATCTAGAAAAAAATATATGTGAATTGTGGATTCATTGCAGTGGAGAGTTGATTTATGAAACAGGTACACTAACTTTATAACACAGAGAGAGAGAAAAAAACAACAATAACTTAATATAAAGAAGTGAAAAAAAGTGTTCTTGAAGTACTATTTAATATTTTGTAATGCTGCTAATCACAAGCATAAGTTTCTCCAGACAGGAATAGTATTAAAGATCTGTCACTCACAACCGTGTGGGATCAGAGAGGACTTCCAGGTGCTCTGGACTCACCTGGTTTCCCACCAACAGAAGGTGTTCTCCTAACAGGAAGTCCTTCAACATGTCCTCCATCACCATGATGTGCTGCAGAGTCGAATCAATTCTTCGTGTCAATTGAAACAGTTGAGTACGACAGGTTACAAATGGATCACGTCAGACGTTATGAACAACCGTCTCCGAGTCTAATGCGGGACTAAGTGATGAATTCATCTGAAAACAAACATGTGCTTCTAGGAAAGACGTCAGAGATAAATGGCGAAGCTTCCTGACATCGATCCGGCGTCTTTCTTTCCACGACTTGACAGAAAACAGGTCGAAGCTAAATAGGACGTCCTGCTTTCTTTTTTTTTTGCTCGTCACACATGATCCTCATCAAAGTGTGTTCCAGCTACGCAGCCAGAGAATCTTTGCAGAAACAGGGCGGCGGGAGAAAGATGGCAAATGTGGGTCAGATGGCATCATCGCTGATGCTCGAGGGTGTCAATGTCATTACTGCTTCCTCATGACGGAAGACGTTGTTAGGTCAATAGAATCGAGGGAATCTGTCACATCAAGGGATCAATCGCACAATCTCAGGACAGAACATGAGGCCTATTAGAAGTAACTTGTTTAATTTTCATCAAAAATACGAAGCATAACATGTTTTTCTTTAGACCAAATATTCAACTGGTGGAGATATTCATGATCGGCTTGGTTTTCACTTGAAACTATGTCCATATATTGTTCTGTACTGGAAGTAAAAATAATTAAGGAAATAAAATTAAAATATTAGATGTATTTATACTTATTTGAATGTATGCATACATTTGTTGTTTTTATTCAATTTCTTCACTCAGCGATTTGCTTGTTTCTTGTGGATTTCTTTTGCATCTTTTTTTTTTAATTTAAACTATTATTATGGTTATGATTATTGTTCTTATTTCTTTTTATCACTGTAAGTTTATGAACACTGTTGCATAACTTTTGTTCTATTTTAGATATAGTTATATCGCTGTGCAAGTGTATACATGATTGTATTATTATCAATAAATATTAATAGATATGGAGCATAACAAGCTTTTATTACCACACAGGTTCAACCATTAACCCAAAAATATAAATTTTGTGCAATTTTTTCAACTTTCAAAGATGGAAAACGTCTCTGGATATGTTAATTAATTAATCGAACAAGTAGAAATGAGATTTGACACCTGGGAGATATTTTGTATATAGACATATTGTTTTTTGCGATGAAGATGCAAACAGTGTTTATGCGTTACTGTGGACATGTGGCTGCAGTTAATTTCAATCATATCAATTAAGAAGATACTATATTATAGTATACTATGTTATATAATTTAATATTGCGTAATATTATATTTATTTTTATAAGGCTATGCATGTCAAATGCAAATGCATGTCCATTTAAATAATTACGTGGTGCATATATGTTACGAATTGATATTGGTGTTTATACATCATGTAAGTAAGTAAGTAAGTAAGTAAGTAAGTAAGTAATATTTATTTATATAGCGCTTTTCCAGACCAGGGTCACAAAGCGCTTAAACAATCAAAACAATACTCAAAAAAGTATATACACTTTAAAGATCAAGATAATACTGAGAACAACACAGGAGTTCCAGAAAATCAAGGAAAAGCCTGAACAAATAGAAACGTCTTAAGATGTTTCTTAAAGGAGTCAGTAGATCCATCAAGCGCAAAGAGAGATGAAGATCGTTCCAAAGCTTAGGAGCAACAGCCTGAAAATATTTCTCTCCTCTGGTCCTGAGTCGTGTGCGTGGAACCATAAGTAGATTCTGATCCACAGACCTCAGAGCCCGAGCTGGGGTGTAAGGCTGGATCAGATCAGTGATGTAAGGAGGAGCCTGACCATGAATAGATCTGAAAGTAAGAACCAGAATTTTAAAGTTGATCCTGAAAGAAACTGGAAGCCAGTGAAGAGTTTTAAGGATCGGAGAAATGTGAGTTCTTCTACTAGAGCGGGTCAGAATTCTCGCTGCAGAGTTTTGAATCAACTGCAGGCGAGACAGATCCTTCTTGTTAAGACATGAAAACAAACTGTTACAAACGCATGGATTACAAGCTCCAGATCATGTTCCGACAACATTTTCCTAAGTTTAGAGATTTTTCTCAGTTGAAGGAAACAGTTTCTGGTCAGTTTTCTTCAGTGTCGAACAAGAGACATGTCTTTATCAAATACAACACCCAGGTTTCTCAGGCTCAGTTTGACAGACTGACCAAAGTCACCCAAGTACTGACCCAATCCTGGAATCTTATCATCAGGAGCAAACACCAGTGTTTCAGTTTTGTCCACATTTAGCTGTAGAGTGTTTTCACTGAACCATTGTTTGATTTCTAGCAAACAATTGACTAAGCTGTTCAGCCTTTGGGGCTCAGTTGGATCAAAAGAGCAGTAGAGCTGGATGTCATCAGCAAAAATGTGATAAGAAACATCTGGAAATCTCAAGTATTGTATATATTTCAGAAATATTTTGCTACAAACTGGAGAATAATTTTCATTTGTGTTTCTTTCCTTTTATGTACAAATAGGTACATATTTTATCCATGTTCTAAATAAAAATCTATCCATTCATTCGAAGTGCAGAAAGGGAAAGGAGAAAAAAGGAAGATGCCATCGCTGGTTACCTGAGGATTATCATAGAAAAGTACATCCGGAACCTTCAGAGTCTCCTGTGGCCTGAAGACTGGAGCCGACACGTTTCCTATCGTCAATACTCCATCTTTGACTTCACCTGAGAACAACACGGACATGTCAGTGATTTGAAAATCTTTTCTGGACGATGAACAAAAGATTGACCTAGACTGCATTTTTACTGTATTGTAAAAAGACCGCAACACTCCTCGTTACCGTTCACTCCGTTATAAACAGGTGATTGATTGGCTGGGCGGCCAAGCATTACGGAAGCTGATCAGGTCACCGTTACTGAGAAGGTCATTGAGAGGGACGGCCCCTCATATGCAACAAGTGAAAACTTCCTGGACTGTGTTTTAATGCAAGCTTTTCTTTTAGAGAGTGACTTGACTAAACATGTGAACGCTGTAGTGTATATTGCAATTTTCTGATAACATTTTCTTGACACAAACCATGAATTATGTAAATGGTCTTGTCTAACATTCCTCAGGCAAACATTCCTCAGGAGCAGTAGAAGAAAAAGTAAACATTTTGTGGAGTGCATGTGAGTGATGTGGACGTACAGCTATAATCATGTGCATGTTCAGAAGCATCAACCACTTGGTCTATGGAACAATCGGCCAAACTTTTCTGGAGTGAGGCTCGGGCGAGATTGGGAAGGAACCTGAAGGAACAAAAAAGAAAATCCAGATGACTCATGCAGCCTTCGCTTGTTCTAAAAGTGGGTAACATTTGGATGAATGTCTGCACATGTGTTCCCTCTGACTGGTGTGTACCTCGAGAGACAGGCCTTATTGACGGCGTGGGCGACGCTCTCCTCGGGGTACTGAGAGAGCCGGCGACAAATCCTCAGCAGCTGCCTCGTGGAGAGAGAAGAAGCCAGAGACATCGCCTGCAGAGAAACACCATTCATCAAATCGTATATCTATAAATTACAGCCGCACACACACACACACACACACACACACACACACACACACTTACTGTCTGGTCCTTTGTCTGCCGGAGACTGTGTGTGAGGCGCAACAGTTGCTCTGCTGCTTCTTGAGGAACATTGGGCGTCTGGTGAGAGGATGAAGAAAGACCTTTAGATTTGGTACTTCTTATGAAGACACACGTTAGAGTCAAACTGTGTGTATATATTGGCAAAAATCTCACGAGGCGATACGTATCATGATATAATGTCAACTATATGATATATTGTGATACTGTAGGAACATGTTTATATTTGTACTGTTGGTGAGCATTTCACTCTGGTGTTGCAGAATTTGCAGACCACATGACCAAAAAATGCCAAAACATCTGCTGGATTGTATCCTCTTGTCCTCAGTCATCGCCGGGATTTCGCAGGACTTCATTGTTAATTTAGCGGCCAGACATTAAATTGTAACAAGTAAAACATCTAATTATTTAAATTACTTAAAACCACTTTTTGAATTATAATCCATTAAATAACTATCCTAAAAATATAAAGAATATTTGAAGAGCAAACAAATAATCCAATCATTTCTCAAATTTGAAAAGATATATACAGTGGTGTTGAATATAGAGTACTGTGGAAATCAAATTTTGCATAATAACACAAATATTGTATACCGGAAATTCCGGACTACAGAGCGCACCCGATTAAAAGCCGCATGCTCAAATTTTAGAAAGAAAATCAATTTTGTAATTATACAAGCCGCACCGGATTTTAAGCCGCAAGTACCGGTAATTCACGTCCATTTCTTACACTTAAATAAATAAAGCACTGTGTTATTCTTCTTAAGCATTGTTCAGATGTTTACAGTCCGAGGAACCAGCGACAAAAGCACGAGGCAGGTGGACAAACTGTCCGTGTCCTTCAACCGGGGAATTATTTCTTCATCACGCCGGCAACACGGATGTGTTTGCTTTTTTCCACCTGATCGTAACGCAGTGATTGCGCGGATAAACGCGACTTCACGGCGGGCCGTCCTGCGTCTCTGAGCCTCACCTAGGATTCACTTAACGCAGCCTTTTTTCTGGACAATAATGGACTTGAACATTGGACACTGATCGCGGGGATTTGACTGTGGGGTGTCGTGGGTGTTCGTTGTTTTGTTCATGTTTGATTGATCCTCCTTTAAGGAGCGCTTTTTGTTAAATGTTATTAAGTAAATATATTTTGATTAACTTCTATAACGGCTTCATGTGTGGTCAGTGTTGTTATAATTAATGCTGTCACTCTGGAGCGTCACCAAGTCCGCACCAGAGCTCCGCCCCCGGAAGAATGTGTGTGTGACGATCTCTCGAGGAGTTATGTGAGAAGGTCCGTTACAAAACGTCAGAGGTACTTCATCCATATTTATGATTTCATCTGGCCCGATGGCCAAAATGTTTTTCCCGCCACGAAAAAAAAATGAATAAGCCGCACCGTAGTATAAACCGCAGTGTTTAAAGTGTAGGAAAAAAGTAGCGGCTTGTAGTCCGGAATTTACGGTAGTTTAAACTCATTGACTGTTTTATGATGAAATAAAAACCAGGTCTCAAAAAAAATAGCTCAGCCTCACCAGTCCATGGATGAGCGAGATCTCCTCTGCTCTGGACATAGGATGGACTGTGTGGTAGAGGAACATGGTGAGCAGCTCTGGACCCAACCACTGCTGACCTCTGCTGCTACCACCTGTAGTTCCAGCACCCACCACTGGCGGCTCCGCGAGGGCGAGCACCCTGAACGACGGGTGGACGGGGAAGATGGACCTGAAGTGATGACACAGGATACACAGTTTAACATCTTTTTTCAAGGATGTAAGTGCAGACCAGTGCGTCAGGTGTTGGGTCGTGTGTGTGTTGAGAGAGAGAGAGCGTCGGTCAGCGTCCGACACCATCATCGTCTGTGGAGACGTTATAACTCTTGACAGCAGGCGATGAAATCCTCTGATTAAAGAGGACAGAAACGTCCGTGACACTCGCCCGTGGAGACACCCCGACTCCACAGGGATATATTTACACTATTGTGGGCGGAGCAAATGCTCTGCAGCGTCAACATCAAAAGACGTGTGGGGAGATGTTTCCTCTGCAGAGGTTTCAGGCGGTGCTGCGAGAAAATATGACCGTAAACCATTTCAGGCTTATAAAATAAACATGAAAATAAATATAAAAATGTAAGCTGATTGGATAAAATAACACAATATTCATTTAATAGTGGCTCTTTATTAAATGATTTTAATTTACTTCAATAAGATGATTAATGTATTCAAAAAACATTACATTTAATTGATTAAATGTTATAAAACATAACTAAATATTTAATTTTATTATGTTTTAATACTTAAAATAAATCAAAATGTATATTTAATTTATGTTAGCTTATTCCTTTTAGGCCAGACTTTAACCTTACAAACAAACACATCTCAAAATGTCTTCATTTTTATTAATGTATTGACTTCATGAAGATTTGTTACACTTTTTTTCTATTTATCTCTTTTTTCCCTTCAATGGCCATGTTCATGTTTATGTAGCAAATTCTACTGACTTATATACACCGTTTGGTTAATAAACACTTGAATTTGAATGATGAATTCATGTTCAATGTTGAATTATTTAAATTGAATTCATTACTTATTTTAATTATTTAATTTGTATATACCAACTTAAATGAGAAATTACTTATTTTATTTTTATTTTTATCATTTTATTTCATAATTTATGAGCTATGCAAAAGAATCCTGTGTTGTCTTTTCCAATAAACCTTTTCTGATTGAAAAGATGTTTTAAATGAGTCGATATCAGCAAGTTTCCCTTGCAACTGGAGGCCTTTTATTTTCCAAAAGCACCGACGCAGGAGGGACTTGTAAGTCGCCCTAACAAGTCACCGCCACAGGAGTTAAAGGAAGAGGAAGTGGGTTTCTTTCCAAGTCAAGATGCCCCACCACAAACATCCTTCCTGCTTTGGTTTGAGGGAATTCATGAACTCACACTGAGACTCACCAATATAGGTTGGTCAGATTTAAAAAAAAGAAAGGAGCAGCTTTAAACATTAAGACTAGAAAAAAAAGGCATCACCTTTCCTTCAGCTGTTCATCAGTGTACTGAAGCTGCTCCTTCAGGGTCTGGTATCGGTCCCACCTGAGCAGCCTCGTCCCATCGTACAGATCCAGTTCCCTGTCGTGAAGCAGCCTGACACAGAAAACAGGTGTAAATTAAGCTAAAAAAAAGAATAAAAACACTACGACCTAGAAATCGACAAATTAGGGCAACGAATGACTCGCCTGGAGATCACTGCCAACGTTCCAAGGTTGACTCTGTGTATTCCGTCCAGCAGCAGCAGCTTGCCTTCCATGGCGGCCGTCACCAGAGGAGACGGACGCCAGGCTGTGTCACCGTTGGGGAGAGTGTATCGCTGCTGGAGAAGATCTCGGGCCGTCATGTCCTGTCGGGAGGGAAAGTTAGAGAGAATAAAATCCACTGGAAAACACAGTGGAAAACAATGAAATTTTCAATCACAAATGATCACACAAATACAGAGAGATATTAAAGCACATTTGTCTAAATCAAATTACTCCCTCCAATGTTTATAACTTACTTTGGCAGATCCTTATTTTGCATTAATCTATTTGTTCATTTTCTTTCGTTTTTTATTGCTAAAGCAAGGAATAATGTGTGACAACATGGTCTGGAGCTTGTAATCCATGCGCTTGTGTCTTCTCGCCTGGACTATTGTAACAGTTTGTTTTCATGTCTAAACAAGAAGGAGCTTTCTGACCAGCTCTAGTAGAATAACTCACATTTATAGGATCCTTAATATTAATATACTGGCTTCCAGTTTCTTTCAGGATCAACTTTAAAATTCTGTTTCTTACTTTCAGATCTATTCATGGTCAGATCTTCCATCAGTGATCTGATCCAGCCTTACACCCCAGCTCGGGCTCTGAGGTCTGTGGATCAGAATCTACTGATGGTTCCTGAACACGGTTCAGGACCAGAGGAGAGAAATCCTTCCAGTCTGTTGCTCCTAAGCTTTGGAACGATCTTCCTCTGTGTTTGATGATCTACTGACTCCTTCAAGAAACATCTTAAGACATTTTTATTTGTTTAGGCTTTTCCTTGATTTTCTGAGAATCCTATCTTGTTCTCGGTGTTATCTTGACCTTTTAAGTATCTAGTTTTGTTTTGATTGTTTAAGCGCTTTGTGACCCTGGTCTGGAAAAGCGCTCTATAACTATAAATTACTCATCGTCGATGATACTTCCAGCATCTCTGATCATTTCTGATCAAAACCCTCAGCAGCACGTCATCAACGTTTCTTGAATCCAAGTATTTTTTTCTCCACAACCATCTTACGGAAATACACTCTGTCACGGCTCCCTGTTTCACTGCTTCTTTTTGTTTTCCCAAAAATTGATTTTTTTTTTCCCTTGACAAATGGCTTGGCAAAGGATTCCACAATTCCCACAGCACAAGTGACCTTTGACCTCAGAGGGCTAAAAATAGCCGCAAACTGATGCAATAACACGGAGGGGCTTCGACACGACGGCTTCCTTAAGCCGTCATCACCCAGCATTCCCGAAGATCCCACAAACGCATGGAGGAGAAAACTCTCATTCACCGATTCTGTGATCCACGACATGAACAACTTTTCAAACCGAACAATCCATGAAAAAGAATAAAAATAAGAGTTTATACAATAAATAAATAAATAATAAACATGTTTATTATTTTTATTTTGTAGCCTATATCTACATGTTCCTGTTTACAAATGTTTGCGATAATCAACTTCTAAATTTGACATAATTTAATGAAGTAAAATAAACAATAAAGGTCAACTAATGTGAAAACCTAACTCTCCAGAATCACATGTTTCAAATGTTCAAGTCCCTCATCATGACCATGTTTTTAACTTATTACTTTATAAAGTTTGTCTGAAATCTGGGCGAACGAGAGGTTACAAGAGTAGAGTCCATTATGACGTTATAACGGCTTCACTCCTCCTCCTGCCAGCTGCTTACACACCCGCTTTGTTTATACAACGAGTCCCTTTGAGGTGGGGACTTCCAGGATTGATGACCCACGGTGACGATTAGGATTTATAGTTGTTGTTTTTTTTACCAATAACAGCAGAGTGGGTGTGGTTATGGTAAACAAGATTTAATCCCCAGAAAGACAAGGTGTTTTCAGTGGGCTTTTCTAATGTAAATATTTCAATAAAAAATTGAGTTTTGTACAAACATGTACATGTACAGACACATCAATTGGTGTTTCATATTGAAAAAAATACCATTAATAATTAGTAAATAATACACTGGGATTGTGATTATTAACCTGGTTAAAAATATTAAAGCGCCTCGAGAACCGATCGTCTTTACCTGGTAGAGCATGACAGGCTCTATGCTGTAACCCAGCATCTCTGCAAACTCTCTGGCAATCACGGACTTGCCGCAGCCCTGGAATCACAAAAACCTCCGTAATCAGTCACAAGTAGCTAAAAACCTGAACGGGTCGCCGGAGAATACATCATCATCATGAGCTACCTTGGCGCCAATCAAGCAGATGTCCTTCACCATGTGTGACTGCATCATCTCGGCGATCAGCTGCGAGTGACTGGAGGTGGTGATGAAGGTGGGGCTGCTATTGGGGGGTCGCAGCTCCTTGGCACCGGCCGGAACCTGGATGTGGATCCATGTGGGTCAGAGAATTCTCATGTCTCTT
Source organism: Callionymus lyra (assembly GCF_982586985.1). Classification (NCBI taxonomy): domain Eukaryota; kingdom Metazoa; phylum Chordata; class Actinopteri; order Syngnathiformes; family Callionymidae; genus Callionymus; species Callionymus lyra. The sequence continues at coordinate 11,489,548 of NC_141829.1, forward strand.
GTCAAAGGAAGAATAGATTACTTTCTCCATTTATTTTACCTGGAAGGTGACGTCCTTGTCTGCCACTCGTAACGTGACGTCGGCGGATCCCGTGAGGTCGTTTGTTCTGGATACGCTCTGGACAGAACCGGGTTGCTGCGGTCGCCGTCCATCCAGCAGCTCGAATCTCTGTTTGAAGATTATTCAAATTAAAAAGTAGAAAATATTAAAATATTAAATATTTGAATTTATATTTTAAATTTTTGATGAGCAGATTTATTAAAAAAAATACTTAATACGTACAAACACAAGTTGCCGACAAATAATGATAAATATTTGAAAATATATATATATATATATATATGTATATTTGTGTTAGAAAATATTTACTTTTAATATTCACTCTAACTGTCTGCGGTCCGGATAATAAACACTTCAATTATTGTTTAATTTTAATGTTTTATTTTTTAAAACTTTTGTTTACATTGTTTTGCTTTATTTTATTCCTTCTATTTTATAATCAACACTACAAAACAACATATATGTTACAAAACTGACAATAAATGTTTTCTTAATTATGAAAGTGTAATTAAGTGTATTACTTCTTGATTCCGTTTGGTATTCTCAGTGACGGTGACCTGAACAGCTCCCATAATGCTTTGCCACCCAGCCAACCAATCACAGCGGTCGATCCCTTTTGACATAACTTCATAGACGAAGAATTTAAATACAATATTGTAGCGACTGCGGTTCCAATAAATCAATAACAACAAGCTTTTTGCTTACAATATTTACTTATAGATGCAGTACTGTGTTGCGGTAGTGACTAATACAGGTTTTCTTGATCTTATTCTGATTCTTAAATTTAAATTAAAAACTTATGTTAGTCTAATTGAGTGTGATAACCAGAAACACCATAGCGTACCAAAATTCGAAATACACTTCACAATAATGTTTGCTATTCTCAGTGACGGTGACCTGAGAAGCTCCCAAAATGCTTTGCCGCCCAGCCAACCAATCACATCTGTGAATCATTTAGTCATAACTACATAAACAAGATATATTTTTCTGCTCAGCTAATATAAACAATAGGTTATATATAGAAATAGATCATATGATGACACGTCTACAGTATATTTATTGTTTTTGCACCAAAGAAAAAGCGTATTTCAAGACTTACCTTGAGAACACCTTCCACAGCTGAACGTCCTTCTTTTCCTAAGATATTGTTGTAAGGGTAAAGTCTCTGGACCAGCTGCTGGGACGTTAACATGGGGAACGCGTTCTGCAAACACAAACATTATTCATTTCTCCAAACATTACATGTGGTTGAACCAGATAAACAATCACAGGATCCTCACCAACACATTGATGGCAGCAAGAAGATTGTCGAGGGGGAAGTCAGGAAGTCCCAGGTTGGAGGATTCCTGGGAGCACAAGGTTGTTGCTAATGACAGTAGCTGTGACACTCTGGTTTACGGAGCAGAGACAGAAATAGAAGTAAGAATCGTCGTCATGGTTACTTCATTTATCTTCTGTGTGAAATTCCTTGTTTTACCTTTCGGCTGATAAGTTTGGTCCGGCGGAGTACAACAACTCCAACTGGTCCTGAAATTAAACACATTTACTCGTATCACATCATCAAAAGGCCAAAGCTGACCCTACGAGTCATTTCATGCGAATGAGAAACTACTACTACTTTAAATCACCTACAGAAATGCAGTGACTTTATACACATTGACATACAAAAGGCTTTTTTCCCACATGAAGATGATAAAAATGAAGCAGTAGAAAGACGATAGAATAAAAACGGAAAGCAGATTAGAATGTTTTGACTCTGATAAGTTATTAACTGTTGCAAGTGATGAACGACACTAGATACTAGAGTAATTAATTATTCTATATTTAACCACCAAAAACACTGCCTAGAAAAATAAGTAAAAAAAGAAGGGAAACATTGGACAATGAGAAGACATTGAAAACACGAAAGAAGAAATGGGTACACGGTCCAGAAAGAATAAAAAAAGTGCGAGTAAAGCAGAATAATGAAAAGCAGGGATGGGAAATGAAAATAATTGACCTGTTGAAATGAATAGGAACTGACTTAGACAAAGACAAATGAAGAAAATAATATCAGTTGAATAATGGGATGGAAGAGAGAAACAAGAAAAAGAAAACCAAAAAAATACAAACATTTACATTTTCCTTTAGGGCCACAAAAAAATAACCATCATTTATAATAAAAAAAAACAGCCAAAGTAAGCCATTTGTGGCCCCCGGGACGGACCAATATTAAAGTATAGTCGTCTCAACTGACCTTGAACGGCAAGTAGTAGATGTCTCGAGCCTGGAAGCGAGAGCGCAAGGGCGGGTCCAGTGGGTTGCCTTTGTACTTGGGGACAGGAAGGCCGAGAGCGATCACACGAAAGTCCTCACTCACTCGCACAATCTTCCAGCCGTCCATCTCTTCTTTGGTGTGCTCCTGCAGGACCCAACATTTATTTAATCGAGGATGTCAAAGTCAATCACACAAGCAAAATCTATACAGTTGCATGTCGTTAATTGAAGGTTGCGTTCTGAACCCACATTAGACGTGGAAATGCAAAGTAGTTTATCTGCATTTTATTTAACACAATGTATTTAAATGAAATCAAAATTGCATATGCGGTGCCATCACTTTCAACAACCTTCTTAGTAACAGTGACCCATAATGCTTTGCCGCCCAGCCAACCAATCACAGTTGGCGATCACTTAAACATCAACATTGACGCAGAATTTAAATACAATATTTTAGCAACTACTGTTCCAATAAATCCAGTTTATAACAATGTGAAAAAGTATATATAGTTGATATACAGTAAATTCAGTACCATGGATGTGATTGAAACTTTGTGTTTGTAATGTAATACAAGTATCTTCACTAAACTTCCCCAACAGATATTTAAGAAAAACGTCTTCTATCCTGCTGGATTCATGGATGTCTTTTCACCTGTCGTCAACATATTCATAGCATGTACGGGGAGCGCGGAGGGCGTCAGTGAGGAGGTGGCGTGAAATGACAAAACCAGACGCGCAAATTTAGTCGGCGTGAGATCCTGACCTGCAGCAGCTTGTCGTAACGTTCCGCCGACATCAAGAAGCGTCCGTCCTCCAGCTGCATCTCCCGGTTCTCCAGCAGGTTGTTGAGGACCGGCAACACGTTTCTCTCCGCCTTTTCAAGACCTTCCAGGACCAGAACTCGCCCCTGGGTCGCCGCCCGAACTGCACACTGGGGACACACAAAAGTATTTTAAACATTTAGACGAGAGCAAAAGATATACACTGTAGCTCAGACCTGGGGGACACACACCGCCTGCTGACTCTATCTATGCAGCCCACATGAACTTAAAATATTACTATAAAAACTGGCCATTTACCTACCTACCCATCTACCTACCTACCCAAATTCCTACCCATCCATCCATCCATCCATCTTACATATATTTTCCAGAAAATCTGTGTTTGAATATCTTTTTTTATATTCTGTTTTGCCTTTTATTTGTCATCTTTAAGGGTTTTTATACGTTTTGTAGTGCTTTTATATAATATTTTATCATGAATCAAATGAACAGAATAAAATGATGGCATAATGACATTTGTTTTGTATATTTTAAATGGTTAAAATATATGAAATCTTCAGGGTTTTTTTAGAACCTTAAAATAAAATGAATTATAATAAAACTATATGCAAACAAATAACAACATAAGATTTTTATTTATCTTAAAATTTTCCCATCATATAAAATTGTTCATATATCATCAGCAACAACATATAACATTAGCTTAACTTTAATTACTCAAATTTCACAATATCAGCTTGAACATTAACCTGCATTGATTTAAGCAAACCATCCAACGGGCCACAACAAATAAATTGGCAGGCCATTTTTGGCCCCTTGGCCTTAAGTTTGACATATATCATTTAAAGGGTTTTAGAACAGACAAACTGAACTTCACCTTTAAATATCAAAACATAAACAAAACCCCCCAAAAATAATGAAACCGACAATAATAAATCAACATCAATATGAAAAGCCACACAAAATTCACAACTTTAACCTAATTAACCTCTTATTTGACAGGTTAGTCGACGGAAGATTAATCAGTCGTTGAATCTGTAACTTAAGTATAAGGAAATAAACGCGACAATGAGGTGTTTATACGCAGAAGGCAGTTCTAATGAATTCTATATTTAGTGCCGAAATTCCTCCAGTCTCGGTGCATTAAAAAAACTGCTTTAAATCTGATGCCATCTGGATGCGTTTTCTCCAGGAAGATGAGCACAAAATCTCTTCCACATCCTGCTCCTGCGTCACGCACATTGCTGACAATTATGCGATTACAGTGTTTGTTGCCTAAAATGGATCAGGAGTTAAAAATAGAACATCTGGTCCCCACTATAGTTTTTATGACTTTCCTTCCCTGCACAACCTGCTGCACATTTGCATGTGAACCTAATTACACGGACACTCGCGCTGCGGTCTAACCAGACGCTTGAAGTTTCCTGCCGCTTGACGTCAAACGCTTTTTTCTTTCCCCCCAAAATAGTTTGCACTGCTTGACACAAGGATGCGAACTAAATCAACAATGATGCAGTTACACACATTTGTTTGTGGAAAAGGGAAAATGTGATTAAATCTGTGAGAAAATGTTTTAAATCGACTGAGAAAGAAGACGAGAGTTGAAATGTGAAGGTAATGATGTTGTGTTAGTGTTGCTGCTGTGATCCTGTGTTTCTTATCTCTTATGAAAACACACATCAAACGAACAAGGAGCCACACACTACTCGACACACTCACAACCACATGACCAACTTTTATACATATACACACATAAATCACCCAAATACAGATGAACACACACACCACCTAAACACAAACCTCTCCAACAAAGACACAATCACAGATCACCACTACAACACAGAAACACACACTTCACTCCAACACAGACACACATGACCATCCTCAACACACACACACATAATCCAAATTGGGATCATACAGTACACACACACCACCCAAACGCACAGACAAACACATCTCTCCAGAACAGAAACAAACGCCCCTCAAACAAATACACAAATGCACACAACACCCCAAAACACACACACACCAGTCCAAAACAGAAACACACACTACTCCAACAGGGAAACACGCACACTACTCCAAGACAGACACACACACCACCCCAAAACAGACACACACACCACCCCAAAACAGACACACACACACTACTCCAAAATAGACACACACACTGCTCAAAGAGAGGGACACACACACACCTCTGAAAAACAGACACACACACATACATTACTCCAACAGACACACACCAACCCAACAACACACCTCTGCAAAAGAGACACACAAAATACTCCAACAGAGACACACACACCACCCAAAACCACACACACTTCTGAAAAACAGACACTCACACACAATACTCCAACAGAGACACACACACACACATCTCCGAAACACACACAACTCTGCAACAGAGACACTCACACACAATACTCCAACAGACACACACATCTCCAAAACACACACAACTCTGCAACAGAGACACTCACACACAATACTCCAACAGACACACACACATCTCCAAAACACACACAACTCTGTAACAGAGACACTCACACACAATACTCCAACAGAGACACACACACACACATCTCCGAAACACACACAACTCTGTAACAGAGACAATCACACACAATACTCCAACAGACACACACATCTCCAAAACACACACAACTCTGTAACAGAGACACTCACACACAATACTCCAACAGACACACACACACACACATCTCCAAAACACACACAACTCTGAAACAGAGACACTCACACACAATACTCCAACAGACACACACACACACATCTCCAAAACACACACAACTCTGCAACAGAGACACTCACACACACACATACACATCTCCAAAACACACAACTCTGCAACAGAGACACTCACACACAATAATCCAACAGACACACACACACACATCTCCAAAACACACACAACTCTGAAACAGAGACACTCACACACAGTACTCCAACAGAGACACACACACACCACCCAAAAACACACACACTTCTGCAAAACAGACACTCACACAAAATACTCCAACAGAGACACACACACCACCCAAAAACACACACACACTTCTGCAAAACAGACACTCACACACAATACTCCAACAGAGACACACACACACATCTCCAAAACACACACACAACTCTGCAACAGAGACACTTTCCCAGCACAGAAACAGCAACATGGAGGTGAAGAACACCCTGGACAGGTCACTGGAAACTAACACTCGTGGTTGGTTTCAAGTAAAGTTATCTCCTTGTTCAAGGTTAGTAAATGATTATTTATCTTATCTACAAACCCAGGGAAGTACGAGGAAGATGAACCGATGATAACGAGCACTAAATAGCTCACGGATTGACCCGGTGTGTCTGGATATAGAACCTTGAATCAGCGCAGGTCTCTGAAGGATACTAGAATGTTCTGATTAACGCTCTTAACAGCTTCTATTTTCATGGTTTCTCAAGTACAGGGAGGAGATGATCACAGGTACAAACAAAAAAAAGAAAAAAAACAGCCCAACGTGACTCCTCTCCACCAACTCTTCTCTCGCTTACATGTTTATTTTTGGACACCAAAACACATCATTAAAACAGAGTTAGGAGAGAAATAAGCTGCTTCTTTCACACATATCACTGTCAGAGACTCCGCATGACCTGTTGCTATGGAAACCACCAACACCCGCATTCATTTTAGTATCGAGTGGGTGTTGAGGCGGTTGAGCCTTCGATGAAGCAGAAGGAATTATCTCGTTGCTTTTCTTGGCAATCGTTCCCGTGAGCTGTATTAAACTCCCAGTTATTACGTCACGAGACGACGGATTGGGGGGAAAAAAGAATTTAAACTTTCCGAACTATTTGTTACTTTAAGGTCCAGAATGACCTTTCAAGGTATTCGTCCTGGCCCGGCTCCCGTTCTCCATCATTAACAGGATTCTTGAGGGTTCATGCAAGGTTGCTCAAGCAGTCCACGGCCATTTACAAAAGAGTTTCTCCACGCAGCCGTGGTGAGGAGGCCTTTCAGGTTAGTGACCGCTGAAGGAGATGATGCCGTCTCCACCTCAGACCACATCGATCTGTGTAACGACTGGTTTCTCCAAATGAGAGTAAGTGGTTTCAAGAGAAGAAAACATGAGGAACATTTCCTGGAAGTAAATGAGAATCCTCCTCATGAAAATACTTTTTTTAAAGAATATATCTCCTTGAGCCAATCTTAAAATAAAAAAGTATTGAGAGGAAACTTTCCTTTTTACATTTCTAAGTAGTACATCAAGAAGAATTGCGAGTGTGATCGTCAGGTCGTGCAACAGCTCACATTTAAAAATCTTATTTCTGCTTCGTGACACAACTTCACAATATACAATGCGCCTCTTCGCGGCACTTGTCACAATGATGAACAAAGATGTTTTTCTAAATCTCTTTTACGATCTCAGCTTGTCATGTCAGTGTGACAAAGATGTATCACCGGGTTGATAAAACACCTAAAAGAGCTTTATTTTTCTTATAACGTTTTTTTAATTATTCTTCTCAGAAACCTTTTAGATTCAAGCTAATGAGAAATTAATGAATAGAAAAATACGAGATCAAATATTACACATTATTATTATTATTATTTTAGCATTATATAATAATAAATATAATAATAATAAATAATAAACACATTGCAGAAAAACAAGTTTATAGTTTAGGGTTGTAAATAAAATAGGAAATTAGTATCATTTTCATATTTGGAATATAAGGTTGTGATCATGCTTTTCCTTCACAAAGACAATTTAGTGGAACCTATTGTGAAGATTTAAATAAATAAGATGCTAATGTTCGGTTATTACACTCTAGATGTTAACAACTATCTCGGTGGAGTTTGTTTTTTTTACACTGCTCTTGTTTCAGTTCAATTTAATAATTATCTTGAGATTTAATGGAAATGAGAGGAGGTGTAGACAGAAGATAGAGTTCTGCTGTCTCCATGGTTACAGGTTTTAAAAAGTAGAACGTGGGTGAAAGAAAATGGACAATTTAACAGCACTATTGTTATGATGCATTAAATTACTACAACATGTAGAAGCTTTTCATTTCGTTACCTTTAGATAATCGACTGAAAGTATTACTGTAAACAACTTTATGAACTTGCCATGTTTAAACCATAACATTTATTAACCCAAAACCCAATGATGTCCTAATAATAATTAAGATTAAAGCCTGGCAATATATTCTATATTTAGAATCATAATCATTCACTACAAGTTTTAAGTATCTTCGACAGACACACCAAGTTATCACACACACATTAAGAAGTCTTTAATTCTTAAGAATGGCAGTTTAGATAAAACAGTGATCCTGTTCAGAAAACTTCAGGAAAATATTGACAGATGTAAAGCGTACAGTAAGACAAAGCCTGCATCCTCAAAGTACGTGTTAAACAAAATATAACCAACCTGGTCTATGTAGAAGGCGGTTCCTGACCGGATCTCCCTCCTCTGCTTCAGGTCAGTCTCAGTGGTGTCTCTGGAAAGCGCAACGTACTCCACCTCACGTTTAGTCAACTCCTGGTTCACAACACAAGTCACCACGTAAATAAAAATTGATTTCCTCACTTTATTTATGTACATGCTCTCTTATAAGTCATTCATGTTGTGACTCACAAGGTATTGCATAGCGATGGACCGCCTGAGAGGCCCCGGGGGGCCAATAAGAAACACATCTTGTCCCAGAATGTCTTTCTGCATGATCCATCTTAGATGTTGGGCCACGGTCTGAGGTATAGAGTCTGAAACTATCCACAGATCTTTGATTAACACTAATAATATTACTGAAATATTACTAAAAAATATGAACACAACAACATTGTAGAGTTCTAACTTAAATATCTTCACTTACTGTGTTTCACTGGAACAAGTTCAGGATTCCGTGGAACTTTTAGTTTGTAAGTGATGTCTCCAATTTGCACTGTGTCCCCTGTAACATTATTTAACAGGTCAATATTAGCAGGTTCAGCTAAAGAAAGTCCACAATAGGGGGAGCAAATGCAAATTTACAAACTGATTAAAAATGTCCGTCTATCTTCATGTGTGTGAACAGTTTCTTGCTCTCTCTTGCAAGATTGCCTTCAGTAGCACCATGTTAACCTTTTAGATCAGACATGTCCAAAGTCCTGCCCAGGGGCCGTTTGTCGCCCTTGAGCAGATTTTATGCGGGCTTAGAGGGTCAATTTGAACTGTATAATTCAGCCAAAGACTAAATAACACACTGGTCAAATGGTTATGTCAAAAAAAGAAAATAAATAAATGCTAAGAGTCAATGCTATTTTCTAAATTATTTTTCTGTCTGTGAAGAAGTTATACATTTTGTGTTGAATGGATTGATGATACAGGAGCTTTTATTATTAACTTCTAAGTGACATTACTTAGTTATAAGTCTTGACCCCTGCTTGTTTTCACTTCATCAAATGTGCCCCCCATCTGAAAATGTTGTACATTATGCTTGAGAGTAGTTTTACTATTAACTTCCTTCAGAAAAAAATATTTTTGTCAACATTTTTTTTTGCACTCAACATCAAATCCAAAATATTTGCTTTCAAAAAGTGAAAAAACATGTTTTTGCATAACACTGTTTATTTATTGATTTATAATGTTTATTTTGCTGCTACCTTATTCAATGGGATTAATAATTATTCTAACCTCAGTGAGAAGGGTTTCTTTATTCATTGTACAATCATTATTTTACTCCAAAAACATGTTAATAATTAATTGTGTACAGTATAGAAACTATACTATATAAATTGTCCGTAGAAGATCTCCAGAGGGATTGACAAAGTCTATATAATTATATAATATAAAATATATATATTGACTGGTAAATAATGCACTTTTACTCAAAAACTGAGCCCCAGTACTAGGCTTGCAAAATATTTAAAAAATATTAAAAAATAAACCACTAGGGAAAACTTGTATTAAATAAACATTTAACTAAGCTTTCTTTGTAAAATGTTAAGGGAAAAATGCCCACATATTCAAACAGTATTCAAGTTTATGCGATTCCCTTGTTTGTGATGTTACATCACTTGGCAACCACTGTTTTTAAAACGTAAAATAAATCATCAACAAATTCGCCATTCGTGCTAAATATACATAATTTTGTATTTGAACGATTTGTCACAAATACTAAAAGAGCAAGTAGCGAAAGAAACACCATCAGTTTACCTGCAGAAGTGTTTAGAAGTTTGACCTCATGAGTCTTCCACATCCAGTTGTCTCTGCCCAGAACACAACCGAAGATATTCCTCATCCTCCGGGCAGCGACAGCCGCCGCCGTCCCGCTACATAACATCTGTGAGTACATACTTAAGTGCTGTCGTTCACATAAGGGATTAAAAATGTTATTTAATAAATAAACTCAAACGGGCGCTGTCAAGATGCCATTATGCAGCATGTTATGTATTCATGGCCGGAAGATAATAAATGCGGAACGGACGAGTCCGCAGCTAAAGTCAGCCGTGTGTGGATGCGGTTCAGAGGAAAAAAAAAATAAAGGTTCCGCTTTACTGTATTGATTAAGTAAAGTATTAGGGAAATCGGTTTCGAGATGCAGATACAATTTTAGAATCTAAAAAAATTACAGAAAGGGACTGATTTTATTTATTAATTCATGACATATCATTGCTACTATTAGTAGATGTATTATTTGTAAAAAAAAAAAAAAAAAAAAAAAAGTATATTTAAATGGAGGAAAATACCCATTGTTATTTTATAACCTTTTCTCTAATTATTTTGTCTGTATTAAAACAAATTGTAGTGGTCTAGAAAGGCGCTCTAGAAATAACCATTATTTACTTACTTACTTACTAGTATTTATTGTCTTGTTAAAAGAAAAAGAAGTATTTTCTTTAATTTATATATATAAAGTATTATTTATACTGTTTTATTTGTTATTATCTAATATTTGTATTTCATAATGTTAGTCTTATTTATTATTCTAATATATGATGGTATAGTTGTTTTACTATATTTATATATGATTGTTTTTGTTAAATTGTATTGCTTTTAATATGTGTACTGTACGCCCTAATATACTGCATGTATGTACGGAAGAAACTAATAAAATTTCCCCAAAGTGAGAAAAATACAGGTGCATCAACCAATCGATCAATCGATTTTTTTTTTGTTCTTACTCACTTTAAACTTGGAAAATATTTGATCCCAATGATCGAATACTACCATGTTTTTTTATGCCAAATATGAAGTTACAACGTGATTAACTCACTCACTAAAGTCTATTTTCACTTTAACTTTGTAAAACAATAATGTTTGAATTAAAGTCCAAATATACGATTAGAGATTTCTAGGGTGATCAATAAAAAAACAACAGTCAATACACAATATTTAAAATATATTTCTAAACATTTTTATACAATCTTTAAGTTTATTTACCTTTTGGGGATGACGTCACTTCGGTTCGGGCCCCGACCACGTGCGTGTTGTCACGTGACACGGCCAGAGAAAGAAGGCGGGAGCAGTGGAGTAGAGAGGAGGAGTAGTAGAAGAAGAGGAGGAGCAGAAGAAGAGAGGGAGAGGAGGAGGAGGAGGAGGAAGAGGGAAGGAGACAGAGAATTAAATCAGCTCAAATGCGTGCGAGGGCTTCGCAGAAAGAGCGACGAGAATTCCTCCAGCTTTGACGAGACTCGTCTCCGTTTCTTCCGCCGGACCGGACCGGACCGAGCCGGACTATGGAGGATGTTTACTCGTACACGCGCAGTCCTGCCTGGGAGGAGCTGGTCAGTGGCTTTAACAACTTCATTTATGTGTCAAACTGTTGACTTATCATGAATACGATTGAAGTGAAGTGTTCGTCTGTCATGTTCAAAACCCACAACCCTCGTTTGCGCATCTATCCGGTGTATTACAGTAAATATAAATAATCTTTATTTTGGTAAATGATTAATCCAAAGTACTATTTTGAACCATACAAGAGATATATATTCACGTTCTTTTGGTTCATTGTAACAATTTTCAATTGAAACTTTTAAGATTCTTCGCGAATATGTTTGCGTCCCGAGATCCTCCTGAGCCAGAGTGTAGATGCAAACATACACCGAGGAAGACGAGCTCTAGTCCGAGTCTCGGTTACATGACAAACCTCACCCTTTTTTTTTCTTTCTAAAAGCTTGTAATTTGGAGAAAAAAAAATCCCCATAATTGTGAAGCTAAATAAATATACGGTTATTACTTTAGTTACTAATAAATGTTATTACTTACTGCTCTTATTCATTATATTTAATTTACTATTTACTATTTATTTAAATACTTTTTATTTATACATATTTTATTGTTGTGTATTAAATGTTTTATGTATGTATGGTGACCTTGAGTGCCAAGAAAGGCGCTTTTAAATAAAATATATTATTATTATTATTAATTGATGTCAACTAATAGTTGATATTAAACAATATTGTATTTTAAAACCGGTTAAATCCAGTTGATTCCCCATTTTTTAAAAGTCCAGTTATATTGATTTTTCTTTATTATTATTACAATCACATTAAACAGGTTGATTTTAAATGTATTTTTATACAAGTTGTCGTTTTAAAAACGGTTGTAAACAAGCACGTGACGCCAGGATTAAATCCTTTTTTGCTCGGGTGATTTTCTTTCGGGGGTTCACCTCCGTGGATCCGCCGCTAGGGTCTGCCCTGCCCCGGGTGGTGTCTCCCGGTGCTGAGGCGGTCTTGGTCTCCTCGGCTCACCCGACATAATGTAGGGACCTGAGGGTGTTTTTTCACACGAGGACTCGGGGATGACAGCGAGGGGAGCCGCGGGTTCGGAGCCGCCCGGCTGCACTCGTGCGCCGGGGAGGAAGAAGGGAGCGGCGCAGCAACAGTGGAGATCTGACCCCGAGTGCGCGTCTCTTTCTCCGCCACAGGAGCCGGATAAGGGACCGGCGTCCGCGGAGAGGATCCATGTGGTCGGGACCGTTTCCGGATCTGTGGCGGCGCCCGCGGACGAGTCCTCTGACAGCGAGGCGGAGCAGGAGGGACCCCAGAAACTGATCCGGAAAGTGTCCACATCAGGACAGATCAGGACGAAGGTGAGAGAAAACGTTTGCATTTTACATGTTTTTTTGTGTGTGTTCCCTAAAACTGGCTCGTTTCCCCAAGTTATTTTCACGCAAAAAACTCTTGAACTCTTATTTTTAAATGAATACGTTTTATCTGTTTTACTTGCACTGTTAGGTACGTATTTATATTGCATTTTCTAATATTGTGTTTTTACTGTTTTGCTTGTCTGCACTGAAGGGGGGTTATAATTTCGTTATACTGTGTATATTGACAAATATAGGCATTCTATTCTATTCTATTCCTGTTTAGTTCTATCCAACGTGCAACTAAATATATTATAAATTAATGTAAATATATTCAAAACATCAAACTTGATCTCTTCATCTTAAGACGTTTTTATTTGTTCAGGCTTTTCCTTCATTTTCTGGAACTCCTGTTGTGTTATCAGTTTTATCTTGACCTTTAAAGTATATACTTTATTGAATATTTTTTAGATTGTTTAAGCGCTTTGTGACCCTAGTCTGGATGAGCGCTATACAAATAAAAATTACTTACTTACACGTAAAGAATGACTATAGTAATAACTATTAATGACATATGATTATGTTAGGTTGGGTTAGGTAGAACTTTATTGATCCCTCAGGAGGTTTCCTGCGGGAAATTGTTTTTCTTTCCAATTAGCCACAGCAATACAGCAATTATTCATAAAAAATAAATCAAAATAAAATAAGAACAAAGAGAAATAAAGGGAAAGAACAAGATGATACAATCTAAGTCTAAAGATATAGATAAAGAACATAGATCAAAGAAAAATAACAAAGACTAACATAGAACAGAACATCAAGATACTTTTACTCCACTCCTGCCCCCAAACTCAGAATTGTACAATTTAATAGCCCGAGGAATGAATGAGTCCTTGAGTCTATTAGTTTTGCACTTGGGAAGGAGCAACGTATTAGTGGTTATAATTCATTTAATTAGTCGTTTAACCAAAAAAATATTAAATATAAGTAAAGTGGTGAAAAATGAAGTTGTTATTTAAAAAATAAAATAAAATAATTGTGACTATTATGATTGTTAACACCATTTTGTTCACACATGACATGTTTTCCTATAACTCCTTTAAAGTTTTTCTTTTATCTTAAGTTTGTATTTCCATCCTTAAATCCCCCTCATTTTATACTCACCCTTATGTCGACTAATGTTTTGATTATTTTCAGCGTAATGTTCTATTTTTAGAGTTATAGTCAAAAATGTTTGTTCATTTTAATGTAGCGACTGGAGCTCAGTTTTCTTTGTCTTCATCTTCGTCCAAAAAGACAATTAAAAACACCAGAGTACCTCCATACTACTCATGAAAAAACTTAAATAAGTCTATATTTTGAGTCTGTAGCAGAAGATGCAAGTCTCTCAGCTACTGCTTGAGGTCTATCTTCATTGAAACGCATGTTTAGGCTGATAGTCTAGCATCGTCCGGTAAAAACAAACTTAAAAATATAAGCTTGTTTTCATTTTTTTTCTGGGACATTTTCTCATGTCGAGGCTTTAATACAAGATGGATGTTGCAGACGAGTAGTATGGAGGTTTTTTGGATGTTTTTTAAGTGTCTTTTTGGATGAAGATGAAGACAACTGAGCTCCAGTCGCTACATTAAAATGAACAAACATTTTGGTCTATAACTCTAAAAGGGAAAATAATCCCAACCCTTATACGACATCATGAGGGCGAGAAGAAAATGAGTGAATTTAAATAATTAAAAATGTATGCTGAGAACATTAAAGGTTAGTTCACCTTTAATGTTCTCAGCATACATTTTAAATTATTTAGGTGTTTTTCTAGTAAAAAATATATGTAGTCGTAAATAAATATCGAAGATGTATCTGGTAGTTTTACAAAAATAATTCTGGAGTTTGACCACATTACAATATGTATTTTTTTTTCATCAAACAATTACTATAAAGAACATTAACTACTCCAGGTTTACTTTAGTTGTGTTATTACTACCATCACTAACTGTGCAGCACTGGAGTAATGATTAGTGATGCAGCCTCACAACAAAGAAGGTCAGAGGATGGATTTCAAGCTTGAGGCGACTTCTGGTGTGAAAATATGTCTTTTCAGTTCACACATATTAATTATATATATATACGTATATCTATATACATTATACTATTGATCTGCTGCTATCTCTGTGTGAGTCATAGAGGTAAGTAAACAGATGCTTTTCTGACTCTTACCTCCGACACTAGAGCCGTCTTGACCCACTTGTCTTTTTGGCTTTAAACGCGTCCAGCCACACGAAAAGCATCCACTTAATTATTGACAGTTCCACTCCACCTCTTTTACATTATTCAGTGTTGAAGGGCACGCAAGTTCTTGGATGGACCTCAAGTGTACACACGAGTCGGCGGGGTGTGTTTTGTGCGAGGTCGGCTGCACGACACTGATTGCTTTGCTGATGTTTAAGTCGAATACAACTACTTTAAATTGAGAAACTAATCAGAAAATACGTTTGTATGATTATTGAAAAATCCAGATAATTAGCAGATTTAACAAAAATACTCACAAAAAAATAGTTTTACAAGTATAAAAGGAGAAATTATATGATCTACTACTCATTCTGGAATGTTAGAGATGGATTCATCAGAGTTTAATTGACAGTTTGTCAGTAGGACAAAAATTCCAGTTCGCTCTCCTGAACGTCACTCGCGTCCTCATTGCCGTCACATCGGCATAAAGCACTTGTCCCATAATTGCATCGGAGCGCTTAGAATGTTGACATTGCGCTAACAGAGGTCTTAACGTTGCCATCGTGTGGCTCAGTGGGTTCCTCCTGCGTTGGTGTGTGTGTGTGTGTGTGTGTGTGTGTGTGTGTGCAGAGAGTTGCTAATGGATCGGCCTCAGAGTCACTGAGTGTTGTTCCACCAGCTTGTTTGCTTTGCTCCGGACGATGTGTGCATGTGTGTTGATGAACATGCATGTGTACTCTGCCTCATCGCAGTGGTTTCCCTCCAGTGTGTCTCCTGTTCTTTGGTTGCCATTGACAACCACATCTTCCCTGCCTTGTTGGCTGACTTAAGGTCTGTGTTGCCTGCAAGACAAAGCGCTGGGATTAAAAAGTTAGGGTTTTAATTTTTTAATCAGCTGAAATATGTACATACTTGAAGTTGAACTCATCCAAAGATGCGTTAGTTTAATATTAAAATGATTTTATGTATTTATCTGAAACAAACTTTAATCTTACAATTTTGTGTATTTTATTAACATGTAAATATAAACATTAAAAATATATTTATTCAAATCGAAATCAATATCTTAATTGTTGAATTTACAAACTTGTCAGGACTAGATTTAATTAATTAATATTTATTGTCTTTACATATATGCTGGCTAAATATTTTTCCCAAAGTTTTTAATAATTTTGTAAAAAGAATTTCCTTGTCTATAAACACATTTTTATTTTTAAATATTATTATTTAAAACATTTTTACTACAATTAAATATTCATTTCAGAATCGTTTTTTTATTGAATTATTCATTATTTATTTAAATGCAATTTTATGGTAATGTATTTACATTTTTGGTATTTTATTAATCTCTTTGTATTTCACTCTATTTATTTTATTCTAAAGCCACCACAGAAGAATCTTGTGTGGCAATTAAAGCCTATGATCATTTAAATGTAAGTAAGTAAGTAAGTAATATTTATTTATATAGCGCTTTTCGAGACCAGGGTCACAAAGCGCTTAAACAATCAAAACAATACTCAAAAAAGTACATACAAGATAATACTGAGAACAACACGTGTCTCACTTTTTATCGCTATTATTAATTTATTATCTTATTTTCTGTCTTAATTTTAAGATATGACATGGTATTATTTTCATAATTCTCATGTTTTATCCCATTTATTTAATTGTTTTAATATTGTATTAACTTTTTACCTTTGATCGTTATTTTGACTTTTTATTTCTTAATATTCAGAATATGATTGATAATTACATATTTTGTTGTCATTACTTTTAAGAGTTAGATTTCCTTTTTTTTCAACCTGTGGCATGATCTATAATAGAGAAATCAAATTAATTCACACGATTTATCATGATACAAAAATATAAGCTAAGTAACTGTTGAAGCATGAACAGAAGAACCAACAGCTCTCGAAGAACGCTGAGCATCTTCCCATCCTCGCACGTGTCGTTGACGCTCATCATAAAACCTTTTTCGTAAGCATAAACATTTACACTCGTCCCATGTTACGCTGAACTGCTGAGCATCATAAAAACCCGCCTCACTGACAACACGCTCCATCACAAACCGGCGCGTCAGCGATGAAACGCCTCCGTCCGACACCGTCGCCAAATCCGATTGAGATGATTGCATGCAAATTGCCGGCCTCGGGCTCCGGGACTCGACTTTCCTACGGGCATCTTGACACCGTGTAATTACCCCGCTAGGTTGCACAAAGAGATCACAGACAGAGGAATTACCCCTTCCTCACTGCTGTGTTGTAATTTTCCCATCACCATGGTGACGTTTTTCAGCGTGTGGCAGGAGTGGGAGTCGGAGCGATTACAAAAGGAAGGACGATCCACTGAGGTGTTTCTGTATCCAGTGGTCTCTTAAAGGCTTGATTTCGTGGGGTCCTCAAAATGTACAATGTTTCTGTCTTGGAGGATGCACTGTGCATGGTGATACGCATCACGATACGGGGGCAACGGTACAATATATTTTTACATTATATTTAACCATATATTTCATATAATAAATGATATTATATATTTTAGGAACACCAGTTAAATTGAAATTAATTGCAGGAAAAATGTCATTGCATAGGAAACATGCACTTTTGTTACATGCTTATTATCAACTTACTAAATTCAAACATGGATTTATTTATAAAATAAAGTGAATATGTTAATTATTGATATTAATAAATACATAGATTATATATATATAACTAAACTATACTGTTGAATACAGTATCTTTAAAGGTAATATTGCAATATCTAAGTGTAATCATATTTTCTTACGCCCTTCCTATAAATATTCCAGTGTTTAAGATAAGTTAGGGGACATAGACTTGGATGTAAACGAGAATAAAAAAGACATCAAAATCAATCATTTTGATTGGCTCATAATTTGTACTGCTAAAATAGTTTGGCAAATGAAAGAACGAAGTGCTAATACAAGAACAAAATAACGCAAAGAAACGGATAGATTGACATGGAATTACATCATGACTTCACTCCTGCCCCTGAATTCAGAGTTATAAAGTGTAATAGCACGAGGAATGAACGAGTCCCTGAGTCTATTAGTGTTGCATCCGTGGAAGAGCATTCACACACTCCATCTGCGTGTGGAAAATCAAAATTTTGAAACACTAAAAAAAAAGGTTTTTGAAATAATCGTATTGATTTTGGGAGATTTTTGTTGAAACAGTATTTCAACGTGCTGCTTTGGTAAATACTTATCAGTTCAAAAATGTTTTTATGGCTTTTCTTTTAGAGGATAGTCCCGCAAGTTGTTTATAATTATTTAAGGCAAGAACAAAGAATTTTGTGTCTTATTTCATTTTCCCTGATCCATTTTCTGTGTAAAACATGTATAAAAATGAAGTTATTTGGTGTCAAGAGCACCAGTTTGACACTGAAATTGGATGAAATTGAATTTAGACCCTCACGGAATTCTTCAAACTACACCGCTCCAATCTTCAAGAGAGCAACAGATCCAGTTTTCCCGAACTGTACGAGTGTAGTTTGAAGTACTGAAAGTGGAAGTGAGAGGTTGAGTAACCCTGATGATGAATGTTCTATCGACTTATTATTACACTCATTCATGGCGAAACGAAAGTAACCCTAAAAAGTAGAACAACATGTTTTAAAGTAAAAATATATTTCAGTGGTGACTCATTTATTGTTGTCGCAATAAACCGAATCAGCGAAAATACTTCGCATACATGTTCAGGCCTCATAATCCCTCCTTGTACTCGTTATAAACCTTTCCCAATCTGTCATTAACATTTTCCACATTCTCGCAGTTTATACACTTTCAAAAACCTTCATTTTAACATCATAAAGTTCTTAATGATTACTCACCCTATAACATATCTGACAGCTCATCAGATGTCGTTGGTCCACACCCTCCTCTGTAACGTTGCTTTTGTTAGTTTTTATTATATACCATACCGAAGTTTCATTCATTCTAGTTGTTAAGCTGAGTAAGTGTTAATAGTACTTATAAAGAAGTATTATAGTATTAACACATTACTACAGGATGGGCAGGAGAATATGTCAGTGACTCGCGTCTGTCAAAAGTTTGACCGATATTTGAGCACTGTACCACATGACATATGTTTGTGTAAGTAAAACTACAATATATACACGAGACTGTCGATGTCTGAGGGAAAATTAAAGGATTTCAAGTGTGCCTAGTATGAAAAATACAGTAAATGAAGTTCTATGATTGATCCGATACGTCGGCCATAATTTAGTACACATTTTTTCTGATAACTATTTGAAGGGATTTGCCGTAATGGGATTAGGAGGTGTATGAATGGATACCCTCTTGTGGTTATATAGCGCAACTGCATGTTACCGATTACACGACAGTTACCACCCTTGACTTCACGTGTAGTGTAAAAATTGTAAATATTGTCATCCCTAGTTACTTGGATAAAGAAGAATGAGAGAAAAGTGTGGTTGTCGTTGTTAAACCGGGTGAAACAAGAACATTGTGTCTCGGTTTTAGTGTTGGTCGTGGTCTACGAAATAAGGAGCGTTTCGTAGCCTTTTCAGTCTGGATTGCAACGATTTGGATATGCAGTAGTGTTAGAAAATATGGTGAAATAATGTCAATATTATTTCCCACAATACTGCATCAACTCTTTTTGTTCATCATTTATGGGTTGCAAATCATATGTTATGTGTTTCCAAAGTTCTTTTATGCTTTAGAGTTCAATAAAGTGTGTTTAGAATAAAATAATCGGATTTTCTACATTCACGTTTGTTCGTTATTGTGTTGCGATTAATCTTCCTCTAGATGGCAGCAGTCATTAGGTCCTCCTCCGCTGAAGAATCATCGAAATCTCGCAAGATCCCAGCGATGACTGAGGACGAGAGGATACGGTGGACTCCAGCAGCTTTTAAAAGCTTCTTGAAAACAAATGAAAGCAGTTACGACTTCGTCAAGAGTCATGTGGTCTGTAAATACTGCAACACCAGAGTCAAGTACTTGGACAATACTACGAATATATCCTTGTTACTATATATTGTTTCGTCGCCCCTGTATCGCGATACGTATCGTCAAAACACACCCCTTAAGTGCAATACTGCTAGACCCCACGATATGTCGAGGGTCAGAACACCGTCAGGATCTTTCTTAAAAGTAACTCAATCCCCTCTGTGATCACAAACATGACGTGTTATTTCCAGCAAGTGTCGCCTCCTCTCTTGCGTCGACGTTCTCATAAAACAATTAACCTAATTGTTTCGAAGGAAGGAAAGTCAAGCTTTTTTTTTTTTTATTTTAATCAGATTAATTAACTGCGCCAGGGCCTCAAAGGGACTGATAATTGGTTTAGGACTCTCTGGACGCTCGGAGCCGAGCGATGGAGAGAAGGGAGGCGGGGGGGGAAAAAGTGTTAGAAAAAGGTGTGGGTCATAGATGGGTGAGTAATATGTTTAGCTCCATGTCTGCGTGTCGTCAGAGGCAGGATGCAGGCTCAGCTTCAGGGAAGTCTTTCCCCTGCTCTTGTCCACCACAGCTGCTGGATTCATTCGTCCTTTGTCTATTGTATGAACTGGTCAGTGTGTGTGTGTGTGTGTGTGTGTGTCCGTGTCAGTGGGCGGACGCTGCCCGGTGCTCAGGTTACTCATGGTTCTCCAGCACAGTGTTCATGTCTCACCATTTAGCAGGAAAAAACGGGGCCGAGCTGAGAGTCAGGACTATTTATAGATCACTTCTGGCCTACTTGGCAACAGGAAGGAGACCCAAGACAAGGAAAGGAACTATGGAGGCCAAGGAGGGACTTTAAAAAACAAAAACAGAACTTCCAACTGGAGCAAAGTTTTTTTTTTGTTGCCGCCGTTGCGGGGGAAGAAAAATAAAGTTTGACTCTGCCGAGTGCCAAGAGCGTCAAAGGGAGGTGGAGGGATTGTAGGTGGACATAATCACTAGAATTAAGGTCAAAGGCTTTTCTTGTTTTGCGCTGCTACTGTGGGTGGAAAACCACGCAGCTAATTATATCAATACTGTTCTTGTTTCGAGGGAAATTACGAAAAAAAAGGCAGACTTTATTTTAGATGCTTTTTTCTTGTTGAAAAAAACTTCCTGAACAACGCTTTTGGAATATTTTTCTGCTGTGTTCTGCAAACAAACATTGCGACAGTAGAACGGTGAATACTAATTTTAAATTATTATCTGTACTACTATCTGTAGTCTTCTTTAAATGCAACATTTTAAACAAAACTTGCATTTGTTGTGACGTAAAATTCTCCATCTTTGGGTCACGTTCTTTATTGAAAAAAAAAGTTTCATAAGTTCAATAATTATTTTGTTATTTATAACTTTTAAATTACAATTACATTTTTCATTCATTGTCTACCGCTTTATTCCTTACTTGGGTTGACTGGAGTCTATCCCAGTATCATAGGGCGATAGGCAGGGGACACCCTGGACAGGATGCTAGTCTGTCTCAGGACACACAAAGACAGACAACCATTCACACACACACTCATACCTATGGACAATTTCCCAAAGTTATCAATCAACCTCAGTATGTTTTTGGACTGCGGGAGGAAACCGCAGTTCCCGGAGTAAACCAACACAACACGTGGGGGGACCTACAAACTCCACACAGAAAGGTTGGCTCGGCCTTGAATTGAACCAGCAACCTTCTTGCTGTGAGGCGACCACTCTAACCACCTACAATTAAATTGTATTCAAGAAAAATATTATTTTGTTACTTAAATTAGTATTACTGTTAACATGTAGCATAATTTAAAACAGAACTAATTACTTTTTAAATTTAAGATTTAAACTGGCAAAAAAACAACTCAAATAACAATTTAGATTTAAGTCTGGCGAAATTTGCTAACCCTTTATTTTATTGCTCAAATCACTAAAACGTTTGAGAATATCTTTCAGGTTAACTACAATATTGTGGACTGTTGGTTCACTACATAAAGCTTTTTTTTCAATTTTATCTCAAAATGATGCTTTTATTTTGAATAAATAAAGAAACACCAACATAATAGAAGTGAATAAAAGTTGTAATTCGCTCTCGTAAGAAGGACTTGTTCAGTTGCAGGCATGTGGGAACCAGATAAGACCTTATACGGTTGTCAGTACGGAGGTATTTCACCTCAATCCTTCCCGGGACTTTGCTGGACATCGATACTCATGGAACGCTCAGATCACGGTTACATATGTCGACAGCTGCTTCCGCTTGTTTTCTCCGCATTTTCCTGTCTTTCTCAAAATCTCAAAATGCTGCCAAAATCACTGCAACTTCAAAATATAGTTTTGTGAGCTCCGGGCCTACAACTTAGTAGCATTGGTATAATGACGGAAAAATAAAGTTTTCAATTTTCACCCTTGTAGTTAATAATGACGGGCGATAATTAATCAACTGTAAAAGATAATTATTTATTCTTGTTTCAATTTGATTTGGAACATAAAAGAAAATTAAACCACAAACAATTAAAACATATGTAACATAAAATGTCATTCACTTACTTTTTTTTAACCCGGAGTTGTCACTGGTTCAAGGTGCTTCCAAAAATACATATGCAGTGGTGGAAGTCGTTCACTTTAACCAATAACAACACAAGGGATACCTCAAACACATTTGTTTCCGTGCCTTCGGGTCACCTTGACCCTGAGGCAACACTATTGATTAAAAAGTAAAGCGAATGCTACATAATAGTAACCTAGTAGTTATATTGCAGAAATATACATTAAAAACAGTTTTAATGAATGCGGTAAAGCCTGGGGGGGATGATTCAGGTTTACATCTGGTTCCATGAATCTTTTGAAGTATTTGACTCTCTTTAGTTGGAGGAACAAGCTTCCTTCTGAGACTGTTACTCCTTTACATATTGAGTAATGTTGTCAAATGCTACTGCAAACCTGCTGTTTGATTGAATTAAATGATATTTCAAATGCTAAAAAAGATGTATCAGATAATACAAAATAGATGAAATAAATTCAAAGGGCAATAATAGTGAGTAAAAAAAGTTAGATTAAGCTGCTTGGAGGGGGTTTGCGCTCCCTCTGAATCCCTTTCTAGTTTAAAAGATTCCTGGTCAGTTGTCGTCATAACAAGTTGTTCCCGAAGCTCCGTGTACTGTCCGGTGGTTCATCATGTCCCGTTATGGTTTTGTGTACTCGTCTCTTCCTGCAGTGTGACACGGCCTGCGTGTGTGTGTGTATGTTGTGTGGAAAGTGTGTATGTGCTCGCTGTGTTTAAGTTGACACAGCTGGTGGGCAGGCGTTTGTAATCCCTCTCATAAAGAAAGACCTTCCTCTGCTAAAAATAGCCTCGTGTGTGTCTGTTTGTGTTTTTGCTTGCCCAGTCTTGCTTCCCTCGCAGTAAATTTGTGTTTTATCTTTTCCACGTGGGCATTTTGTGTGTGTGTGTGTGTGTGTGTGTGGTTATAATGACCACGATGGTGTGGTGAGATTAAACTTTGCACACAAAAGCGCTTTAAGAGACAGGAAGACCTCAAGTTCCATTCTGCTTCAATTTAAACTTAATTTCTGTGGTGAGCATGATGTTGGGTTCACTTCTTTTATATCAGTGTGTTTGATTTTTATAATTTCTCTCAGAGACGTAGAAACATTTTGCCACATTTGTTTCCGCCTCACTGCAGCCTAGTGTAATACTACGACATTAAAAGTGGTCATTTTACGTGAAAAATAGCCTTAGGTTGCAAAGTTACCGAAATGAAAAGTCATAATACTACGACTTTTTAAGGTCACAGTTTTACCATAACTTGTGAATACTATGACTTTTAAAGTTGGAATGTTGCAAAATGTAAAGTCATAGAAGTCTTACTTTAAACGTTAAAAGGCAACTTATGTGAAAACCCAACTTTCCTGACTCACATGTTGAAGTCTTTCTCTCCAAGATGCAGTAAGTCCCTCATCATGGACATGTTTTCAACTTATTACTTTATAAAGTTCTCCCCCGTCTGAAATCTGGGCGAACGAGAGGTTACGAGAGCGGAGTCCATTATGACGTAATAATGGCTTCACTCCTCCTCCAGCCAGCTGTGATCACACCCCGATTTGTTAATACAACAATTCCCTTGGAGGTGAAGACTTCCAGGATTGATGACATGCGGTGACAAACCTTGATGTCTGACCGATCACAGCAGAGTGGGTGTGGTTATGATAAACAAGATTTAATCACCAGAAAAACAAAGTGTTTTCAGCGGGCAGGGCTTGAGATCATTTTCTAATGTCAATATTTCAATGAAAAGAGAGTTTTGTACAAACAGACACTGATGATACAATAGTAGTTCAAGATCTATTTAAGACTTACTTAAATCAACACATTAGTTGACGTTAAAGAGATTAAATGTGGTAATACTGTGACTTTTAAAGGGAATTTAAGAGTCATAATATTACTACATACCAGGGTAAAAGTCGTAATGTTACTAAATAAAGAGGCAGAAAACTGCAACTTAAAAAACAAAAAAAACGAAGTTACTTTGTAAAGGTAAGCATTGTAGCATTTAGCAGCTTACAAGTAACAACAAGCATTAAGAGTTAAAAAGTGATGTACGAAACAGACTGTGACGAGTTCTAATCTTTTTTAATACATATCAATTAATAAAAGGCAACTTTTAAGTCTCTATCACGATCACCACTTTCAAAGTTGTTATATTTAATCTATTAAATTCATAGTATTACGACCCTTTAATTTGGTTTTGTGGCCCTTACACTGCATCAAACTAATACACCAGTGTGACACTGAACCTCAGCTCACCAACAGCCCAACAATAAACACCAGAGTTGATGATGACACCAGAAAACAATATGTTTCTTTGTTTTTCAGACCAGTATCAAGGAGGGACTGCTGCTGAAACAGACCAGCTCTTTCCAGAGGTGGAAGAAACGCTACTTCAAGTTAAGAGGACGAACGCTCTACTACGCCAAAGATGCAAAGGTAAGAGGTTTTTTTTTACCGTATAAATAGAAATGTCTTTGTTTTTTTTCTGTACATGAGCCGTGGACGAAGATACAAATATGTTGTAGGAACGATGATGACGCTGATGACTTTGATATCTTCTTGCCTCTAACCCTCCCCGGTCACATGCACATCAGACTGGCAGCGCTCTGTCGCGCTGGCAGCAGAGGGCGCTGCGCAGGGCGTCCAGGAGTCGCGCCTGCTGGCGGCTTCTGTCCATGTGCTGGACCGGCGCTCGCCGCTCGCCGCCACCTCTGGGTGCCAGCGGATCTGAGGAGGGCCTAGTGAGAATCCGGGTCAGCGCCGTCCAGGCGGGGGCGAGATCACAAGACCATCCTGTCCTTCCCTGCTGTCCGTGTTAAGACGCTGCGTTCACGTCTCACGCTGATCCACACAGAACCTCCGGCTACTAGATTTAAGTGCGTTTGGCTCAAAAATAAATGAATATTAAGTCATTTAAATCCATTATAACTAGTAATAAATAAACAAAAATATGTAAATTAATCTAAACCAAAAATTGCTATCAGTAAGAAATTTAAAAATGTCCTCTTAAAATAAGTACATAAATAAAATATTATTAAAATATAAATGTAATCATTGATCTTGTTTATTTCCTAAAATAAATAGACACTTTTTTTTTTTAAACACATTAATCGTTTATTTTTGTTAATAATTTGCCTAGTTGAAATATAAAGCTTTTGAAATAAAGAAGTAAATAAATCTAATAAATGTTAATATTATGGAAAAGCATATGTATAAAAAAAAATCTTTATACATTTAGGAAAAAATGTAAGTTAGTAAGTAACGGTTATTTGTAAAGTGCCTTAATAGACCAGGGTCACAAAGCGCTTTAACAAACAAAAACAATATAAAGTTAAAATATATACTTTAAAAGGCAGAGACACATAAGACAAACACAGGAAAAGTCTGCATGAATAAAAATGTCTTAAGATGATTCTTGAAGGAGTCAGTAGATCATCAAACACAGAGATCGTTCCAAAGCTTAACAGCCTGGAAGGATTTCTCTCCTCTGGTTCTGAACCGTGTTCAGGAACCATCAGTAGATTCTGATCCACAGACCTCAGAGCCAGAGCTGGGGTGTAAGGCTGGATCAGATCAGTGATGGAAGGTCTGACCATGAATAGATGTGAAAGTAAGAACCAGAATTTTAAAATTGATCCTGAAAGAAACTGGCAGCCAGTGAAGAGTTTTAAGGATCGGAGAAATGTGAGTTCTTCTACTAGAGCGGGTCAGGATTGTTTTGTATTAACTGCAGCCGAGACAGCTCTGTCTTAAGACAAAATCCATTAATATTTTCTTATGATTTACAAAATAAGGTTCCAGAAATGGTAATTTGATTAAAAAAGACCTATTAAAATTAATTGTAAATGTATAAATTAATTATAATAATAGTAGGAACTAGGGTCTAAAAAAACATTATAACTGATTTTTATATTTAACTTTCAGCCATAATAATCAATCAACATGTTAAGGGATGAGCAAAACAATCAATTCTAACTATTATAAATTGGATTTTAACCTTTAGAGATAAATAAATAAATAAAAAATGTTTTCACTGATTGAGTCCAAAATGTTTCTTGTAGAATAACATTTTTTTGCTAGTTATATTTAAAATATATATATACTAGCATCTCTGGAAGTTATCAGCTCGGGGAAGAATGTAGGATCACTGTGTGACATGAATGTAGTTTGTTATACAGATCATTAAAAAAGCAGATCAGGCAGCAACAAATGTCACGATGACATCTCTTGATTACACACAAAATATTTGTGTATATTTATTGTTGCCTGTTCCTGCTTTTTAAGTGATATAGAGTTGAGTCTAAGAGCTATAAGGAGTGTATATGACAAGAGATAAGTAGTGGTGTTTATTGGTAAGAATCTGGTACAATACGATACAGGCAGATACGATAAGATATATAGTGATACTGTAGTAACAAGGATATATTTGTAGTATTGTCCAGTACTTGAGTCTGGTGTTGTAGAATTTACAGACCACTTGGCGAAGTCGTAACTGCTTTCATTTGTTTTGAAAACATGTCCAAACATCAGCTTTAAAAGCTGCTGAGTCGACTATATCCTCTCGTCCTCAGTACCCATCTGCAGACGATAGAAAAAGGCTGCTGCCATCTAGCAGCCGGAAGTTTAATTGCAACACAAAAATGAATAAACACTGTGAATATTTTCATGTTAATTGTCAATGACAAAAAACATTTGAACTATTTCATTTTAATTGAACTGTTAACCATTAAAAACTATGGTTAAAAAACTTAAATATGATTAGAAGTCAATCGATACAGTACTGTGAAGTATCGATACAGTACTGTGAAGTATCGATACAGTACTGTCAAGTATAGATACAGTACTGTCAAGTATCGATACAGGACTGTCAAGTATAGATACAGTACTGTCAAGTATAGATACAGTACTGTCAAGTATCGATACAGGACTGTCAAGTATAGATACAGTACTGTCAAGTATCGATACAGTACTGTCAAGTATCGATACAGGACTGTCAAGTATCGATACAGTACTGTCAAGTATAGATACAGTACTGTCAAGTATCGATACAGGACTGTCAAGTATAGATACAGTACTGTCAAGTATCGATACAGTACTGTCAAGTATCGATACAGGACTGTCAAGTATCGATACAGTACTGTCAAGTATAGATACAGTACTGTCAAGTATCGATACAGGACTGTCAAGTATAGATACAGTACTGTCAAGTATCGATACAGTACTGTCAAGTATAAATACAGTACTGTCAAGTATCGATACAGGACTGTCAAGTATAGATACAGTACTGTCAAGTATCGATACAGTACTGTCAAATATCGATACAGGACTGTCAAGTATAGATACAGTACTGTCAAGTATCGATACAGTACTGTCAAGTATCGATACAGTACTGTCAAGTATAGATACAGTACTGTCAAGTATCGATACAGGACTGTCAAGTATCGATACAGTACTGTCAAGTATAGATACAGTACTGTCAAGTATCGATACAGGACTGTCAAGTATCGATACAGTACTGTCAAGTATAGATACAGTACTGTCAAGTATCGATACAGTACTGTCAAGTATCGATACAGTACTGTCAAGTATAGATACAGTACTGTCAAGTATCGATATTTTCGAACACTACTGACTCATTTGAGTTGTGTATTCATTCACTACAGTTGCAAAAAGTAGCTTCAATCCATCGTTTTTTTGCTCGACCTCGGCTCAAGTTCTCGTCAATTCTTTAAATCGGGTTCAAGAACGAGAAAAAAAAAAACCTTGTCACTAAAAATCCCTCTGTGGCGTCTTCGACTCGCAGTCGTTGACCTACACCGTGGATTTCTTCTTTGGACGCTTGTGTCCTTCGCTCAGTGTCAGCTTTCATTACAGCTTCTCTCCACACAGTGGGATCTGGCTTCTTCCACACAAACAAGTGTGTGTACGAGCGCGAGAGTGTGTGGGCGTTTAGCAGAAACACACATATGATGCAACCACACTGCAGCCAAGATAGCCAGTGTGTGTGTGTGTGTGTGTGTGTGTGTGTGTGTGTGTGTGTGTGTGAGGATAGGGAGGTTTACGTTGCCAGGCACACTGAGTCTGTTGTTGGACAGACCTCACACACGTCCTCGACACCCACACACACACATTAGAAATCGGACACACACACACACACACACGTCAGTAGGCGACCAAACCCTCTTTCCACGCACACACAAACATCTTCTCTGTTATGGTGTCGTGTTGCCGTGTGTGGAGTCGTTCGTCTCCACGTCTGCCGCCTTCACCGGTGGACGAAGGCTCAGGTCTTGTTGGCAGAACAATGAGATCGGAGTGTTACTCACACGCATGTTGTTGAAGGAGAACAAGAGGAACAAGGAGGGAAAGTCGTTCGTTTTTGGATATATTGTTTCGTGGTGAAGCTCATTTCCTGCAAGATGTAGAGGGAGAATAAGCAGTAATTAATAGCTATTTACGATTTATTTTATTGATCTATTTTCACAACGTAAACTGCTAGTTAAATACGATCTTTAGATCAGTCAAAATGTGACAGAAAGAGAGTTTTTGACTCATTTTCACTAGTTTACAGGTTTATTTTTGTGTAAACTTGACTAAAACAAGTGTCAAGAGTCGCAAATATAATCTTTTTTTTTAAACAAGACTCATTTCACTAGTTCACAGGTTTATTTTTGAGTAAAATTGAGTAAAACAAGTGTCAAGAGTAGCAAATATAATCTTTTTTTTTAAATAAGACTCATTTTCACTAGTATACAGGTTTATTTTTGAGTAAACTTTACTAAAACAAGTGTCAAGAGTCACAAATAATCATTTTTTTAAAAACAAGACTCATTTTCACTAGTTTACAGTTTTATTTTTGAGTAAACTTGACTAAAACAGGTGTCAAGAGTCACAAATATAATCCTTTTTTTTAAACAAGACTCATTTTCACTATTTAATTGTTTATTTTTGAGTAAAATTGACTGAAACAAGAGTCACAAATATAATCTTTTTTTTCTTAAAACACCTGTCAAACAGTAATAATCAATACAGAAATGATATAGTTTACTTTTAATTCATGTTCGACCCAGTAGTAAATGCTTCAAGGACTGCTACCGGTCCCCCCCGGACCAGGATATGGGGGGCCACTGATCTAGAGGTTTGCGTGAGGGGCTGGACCACAGATTGTGGGTCAGTCACTAAGTTTACAATCAAGAAAATCACATTATTTCGCAGCAGGGGGAGTTAGGAAAGAATGCAATTAGAAGATGAATTAGTAAATGTTGCTTTGGTCATGAAAATTAAATAAATTATACAAAAGATAATAATTTAAGTCTCGACTACGGAGGCCCAGACATGACATGGTTAAAAAAAAAAAAAAAGAATTTGTGGCCATGAATTAAGTCAATTTATTTTAAAGCATTTCACAACAAAATGATCAGCCATTAATGTACTTTATCTCTTCAACAACATTATGGTCTGGAATAGTTTAAATATTCAAATTTTTACCAAAAATAAACTCTTTTATTCAAACACATCGTAACAATACTAAAGGTATTACATTCTTTGAATAACCTGATGTAAATTATGTTAGAATATAAATCATGTCTAAAGCAAGAGAAAAAAAACGAGAGTTGTCGTTTTCTTTAAGGGTTATTTATTCCTCAAAATAATGTCTCTCACTGTGGCTTATTCCAAAATGTTTAAATACCTGAACAAGTTTTCTACTGTAGTTGCATCACAGTGACATTTAAAATATAAACATGTAATTTACGATTGACATATTAAAGAATTTTGATGAATTTGTCGCCACAAATACATTTTCTTTGGATCATGTCATGTCTGGAGCAGCTGCACTTGACTCAAATATGTTGGGAGAACATTGCGACACTACTTTGCACCATAAAACTACATTTGCCGCCGACATATTTCTAGTGTATTTGCATGTATATTGACAACTGTGTATACTAAGTGTGTATAAAATATTTTAGGAGTAAGAAAATAAGGCCTGCTGCTGTTTATTCATTAAGTTTGTGTCGCTGAAAACAATCTGCTTTGATCACGGCTGTGATAAGTCATCATCACATTTACCTTAAGTTTAAGCTCTTCTTAAAAGAATATTCTATCTTTATTCATTCTTGTATTTCTCTTCTTCTTCTTCAGTCCCTCATCTTCGACGAGGTGGACTTGTCCGACGCTAGTGTGGCCGAGTCCAGTACCAAGAATGTCAACAACAGCTTCACAGTGAGTTCGTACTTTTTTCAATGAATCCTACGATATGATGGTAGTTTTGCTGAAATATTTATGTGTTTTGAACATTCAACAGTGTTATTCTGTCAGTATTATTTTGGGGCTAAATTGCTTATGATAGATTTTGGAAAATACAAGTTTCTGCTCAGCTTTTCAGTCTGGTCAGTTCCATTATGAGTATCTGTACATATCTAAGACCTCAGGGGTATAAAAACTAATGCTAACAAAATTAAAAGTCCTTTAAAATCTTCTAAAACAAAAACAATGAAGAGAAAAAAAATAACACTTTTTAACGTTTGTTTTG
Source organism: Callionymus lyra (assembly GCF_982586985.1). Taxonomy (NCBI): domain Eukaryota; kingdom Metazoa; phylum Chordata; class Actinopteri; order Syngnathiformes; family Callionymidae; genus Callionymus; species Callionymus lyra. The sequence goes on from NC_141829.1 coordinate 11,520,978, forward strand.
TATTGATCTAAAATATAGTCAAGGTGTGTTTCAATGTTAGTTAATAGCATCATAAATAATGTTGTTAGGGACAAATCTTTACTCTCCAGAGCCATTTCAGAAAAAAATAAATGTAAAAAAAGTTAGCAGAAGAAACTTAAACTTAACTTAAACAGCAAACTTTTCATTCAAAAAGATGAATCAATATAAACCCTTTTGTTTTCGGGCCTTTGGGTCACGTTGACCCTGACATAACACATGTGTTTGTGGTATCCCTTGTGTTGTCTCAGGGTCAAGGTGACCCGAAGACCCGAAAACAAATGCGTTTGTGGTATTCCTTGTGTTGTCTCAGCGTCAAGGTGACCCGAAGGCCCAGAAACAAATGTGTTTGTGGTATCCTTTGTGATGTCTCTGGGTCAAGGTGAACGACCTCCTCCGATGCACATGAATTTATCGAAGTAAGGGTCGTTTACCTTGACCTAAAGACAACACAAGGGATTCCACAAACACTTTAGTTTTCGGGCCGCCGGGTCACCGTGACCCTGAGATAACACAAGGGATAATTCAATGTTTATTATTAGTTTACATTTTTTTATATTTCTCTTTAAATGTAACCTAGTTCTGTTTCGATCCCAGTTCTATTCAAAACATTCTCTTTCAATTCCTTCAATATCTCTTTTAACTAGTTTTTATCTCAAACACTGACATTATCAAAGGTCAAGATTTCAACATGTACATCGTTTTATTGGTGTTTAAAGATGAAAAATACTATTATCTAATAGTCGTATACGTTTCCCAGCAAATATTTGTTCTCACTTCCTGCAGGAGTGAAGCTATGAATGGCTCGTGGTAAAAAAAGAAGGGAGGAGGGAAGGAGAGTATTATGTGGATGAAAAGAGTGAAAGAGCTTGTAAGGTCCTCTCTATAAATGTCTTTGCTGTGTGCGAGTGTAGCTATAAAAAGAAGGAAGACGAGGAGAACAGTGCCTGGCGGAGAGTCGAGGCTATTTTTAGCGACGCCTTCAAACGCTCGACTGAGCTCAGGGACGGCCTTACGTCTGCAATATTCATAGATAGAAGTTATTGTGACAGCAGCACGTGTGTGAGCACGAGGCTTGTGTTGGTTCATCAGACATGGATGTTATTGTTTTTACTGATGGTTACGACCTTGATTGACCCCTGTGTGTTTACGCTTTATTTATTTATTTTCTGAACACTTAATTATACAAATACACATTTTTTGATTACATTTTTGTCGTTATTTTTTCCCCTCATATAATGTTTTTGTCTATTTAAAATCACTACAAATATTTTTAATACTGCCCTTAATTTTGTTATTTTATCATATTAGAAACTTTCTTTTACACTATTAAACATGAATTATTATATTTTATTTTTACTTACGTTCACCTATAAATTACTTCTTTTAACATATAAATAATTATTAAAAATTAATTAATTAATTAAAAATAATTTAACTTTTTCTTTAAACATTTTCTTTCACACTTTTAAACATGAATTATTATATTTTATTTTCACTTACTTTTCAGCTCTAAATTACATCTTTTAACGTAGTATAATAATTATTAAAAAATAATTAAAGGTAATTTACCTTTTTCTTGAATTTTACACATTTTCTCTCTTCACACTATTGAACATCAAATATTATATTTAATTTTTCACTTACTTTTCAGCTCTAAATTACATAATAATTAGCGTAATTAAATGAATTGTATTTTTTTTAAATATATAAAGTATTCAAAACACACACTATTTTTTGTGTATCCCTTTTTTCCTCTTAGAAAGAAATTGAATAATAATTTCTCCCTCATAAACCTTATCTTTATTGATAATAGCTTTTCTCGGCCATATAACTTTGACCCTTTAATGATTTTGATATTTTATCATTTTTAATTAAAAAAACATTTCTGCAGCTAGGATACTTTATTATTTTATTCAGTTTTTTTATTTTATCTTAATAATAAATACTGGACGTTACATTTTTTCCAATAATAATTTATTTACTACATCAGAATAGTTTAAGATTCCTTGTGTAGTGTTTTATCGTTTCCTCTCGTTGCCAATTGTTCGCACGTATCGCTGACATGACGACGTAAAAGAAAAAGTGATCATGAGTCAAAAGAAGTGTTCGCTCATAAAATAGTTATGCAGCACTTAAGCAAGGTTTGAGCAAATGGACACGAAGTCAATGATTCATGGAAGAAATGACCGCTGAGGGAGAACCCACAACCGGGGAGGAGGCGGTCGGAGGAAATCCTGGAGTGATGCTGCATCATCCTTGACGTCGAGAGGAGAGAGAGGAGAGAGAGAGAGGGAGAGAGAGAGGGAGAGAGAGGGAGAAGGAGAGACGGATGGATGTTGCATAGAAGAGAAAGGGATGAAGACGGGATTGAGCGACGAGAAGCTCAGCGACGTCAGACCAGAAGGTAACCAGGCAGTTTTTTGTCACATGATCACGTGCATGAAGGAGTCACAGTCGGAGGGAGAAGCTGCTGCTGCTGCAGGTGCTTCACCTCAGAGACTCGTAGAGGACGAACAAACATGCGTCGGTTTCATCTCCATGTCATTAGCGTTCATGAACACGGGCCAAAACATTACGACCGCCGTCTAAACGCGTGGATCTACGCTCTCGTTTCGGTGTTTCTCGTCCTCGTCGTGATATCGTCTCAAGTTCGTTGCTACGGATTATGGGTCGGCGTGAGTTTTTTTGATGTTTCCTTCCGTGTTTGTGCTTCACGTGCATTTTCCACGTGCACCAGCACAGGAGTGGTGTTGAAGAAAAACTCAGTTTCAAGAACTATCTCACACACACACATCTCAACACATCCACAGATATATCGCAATTACATTTATTATTTTTGTATTTATTGCAAGATCAAATCTACTAAAATTATCGCTGCTTAAAGAAGTTTTCCAAAGAATTATACCTGATCGGATACTTAAAATATATAGAATTACGTTTTTTATTACTTAAAATATATAGAATTATGTTTTTTATTTTTGTATTTATTGTAAGATAAAATCTAATCGAAGTTTTCCAAAGACTTTATACCTGATCGGATACTTAAAATATATATAATTACTATACACGTCAAATATTATTTTTGTCATCTAATATTTATTCAACCAAATGTACATTTAATGTTACTTTTGCTGGCAGGAAAAATAACTCAAAATAGCATTAACCAATAAAATAGATTTAACAAAAAATATACCCTAAAAAAAAAGACCATATATGGGCATTATATGTCTTAGGTATTCTCGAAAATACCTACGATTTAAAATTAAAAAAATAATCCAAGTGTGTCTGCTATAAAAGAAAACCCTTAAAAGGTTAAGATGAAGAAAAAAAAAATGGAACATACCATAATATTTTGGCTGTGTTCCAGGTTTTTGAAGAATTTGTCTCAAGACTTAACTATGAGCTAGTAAAAATGTAGCGGTGTCGGCAAATATAAGTTGATTTACTGACTTTGTTGCGTTAAATGATCTTCTTGCCAGACATATGCGCTCACTGAGTGCTTTTCTACTTTCATTTCAGGTTCACACTTAAGTCAATATTTTCCTCATGTCTTATTTCTTATGCTCAATGTCCATTTCCAGTAGATGACAAAGCTAATGTCGAGCTAATGCTAATAAACGAGTCGTCCTGATGGAATCGTTCGTCAGTTCTTTCTTCGTCTGCTCCTGTGATATCAGTCGCAGCACAACGACACTGTAGCACCAGTGCATGTGAGCGCATGTGAGCGCACGCTCTGCCCACAAACAACCACGAGTAAAAAAATAAAAAAGTCAAAAGCGACGCAGGATCTGCTCCTCCTTCTCTGACGAGACTCACTGCAGCTTATAGGATTGTCTCGGGTTATTAACGTCCACTTTAAGTCCCGGAATCTGGAGGAGATTCTTCGCACTTCGCTGCCTCGCATTCAAGTGGTGGCATTCCAACAGGAGATGACTCTAATGTTGTATAGATACGGTCGGACACTGCATCTGTCCTGGGTATTCCTCCTAAAACCCAATGATAAAGCTCGCCTTCATCTATAAAAGACGTGTTTCAGCTTCTCTCACTGGTGCTACTGGGGGCTTTTTGGGCTCAAAATCGCCGCCATGAACTGCTGGACTAAGCCTGATTTTTTTTCGTCTTTTGTGGCCGAAATTGTTCATGTTTGAATAGGCTAATTTTAGTCTCATTCTGAGGAACGGTTTAAAGGGAAGTAGAGTTCCTAATCTCTCATTTTAATCAAGTGACATACTTTTAAAAATGGCAAAGTTTTTGACCTTCTTTTAGCTTGTAGCAGCTTCCGCGTCATTTTTCGGAATCTGGCGCAATCGGCCTAAAAAAGACGCTAGCACAACTTAAGTCCATGCAAGCATGTTAAAGGGACAATTAAATGGCAACTGCATTTTTAATTTTAAATCTTTTCGCAGTTTTGTATCTTATTAAAACCTCCAGGCAGCTAGTTTTTAGCTTTACTCAATGGGTGGCAGTAGTGCTCTGGAATACACTCACTCAACACAAACACACACACACACACACACACACAATAGGCGAGAGATAGAAAGCGGCACAGCCTGTCGACTCATGTGAAAGATTCTTCAAAATGATTTCGGATCCAGATGGTTCCCATACACGTTATTAACTTTGTCCTGAAGATCCAAATCAATTCTGCAGGTCGTCCTCGCGCAGCTACGCTAGCAAGTTTAGCGAGAGATTTTATTTGAACAGATGAAGTTGCTCGGTCTTGGTTTGTAATGTTTACACTCTTGAAGGTCAGGATCCCACTCGAGGGATGCCTCCAGCTTTTTTCAGAAACAGCTCTTCCTGTTTCCAATGGCAACTGACCTTATCACTCCTCTGTCGCAGAGACACACCAGGAGAATGTCTGCTCTTCGACTGTGTTTCACAGAGAATCAATTTAGCGATGTGCATGCCATCACACACACACACACACACACACACACACACACACACGCACACACACACACACACAGACACACACTTCATCCTGCAGGAACCTTGTATTGTGGAGGGAAACACTGGACCGTCAGCAGGTTTGCAGGTTACACAGTGAAAACATTGTAAAGTGCTGATTGGTTAAGAGTCGAACCTGCGGCGCAAACACACAACGCAGCTGAACAAACTCACATAGTCTAATTCCACAGCCGTCGTCTCCACTTACGTGAGAGAAGAAGAACGATAACTCAATTAGCTTCCCTTGAATGGAGGGCAACAAGAGGACAAACACTTTTGCAGACAAAACAAAACACAGACGAGGTCTCGTGATGAATTCATGGACCAGAGAACGTTTGCCGAGACTAAAAACAAATGATGCTTATTTTGAGATCAGGTGTGTGTGTGTGTGTGTGTGTGTGTGTGTGTGTGTGTGTGTGTGTGTGAGTTTGAAATATTGATCAATAATTCTTATTTCTTGTTTTAAAATGTGAAGTATCATATTGGTGTATGCACTAAGTATTTTTCTTCTACCAATAGTTGTAATACTTTTAATAGTTTTACTTTGTGTATTTACCATTAATTTACTTTTTCTAAACATTTAATTATGTATATGATGTATTTTTGTTCTTTTCGATATATATATACAGTATATATATATACTTTTTTGCTTACATTGTTGTTGTGTTATTTTTTCCTCATATTTTATTTATATAATTGTTTTTCTTTTTGAAAATGAAATCACTATAAATATTTTTATTTAATCCTTTATATTTAATGTATATAATATTTTTTTTTACCTTTTAGAAACTTAAAACAATTATTTTTGACCAATAAAATATTTTTATTCAATACAAACAAAATAAGATTCAATATCATCTTTAATTTGAGCATTTTTTGATGATTGTTCAGAATAGTATTAACTTAAAAGAATTGAAATTAAAATGTGTATATTTAGAAACGTTTTAAACAATAAAGGAGCAATACGTTTTATTAAGAAAATATAAATTAAATAACATTATATTTTCTTGTCCCATTATACATTTCAGTTAATTAAGCAATAAGAATTTTAAATTTAGAATTTAAAAATTCAAAGATGAAATCTAAATGAAATTATTTCATTTTTTGTCCCATTTATCGACTAAAATTGTATCATTTTTTGGAAATAAACTTGACTTTAATTTAAATTTAAATGGTTTACATTTATAGTACATTTTAATTGACCTAGAAATGAGAATATTTTATATCAACAATACAAAAATCCTAAAAAAAAAGCTCTAAAAAGAATGACGTGATATTTTATCAACCAATTTTCTTACACAGAGAACAAAATTCATTTAATTTGTTTTGAATAAATGTGTCTTTAATTGTGGCTGTAATGCTCATATATTACTCTTTGTTTAAAAATAATAAAGCAGTGAGAAGATGTTGTTTACAGTATATTTATTTTCTTCCCAGAATATAATTTAATACCATTTTTAATCATTTAATTAATTAATTAAAAATGAACATTTTAGATTAGAACGTTTTAATAAATCAAGAATAAAAAAAAAATCCAATCAGAATAAAAATAAATGACGTGATATTTTCTCATCCAAATTTCTTACAAAATAACAATTGATTTAATTTGTTTTGATGTTTTACATTTAAATTGTTTGGCCCTAATTCTCATCTATTATACATGGAATAATAAAGAAGTGAGAAGATGTTGTTCACGGTATATTAGTTTAAAAATTAAAATTAAAAATGAACATTTTAGATGCATTTTAATGAATTAAAAATTAATAAAATCCTATGAGAATTTAAAATAATGTTGTGATCATCCAATTTTCTTCCAAAAAAAAATAATATAAAAATGACTTTAATTCAAATGTTGCTCATATATATTAGATGTTAAATAATAAAGAACTGAGGATATATCACAAAACATTTCTTTTGCAAGTATCAATGGAACTAAGATTAATAGTTTGAATTTTCTCTTAATGACTTTATCTCCTGATGCATTAATATTGATTCACGAGACACGAGTGCAAGCGGACGAGCATCTTATTGAACTGGTGAGAGAAGCTGTGGCGACACTGAGCTCGCCAGAGATGAGGGGAGCATGAATAAGTGATGGGGTGTTGAAAGGGTACCTCGTGTCTTCGGGGTTATCTACAGGCTTCAACACACACATGTCGTGGGGTGGAGGGTGTGGTGTGAGGGGTGGAGGGTCGTCCGAGTCACCCGGGCCTGTCAGAGGCGATCTGCCTCAAAGCAGCGTGAAGATGAAAAAGGGATCTGGAAGAAGGTGTGAGAGGACGAGAGAGTTAATGAGTGGGAGAGCGAGGAAGATGGAGGGAGGAGGGGGCTCCTCTCTTAAAAAGTCCAGCCCAGCTCCCTCTCTCTCTCTTTCTCCCTCTCTCCCTCCCTCTCTCTCTCCCTCTCTCTCCCTCCTCTCAGAGGCACCGCAGGCTGAGGTACTTACAGTATCTCCTCCCTCCTCCAGGTGATCACTCCGTTCCGCAGGCTCATCCTCTGCGCCGAGAACAGGAAAGAGATGGAGGACTGGATCAGTTCGCTCAAGTCGGTCCAGTCCAGGGAGCATTATGAGGTAAGAAGCCTCAGAAGTTCAATGTTTTTTTTGTTGTTTTTTTTTTGCATGAACATGCGCCGAGAGATTTTCTTTTTTTTTGGGGGTGAACAGCTGGACTCCGGGATGACTCATATAGCGAGCGCCTCCGCCACCTGTCAGCGACCACTCACCCGCTTTTTTTTTTATGAGCCGCTTTGTTACCCGACGCCGGGGAACAACATGTAGTCCATGGACGTCTTCTGAGGAATATGAAATGTTTGCGTCGGGAGGAAAGTGGGGCGACATGTTTATTTATGATTTTTTTAAGGGGGGTGTGAAAGGGGGGGGGGGGTCTTATACAAGACCCCACTCCTCAACTCGATTCACTGCAATGCAGCTGCACCCCGACACACACACACACACACACAACATCAGATCTCACAACAACACTTACCTTTAAATAAGGCTCAAGTGTCCAGTGGAGGAATTCAACAGTGGAAGCTCAACAGAGACGATGCAGAGAATCTATTGTTCCACTGTATTTACTTTGAATTATTCATGGGGTTCCTGCGCTTCGCTGAGGTTCTTCAACAAGCAGGGATGGAGAAGGCGCTTTATGGAATAAAAGTATGTGATGATCTCAATGTTTCGGTGGTTTTAAATGAGTGTTTTTAATTCATTTTGTTTACGCTACGTTGCTGACTGGTATTTTGATGCCTCAAACAAATGTATGCTATGATAACTAAACAAAATGCATAAGAAACAAAAGCATTTTTTAAAGTTCTCTCATGTGATATTATCTCATCGTTTTTTTCCCCCAGATTAATATTATATAAAGTGCATTATGTTTTAATGTAGCTGACTCATTTTTAATGCTACATTGCTAATTGTTAACACATTGTTAATGCCTCTTAGTTATGCTACGCTAACTTAGCGATAAGAATAAAATTAGATTCAAAATCACCTTCAGAGCAGATTTCTGTACGTACGATATCATCTCATCCTTCTTCTTCTTCGTTTGTTTTAGTTATAATCAGATGTTTTATTCATTTCGTGTCTGCTAATTGCTAACATTGCTAACAGTGAACGTACATGGCCGTAAAAAAGCTATGCTAACTTGGCAACAAAAAAAAAGAAGTCCAGAATTTATAAGATGGTGTAAAACAATTTGCTCTTGTAACTTCTGTTTATACTTTTTGGACTTTTGTGTTTCAGTTGTCATTCTGATCCAGTTGTTTTGTTAGCTTGTTTTTACACAGGAAAACACACACTTGTACACTTGATATAATCATTTTTAAACCTTGTGCTATATCTGGGTCAAGGTGACCCAGAGGCCCCAAAACAAATGTGTTTGTGGTATCCGTTGTGGTGTGGTTTTTTTCTGGCCTCCGGGTCACTTTGACCCAGACATACACAAGAGTTAATATAAGTTTTACATTATTTCATGTGAAAAATGACTACGTTTGAATGTGTTTTTTTCCCGCTGGTGCCAACTCTTTTCACTTCTTCTTCTTCGTCAGACGGCTCAGTTTAATGTGGAACATTTCTCAGGGATGCACAACTGGTACGCCTGCTCCCACGCACGGCCCACCTTCTGCAACGTCTGCAAAGACAGCCTGTCCGGGGTCACGTCCCACGGCCTGTCCTGCGAGGGTGAGTAGCCTCGACCAAGACGCCGACTTTAACCCCTGATGTTTAATTATACTTTATAAGTTCAAATAGCTGCACTGAGGCTCATTTTAGTTAGTAACATTACTTCCAAGATTTAACTTTATTTGGCTTTTATGATCATTTTATGACTATTCATTTAGTGTGTTTCCTGGATTAGTCAGTTATCAAAGTAACTTCTTGATGTTATCGTGACTTTATTGACTCATTTTCTACTCAGACAGAGAAGGAGGAAGACGGAAGAAAAAAAATAGGTTCTTCTAGAACCTACTTAAAATCTAGATATTGTTGGGTTTTGTTTTTTTTATATTTTTGATAGTTTTTTTTAAATTTGGTCTGAGTGACGTGGCAGAGATAAGATCTTTTAAATGTCTAAGAAAATAATTTTGGAGATAATCAGGTTTTTTTTCAAAATAAAACACTCTCCAGACTCTCATATTTATAAAATATATAAATCTTTAATCATTTTCGTACATCGTGGTCAGAAATGTTATCTATCTATCTATCTATCTATCTATCTATCTATCTATCTATCTATCTATATATATATATATATATATATATATATATATATATATATATATACACACACATGCGCAGCAGAATAAATAAAGTGAGGAAAGTCGTTTGAAATACAAGTTAAGTATTTTGCCACTAATAATACAGATAAAAACAATAAAATAAAATAAAATAAAAATAATTAACATTAATAAGATACGGCAGTGATTTACAAATGGCTGAATGCCAGCTTTGATGTTGCATTATGGGTAGTTAAAAAAGTAAATCAAATCCAAACTTTTGTTATGGAAAACATACCAACTATCTTAACAGGTTAAGAGTTGAAACTTCCAATGAGTGGAAACACTGGACGATGGATTCCCTGTAGGCGACTTCAGGGGTGTTAGCATCTGAGCGTCTTCACCTCCTGATTAGCTGGTGATGAACCTTCACACGTTCACAGGTCTATTAATTCTGCGTTACGAAAGCACCTGTGACTCATAAACATCTTTTTCTAAAAGGTGGCAAACGTCTTGAAATCCTCTCATGAAATCACAAAGTTTCTATTAGCATCGGTCTTCTGTCGACCACTTGTCACTGCGGTGACTCAAAGTCAGGTCTTCACCTGTGAAAGGTGTGGGTGTGAGAAGGACACGGAGGTTCTTCAGGATCTACTGGGGCTCGAATGTGTGAGCGACAGGAAGCAGAATTTAATTATCGCTTTCACTGGACTGATGATGGTTTCTAGTCACCTCTGGGAAGATCAGTGATGGAGGTGTGTGTGTGTGTGTGTGTGTGTGTGTGTGTGTGTGTGTGTGTGTGTGTGTGTGTGTGTGTGTGTGTGTGTGTGTGTGTGTGTGTGTGTGTTTTTAACTCCAGCTAATTATTTATTCCAATAAAGGGAAGAGATGGATGGATGGATGGATGGATGGATGGAAGGAAGGAAGGAAGGAAGGAAGGAAGGAAGGAAGGAAGGTAGGAAGGAAGGAAGGAAGGAAGGAAGGAAGGAAGGAAGGAAGGAAGGAAGGAAGGAAGGAAGGAAGGAAGGAAGGAAGGAAGGAAGGAAGGAAGGAAGGAAGGAAGGAAGGAAGGAAGGAAGGAAGGAAGGAAGGGTGGGTGGGTGGGTGGGTGGGTGGGTGGGTGGGTGGGTGGATGGATGGATGGATGGATGGATGGATGGATGGATGGATGGATGGATGGATGGATGGATGGATGGATGGATGGATGGATGGATGGATGGATGGATGGATGGATGGATGGATGGATGGATGGATGGATGGATGGATGGATGGATGGATGGATGGATGGATGGATGGATGGATGGATGGATGGATGGATGGATGGATGGATGGATGGATGGATGGATGGATGGATGGATGGATGGATGGATGGATGGATGGATGGATGGATGGATGGATGGATGATGTGATCTAAAATAAACAGGGAAACTTCAGTGTAGATTTCGTGTGATTCTTTCAAGTGTAGCCATGCGTTGACTGTATTTTTTGGTGCTAAAACATGGTCGCTGCAGCCTGTGTTGAGCTGAAGAGTGTGAAGTGCTTTCCAGTTGACTTGTCGCCATTTTCTCCCCCAAGTTCTCTCCCCACTTACGCGAGAGCGAAGTCGATAAAACTCTCCGAACCTCTCCAGACGTCTGAGGATGTTTTGTGTTGCAGTCGTTTAAGATGATTTATCGACGGATCCGTCTTCACAATAACTCCCGGCGTATGGATTTTATGATCGTCTTACTCTTAGCCGCGATGAAGCCGTCGACGTCCTGCAGTCGACGCGGTGATGAAGTGCGTGGGTTGATGGACGGAGGAGGTGAAGGATCTCCCATGGCGACCCGAGGATTGAAAAGGAGGCTCGTCGTCAGGCGTGTAACGTGCAGCCGAACAATCAGAGCCTCTTAGATTTCACTGGGATTTCTCCAGACTCTGGGGATTGATCCGCCGCCGCTCCAGCGCCGTCTTGACAACAATGTTTGCTTCCTGTGAATGCTCTGGATATCGTCGGCCATTAAAGAGCGCTCAGGTCGTCCTAATGCTCCGCTAATGCTGCCTGACAGCGTTTAGCGCTGGAGTCGAGTATCGAGCGTCGGATGTGACTTTCATTTGGTTTGTTCCATGTTTGGATGTTTGTGGAGACATTGCTGAGGAGATGAAGCTCCTCTGGTTTGTGTTGTTTTTAGTAACGTCCTGGAGCAGGTGATCCCAAGATGGCTTCGTGCTGCTTCTGCATCTTCTTACTTGTGACGACACTTTGAATATCACTGCCTTAAAATCATTCTCTCCATCATACACGAGAGAAACCATGAAAGTGTAATTCAGTTTTTACAGTTTTATATTTTACCCCTTTTGCATGTGTTGCTATTTACAATAAAATTGAAGATGTTTTGTTTTAGATTTCACTGAAACACATTTTCAATTGATTTTTTTCCCTCCATTTTTATGTTTTTTAACACAATTTGTTCAAACTTTATCGATTATAGTTACCTGCATATTTATTTTTCTAATACACATTCAATCATTCACTTGAAAAATTAAAATAAAGTAGAATAAGTGTAACCTGCCTGTGTGTGTGTGGGTGTGTGCACTTAGTGTCAGGGCGTCCCCTGCCTGTTGCCCCAGGTAGCTGGGATAGGCTGTACATCCATCAACCCTATTACAGAATAAATTATTATTATTATATTATGTGTATTTTTCCTCCATGTTAAATTTACAGTATAATATAGTTTTCTCAAAATACAATAATACAATAATGAGTACTACTTTCCTGATAATTAAAAAGAAATCCAATTCAGATTTTAAATCCTTCAAAAAATGTAATACTTCCAGAAAAGTGTTGGGTTATTTCCTTAATATTCAGAATTATTTAGATTTTCTAAGAAAATTACAATTTAAAAAAAAGAGCAGAATAAATATTTGTAAACATTGTAAAATGAGTTGAACCAATGGATCTGATAAATACATTTCTTTACCACCTTGATCAGGTCATTGTGTGAATGATGTGTGATGAATTGTGCTCTAATTCGAATACTTGTACATCTACTTTTTCTAGTAATTCTTCTTCTTATACTAATTCTTCTACTACTTCTCGTTCTACTCCCACTACTACTTCTACTTTTTCTACTTCTACTACTAATCCTACTTCTACTTGTACTTCTAGTATTACTTCTTCTACTTCTACTACTACTTGTACTTCTAGTACTACTTCTTCTACTTCTAATTCTACTACTGCTTTTAATACTTATACTCATACCAATAATTCTACCACTACTTTGACTACTAATTAGAATACTGCTTTTACTAATTATACTTATACTTCTAATTCTACTACTAGTTATACTTATACTTTTACTACAAATTATTCTATTAATTCTACTTATAAGTTTACTACTAATTCTACTACTTCTACTTGTACTTTTACAACTCATTTTTACTTTGAATACTTATTCAATACTTTCAAGCAACACTTTACAGATGAATTCACACTGCATTTTCTTTTGTAAATGAAAATGTTCTAGTTTTAAAATAATAATTATTTTCTTTTGCTAATTGGTTTGTATTTAATCCTGGTGGTCATAATGTTTTGGCGCCAACTTAACTGCAACCGTGACACTTAAATTCACCGCGTTTTAAAGTATTTATTCCTCTCTTGTTTCTTTCAAGTGTGCAAGTTCAAAGCCCACAAACGCTGCGCCGTCCGAGCGACCAACAACTGCAAGTGGACGACTCTGGCGTCGATAGGCAAAGACATCATGGAGGACGAGGACGGGGTGAGTCTTGACTCCAGAAGCCGGTCCTCCATTGTTCGCGCTCAACAACGACGCCTCCCAGCAGAGCAAAGAAGCCACTGTTTCCTGCTTTTGTTCATTTAATTAAAAGAACTCGACTATCAATTCACATCGTCAGCCCGCAGCCTACTGCCGTCGCATCGGATGGCGCGCCGGCTGAATTTATTAGCAGCTGACACGGAAGATAAATGTGGGCGCCGCGGGAACGGAAGGTAATGACGCCCGGCGTCTCATGTCTGTGTCCGTGGCGTTCAGGTGGCGATGCCACACCAGTGGTTGGAGGGAAACCTGCCGGTCAGCGCCAAGTGTGCCGTGTGCGACAAGACGTGTGGCAGCGTGCTGCGACTGCAGGACTGGCGCTGCCTCTGGTGCAAAGCTATGGTGAGCTCTTGGATTCTTCTTCTTTTAGACGTATATATATGTGATACTTGGATTTTAAATGTTAATATCTCATTAAAGTAGGACATTAATATATAGTTTTATATATTCAAATATATACTTTTGTGGGTGGAGGATTTGATATGCAAGTTAAATCTGGCCTAACCATCTTAATGGTGTTATCTCAGGGTCAAGGTGACCCGAGGGTCCTGAAAACAAATGTGTTTGTGGTATCCCTTATGTCTGGGTCAAGGTGAATGACCTCCCTGGCTTCCAGAGATACATATGCAGTGGTGGAGGTCGTTCATCTTCGACCCAGAGGCAACGCAAGGGATACCACAAACACACTTGTTTGCAGGACTTAGAGTCACCTTGACCCTGAGACAGATCAAGGGATACCACAAACACATTTCTTTTTGGGTGCTCGGATAACCTTGACCCTGAGACAACACAAGGGATACCACAAACACATTTGTTTGCAGGACTTAGAGTCACCTTGACCCTGAGACAGATCAAGGGATACCACAAACACATTTGTTTGCAGGACTTGGAGTCACCTTGACCCTGAGACAGATCAAGGGATACCACAAACACATTTCTTTTTGCGTGCTCGGATAACCTTGACCCTGAGACAACACAAGGAATACCGGAGTTAAAGGGTTAAAAATAAAATCTCCAATTAAAAAAAATATAAATCTTATTTCCTTTTTTCCATGTTTTATTCATTAACTTCATATATTTAGAAGAAAACAATAATATACATGAGAAATACCTCAAAATAAGCTTTATTTTTCTGATCATAAAACACGTAAATTTAGTAATAATTTCCCTCCTGGAATTTTGTACTTTTCCAAAATTCCATTAGTAGATACTTTCACATTGGAAGCTGATAATTACCAAGAAGTTTCTTATTATTAATCTGAATAAAAATACACAACAATGACATTTTTCCTTATTTCTCAGAGAACATCAGGCATGAACACTTTATTCTCAGCTAAATTAAAACCGTTATAAAGTTGTTTCATCTCCAAATATTGCCTAGTATTTGTCAAGCAAAAGAAAAAAAAGGATCCGTGTAATTACTGCTGTAATTAAAGATGTCTTCCTGCAGGTGCACACGGCATGTATGGATTCGTACCCTCGCAAGTGTCCTCTCGGTCAATGCAAAGTCTCAATCATCCCCCCCACTGCACTCAACAGCATTGACTCGGATGGTAGGCAACACACACACACACACACACACACACACACACACACACACACACACACACACACACACACACACACACACACACACACACACACACACACACACACACACACACACGCTAAAAATACACTCACCTTTGCAGTCTTGCCAACAGGTTGATTTCACTCGGCATCACTCAAGGGTTGAATCCATTCGACTGGTTCTTGTTTCACAGAAACACATTGACATTTTTTTTATTTAATATTTTCCTGATGAGAAAAAGAAATGATTTATTTATCCACCAAAAAATAATTTATCGCTGCAGTGTTTCCGTTTCCCTGCGTTTGTTGGATTTATCTCTGTCTCTAAGTCTGGTGGTCATAATGTTTTGGCGCAAACTTAATGCAAGTCTGACACGTAGTAACAGTTTGTTTGCTCTCGTAGTGACCGTAACATGTTTTCAATGTTCAACCTACACCACAATACTATGTAGCGTAATTGTTTGCATGTATTTCAAGATAATTATTTTTAAAAAATCACAAAAACGTAGATAACGATGCTAGTTTTGACGCTAAAATCTTTCAAGGCCGATTCAAAACGATTGTAAAGTAACGCGCCTGGTTTATAAAGTTAAATATTCATTATTTCATGCATATTTGTTTACTGAATATAAGACAATTCTGGGTGAATTCAACTAAAATATGTTCAAAATGTCTTAGCTATCACTAAGAACACCGGTGTCTAAAACAGGACATTTTATGATTTTATTTATTATTTTGGTTTAATGAAAAAATTAAGTAGCATAAAAAAATTAAAAGTCACAAAAAAGGTTATCATTTGCTGATTCATCATTATTTTAACAAAACTGTTAACGTGGATTTTATGTTAAAAAATCTTCAGATCACAAGTCCCTAAAAACTACATTTGTGGTTCATAAAATAGACATTTTTGTGTTTCATTTTTCAAAATGTTGCTTAAATTTTCTTTTTTTAATTGTGGCGTAAAGACAATCACATGATGACGACGCTGATTCAGCACAATTGAGAAATGTCGTGTCTAAACCCGAGTTTATCTCTGAGGCGTCGCTTTTTGGATTTTATTGAATAACTTTATTGTACATGGAGTTGACGAACACAAACAAATGTGTTGCTGTGTAGCAGGAAAATACTAGATCAGCTGTACACACACACACACACACACACACACACACGCACACACACACACACACACACACAACAGGAAGAACAATTTAAACACCATCTCTAAGGGAGTTTTTGTTAATCTGATGGAAAGATTAAGAAAAACACATTTCAAGTTTGTTCACGTGAAACACCAGGTCTGTGACGACATTTGATTGAAAATGTGTGATTTAGATACAGATAAATTGTCTGTAAATAAAAATGGAAAAAAAAATCAAAAGTGATTAAAATAATAACACCTGAAGAAGAGGAAGTCGCACTTAAAGGGAAGGATTATCACTCACAGATGAAGTAGATCAACATTTCTATCTTATAAAACACAAACAAAAACAATGATGCGTTGAAAAACAACCACTGTTACAGTTTTTACTTTATAGCGAAATTTGATTTCTGACTGATAACTAAGTTAACTAGTTAAATTAAAAATACGTAATTGTCTATACTTTTAAATGAAGTGATATTTATGTTATTTTATGGGTGCTTTCATTATCTTTTTACAAAAACATAAATAAATTACAATTTTAGCAAATTATGAACAACATTTGATTTTGTAGAAGTTTATAGAAACGTGTGACGTGAACTTTTACTCACGGTTCCGTGGAAATGTTCTGATCCATCACGACTCGTTGTCGACGGCCTCCATTAGCTGGTCCTCGATCAATCTTCTTCCAGGAAGAGAAGTTCAACATAATGGACATTTTATTCGTTTATAATTGTGGCTTATTTTCATAAAAGCAAAACAAGAGGAAAAAGCATGAGAGGAATCATCAGTCAAATCGTCTCGCAGACACTTTTAAAAAGTACTTTTATTGGTACTTTCCTATGCGGTCGATGCAGGAAGCGAGTGATTGTGAGTTATCTGGACGTGCGACGCCGTCTCTCGTCAGGTCTGACAGGATCTTAATTCTCATTAATCAAGCGTGTTCCGGGAAAAGTTGCAGCTAAAAATAGCCGCGTGTCACACGTCGACACACACACACCTAGGTGTGCGCTAAAAATAGACGGAGAAGAATGTGTGTGTGAGCAGAATGTTGATGAGGATCTGAGTCGAGAGAGATTGCGTGAAGATGAAGCAAAGTTAAGGCAGGAAACACGTCTGTGTGATTAGACTCTCTCTCTCTCTCTCTCTCTCTCTCTCTCTCTCTCTCTCTCTCTCTCTCTCTCTCTCTCTCTCTCTCTCTCTCTCTCTCTCTCTCTCTCTCTCTCTCTCTCTCTCTCTCTCTCTCTCTCTCTCTCTCTCTCTCTCTCTCTCTCTCTCTCTCTCTCTCTCTCTCTCTCTCTCTCTCTCTCTCTCTCTCTCTCTCTCTCTCTCTCTCTCTCTCTCTCTCTCTCTCTCTCTCTCTCTCTCTCTCTCTCGCCATCTTTTCACCCAAATCAGAAAGAAAAAAAACTCTTCCTTCATCTCCATCCTTCACTCCACCCGTATCTCCTCACGTGCCAGCAGCTGGTGAACCCAGATGCATGTTGGGAAAAAGGGGGAGTGAGGCTGCAATTGGCTGTCGGGCAGACGAAGCACGTGCTGCCGAGTCGTGACTCCCTTCCTTCCTCCCCCCTCCTCACTCTCTCTCCCCCCTCATCCTTTACAATGAAGACGAGCGAGCGAAGGGGGGAGTGATGAGCGAAGGGAGGGACGCCGTCAGCTGAAAGTCACACACATGGTGGGAACACACACACAGATGTGTGGGTCAGAGTGTGTGTTGTGTTCTTGATCACGTCGTGGACGAACTATAGTGACGTAAACAATACGTTTCCATCAACAATACAGTGTTTTCGTGTCGTAAACATCGACTTGATCTTTGAATCTCTTCACTGGTAAATTCATAACTTACATTTGTTTAAGTGGCGACCGTTTGCTGCGTCTCTCTCTGGAACCTGGAATAAAATGAATTATTGTGATTATTTGGTTTAGAAATAATATCATAATAAATGTCCAATTACAATTTAACATGTGTTTTTTGATATATATAGAAATAGACAATAAAAGGAAGCTTAAATGTGTATATTTATATTTAGAAAAATACATTTAAAAAAAATTACAAATGTTTACATATATATATTACAAAGAAATAAATGACATAAAACAAGTGACTTAAAGTTTATTTGTCCAAGGAATTGTAGAAAATGTAAAATAATGTGATTTTTTTTTTTTTTTTTAACCAATATTTATTTTATTCATATCAGCTTTTTTTAAGCATTTGAAATATAACTAAAAAAAAGGTTATTAAATGGGTACATTCATCATCTTTATACAAAAAAACATTGACAATAAATTACAATTTTAGCAAATTATGAACAACATTACATTTTTTTGGTCTAAATTCTCAGACGTTGATAGAAACGTGTGCACGTTACTCACGGTTCCGTGGAAATGTTCTGATCCATCACGACTTGTTGTCGACGGCCTCCATTAGCTGGTCTTCGATCAATCTTCTTCCAGGAAGAGAAGTTCAACATAATGGACATTTTATATGTTTATAATTGTGGCAATTTTAATAAAACTAAACAAGAGGAAAAGCTCGAGAGGAATCATCAGTCAATCGTCTCGCAGACACTTTTAAAAAGTTTTTTTTTTTGTTTAAATGAACCACAGAGAGGAACCATTCCTCAAATGATTTGTGTATCCAGATGGTAATTTTGAAGACAATTCAAATTTGATCATTTGTTACCAACACTAGGGGTCGCTACCCTTTTTTTTTTTGCTGAGAACCAGTTTAATGTCGACATTACCAACCAGATAAAAACAGAAATAATTCATAAGGAGTTTGTTTTTCACTTATTTTGACTTGTTTAACAGGTTTATTTTCTTAAGTAAACTTGACTGAAACAAGTGTCTTGAAAGGTCACAAGAGCAGACTCACGTTTTTATATATATATATTTTTTAAGAAGTAGTTTACGTGTCCAAGGTACATAAGATCATGTGTGAAGAAATGTCATTATTTTCTATTAAATCTACATTAATTTGAACAATTATTTGCACATTTTTGTTTGTTTTTCTTCAAAATAACATGTATTAAAAACATTATTCCGCAGGCTTCTGGAAGGCCACCTGCCCCCCGTCATGTGCCAGTCCACTCCTGGTGTTCGTCAACTCCAAGAGCGGAGACAACCAAGGAGTGAAGTTCCTGCGTCGCTTCAAGCAGCTCCTGAACCCGGCTCAGGTGTTCGACCTGGTCAACGGGGGTCCGCACCTCGGGTGAGTCTTGGACTCTGAACCGTCTTATAAAAACCAGATCACTGACCGCTCTCGTGGCTCTCCTGGCTCTCGTGGCTCTCAAGTCTGCGGCTGTTCCAGAAGTTCGACAACTTCCGGATCCTGGTGTGCGGCGGCGACGGGAGCGTGGGCTGGGTGCTGTCGGAGATCGACAAACTCAACCTGCACAAACAGGTCAGAGGTCAAGATCATTTGTATGAGGAGACGACGTTTAAAAAACATCTACTCTTTCTTCTGTGTGACTTTGCTGCTGCTCAGTGACATGGACTCGCTGCTAAATAAAGTGTTGTGTGTTCAGTGCCAGCTGGGGGTTCTGCCTCTGGGCACCGGCAACGACCTGGCCCGGGTTCTGGGCTGGGGTCCGTCCTGCGACGACGACACTCAGCTGCCTCAGATCCTGGAGAAGCTGGAGAGAGCCAGCACCAAGATGCTGGACCGCTGGAGCATCATGACCTACGAGATCAAGATCCCCCCCAAACACAGCTGCCCCACCACGCCTGAGGGGGCCGACGGCTGCCAGGTACTCGCCCGCAGACCTTCAGGTCAGGTTTTAAGCGTTGAGTTGTCTCTGGGTCAAGGTGACCCGAAGGCCCAGAGACAACTCAAGGGTTACCTTAAACACATTTGTTTTCAGGCCTCCAGGTCACCTTGACCCAGAGACAACACAAGGGATACCACAAACACATTTGTTTTACGGCCTCCGTGTCACCTTGACCTAGTTAGAAAATATTGATACACAGAAATATTGTCATATTTATTTCACTAAACTGTTTCGATTAAAAAAAAAAGTTTTGTTTTCAAATCATATTTTAACTTTATCGTAGTTCGTTCGTTTTATTTTCGAATAAAGTGTGTCAAAAATAAATATTAATATTTAGTTTAGTTACAATTAACATTAGAATATACACAGTGTTACTTCATTTTTGTGTTGCAATTGAACTTCCGGCCCCTAGATGGCAGGAGCAATTACGTACTCCTAAACTAAAGTAACTGAAATCCCGCAATCCAGGGGCATGACTGAGGACCAGAGGATACAGTGGACTCCAGCAATAATAATCGTTTACTTCAACATCTCAGAATGTTTAATCAGGCTTGAATTACTCAAACCATATTCAGGGATAGCAAGTCGAGTGCAAGAGACCTGTAAAGTAGGCAATGACTGAGGACGGGAGGATACAGTCGACTCCAGTAGCTTTTAAAGCTGATGTTTGGACATATTTTGGTTTCAAAACAAATGAAAGCAGTTACGACTTCGTCAAGAGTCATGTGGTCTGTAAATACTGCAACACCAGAGTCAAGTACTGGACAATACTACACATATAAACGTGTTACTAAAGTATTGTGATATTTCGTGAGTTTGACGAAAGCTCGTCTTCTCTGTCACTCAGGTTCACATCACAGCTTATGAAGATTCGGTCGCGGCTCATCTGACGAAGATCCTCAACTCTGAGCAGCACTCGGTCATCATCTCGTCCGCCAAGTAGGTGAAGCGCTGACAGACTCACTATAGTGTCACTCAACCACACAAAGAGGCCAAACTTATTGACAATGACTAACAATCAGCTCTAATGTTCATATTGTCTTTTATTTCTCTGAGGTTAATTATCTCTGTGTTTGGATTTTGTGTTGCAGCTGAATGAAGCTTATTTAACACATAGAGTTTGATATTCTAGTCCCATAACTCAAGAATACCTTTTCAAAATTCAATAGTTTTTCATTCCTCAGTCGTGAATCTAATATAAAAATCTTTATATAATCGTACAGTTGCTTTGAAATCCAACATCATGAATTGACGAGTCAGTGCTTCTACTTCGTCACCTGATCGCCTGAGAGTTCCATCAATTCGCTCCTTAATCGTTTGGTAATGTCTGGTAGCATTTTTATATTGAATTCAAAAGACTACAAATAAAAAAATATTACATTTAGAATGTATACATTTTAGGGGGGAAATTGAGATATAAAACATTATCTATCTCTCTATATGTGATAGAAAATTATGAATAGTAGTTTATAGGACTTTTCTTATTATTCAATTATTTAAATAGAAACAAATTGAACCTTTTAAATATACAAATTATTCAATCCATTTTAAAAAAAATGAATCAAAGTTTTAACATGTTAAATTCAAACATTCAAAATTAAGTTGACTCGTTAAATTCTAAACATAAATATATTTGTTAGATAGTTTTAACAATTAGTTTTCTTTTCTAAGTTATATTTAGATGGTCTTTTGTGAAAAATGTAGACAATTAAATTAAATTAAATTAAATTATTAAACTTATAAAATACAACATTACATTTGTTTCCTAAACGTTGATGCCATTTTTCTTCAGCCCTTCTTTCTTTTGGCTCCACGGCTCCTCACATGAGTGTTATTATAATTATATATATTATATTATTATAATATATTAATTATAGTCGAACGATACACTTGTAACTCAAGTCTTGTCTTCAGGATTCTGTGTGAGACGGTGAAAGACTTTGTCGCCAAAGTGGGAAAGGCGTACGAGAAGAGCGCGGAGAACACAGAAGAATGTGACAACATGTCTCTCAAGGTGAGTCCAGACTCCTCCTCCTCCTCCTCCTCCTCCTCTTTACTCCATCCATCAACGAGTCTTCTCCTCCTCCAGTGCGCCCTCCTGAACGAGAAGCTGGACTCGCTGCTCCAGACCCTCAACACCGAGTGCCAGACCTTCCTCCCGCTGCCCCACTGCACGCCTCCCATCGTGGAGGAGGAGCAGGAGGAGGAGGACGAGGAGGCGGAGGAGGACGAGGAGGAGGAGGACGCCAGCGAGGAGAGCCTGACCGAGCTGAAGGGGAAGCTGGAGGAGGAGGAGACGGAGAAGGGAGGAGGAGGTGCATCGCCTCACAAGCTGTTCAGGAGCAGAGAGCAGCTGATGCTCCGAGCCAACAGTCTGAAGAAGGCTGTGCGACAGATCATAGAGCAGGCGGAGCGAGGTAAACACATGGCTGCTCACCAGCTTCACCACTGACTCCTTCATACTAGTCTTTATTTCACTAACTGTTACAAATACATCATTTTTTAATGTGTCATGTGGTTATAATTGTAATACATTTGGTCATTTTAATCCATATTTGACCCTCTTTGGTCCACTGTTGTATAAATAATGTTCTCAATTTTATATCATCATAACACAAATAAATAAGCATGTCTTAAACTCCAATAACTTCAGAGTCCATTATTGTTTCATGTTTATATTATATTTTTTTTAATGTTCCACAATTTTAGATCATAATAACACAAATAAATAAGCATGTAATTATCCTAGTATTCTAACATGCTATTTTTTTCTAAATGTAGATGAAAAATAGAGTTCTATTTTTATTAAACTCTTAATAACTTCAGAGTCCATTATTCTATCATTTTTTATTTTTTTTTTCACAGATTTTAGATCATAATATGACAAATAAATAGGCGTGTAATAATTCTAGTGTTTGTATTTTGAAGATACAAAATATTACATTCTTATTTAATCTAGAGTATTAAACTCTAAAACTTAAAGGTCTATTGTATCATTTTCAGATTTTATTTTTTATTTTTCAAAATATTAGTGTTAAACTCTTATAATTTTTTATCTTGTATTTTTTTTTTAATGATTTTTTATGTTTTACAATCTCAGATCATAATAAGACAAAGTATTATATACATCTAGTATTTGTGGATTTGTACATATTTTTCGAGTTTCAGTTTTCCTATTCTAAACTCTAATACAGTACATTATTCTATCATTTTTATTATTTATTTCTAACCATCTTGGATCTTAATAAATCAAATAAATAAGCATGTAATAATCCTAATATTTTAACAGGTTATTCTGCTGAAAATGTAGATAAAGAATAGACTTTTAATTAAAGTGTGATGTTTGTTTCATGGTAAACAATTGAATTAAATATGAATTATTCTGATTTTTAAGTGGTGGACGAGCAGAACCTTCACCCGGACGAAGTAGAACTTCCTTCTCCTCTGGAGTTCAGGAAGGACAGCGAGGAGGAGAACAGAGACAGCGAGAAGGACGAGGACACCAAGGAACTGGAAGCTTTGCCATGTGAGTTCAACGCTTATTTTCGGAGGAAAACACGACCACAAAACGTCTTTGTAGCTTTTTTAACTCGCAGAAGTGGCGACTGAAAGAAGGCGTTTTAAAGTTTCTGAGGCCAGACTGCCGGTCATAATCTTTTCCCGGATTGGTGTTCATGGCAATAAAATCCTCATCGAACAATAGAACAATTCATTTAAATCTTTCAACGGGCACTGAAGGAAGTAGCACATGTTTATACTGCCCCCTTGTGGACTGGTTGTGTGTCGCTAGTGTGTGAACCTGAGTCGCAGCAAATGGAAAAAAAAAAAAAGTTTTGCTGACGCAAATCAAGTTTCCTGTCATAAATAAACGAAAGACACGCTCATAAAAGGGCATGAAGAAACCTCCTGTGCTCCGTGGAATTCCTTTAAAAGGAAATGGTTTTACCTGAAGTGCTCGTACGACCGTGAAGTTTGTTTTATTTACTGCACAGGCGTGTGGTTCTGAGGCGCTATTGTGTGTTTGTGTACGAGGGGATGCGCAGGATTTGTTATTGTCTTCGGGCTAGAAGTCCTTCCTGTTTATCACGGGACGGCTTCCTTCCTTCCATACATTTTCCAGTGGAGGAGACTCGAGGTAACGGCGGCGTCTTCTTCTCTCATTGTTGCTCCGAGTTCCTCCCGAGCCTTCCTGAGTCCGGCCGCCAATAATGAGGATCTGATAGCGTCGCTCTACTTTCACTGCCCGAGTCCATCAGTGACTCTGGACCTGTCCACGGATCGTCTCCTTTTCCTGCCTCTGACCTGGTCTCAGAGCCACTGACCACTGCGCCGCCTCGTAGAATCCAACATCTGATAGAATGTTGGACGAATGATTTCCTAATGTGGGATTTTATTGAAAGAAACTTTGTAAGAAAATGTTTTCTTTTCAATTCATTTTGAAGGAAATATAAAATATATTCCATGATTATAACTTTGATATATATTTCATTCATTTTTTATTTTATTTACGTAAAGCTTTTAATATTGTATTTTAAATATTTGTTTATATTTTAATTGATTTTAAATATATCTTTCTCTCACTCTATCAGTATCCGATTTAATACTTCAAATAATATGTAAATATAATATAATATATATATATATTTAATTTGTATCCAGGAACTATTTAATTAAGTTATTTGCTTTTTAAATCATATTTTAACATTTCTATTTTATTTATTTTTTATTTCTAAATCCTTCATTTATATGTAAAGATTTAAAGCTAATTTTATTTTTCTAATTCCTTATTTCATTATCATTGATTCATTTATTTCGATTCATGTAAAATTAAACAAAACTTTGTTATGTGTATTTATTTTTTCTCTCTTAAATTAGTTATTTTTCATGCCACTTTTAGATTAAGTAAAGTAAGTGGCTAAAAGTCTATTTATTTTCATGTAATTTATACTGATTTTAAATTAATTTCTAATCCTAATTTGTAATTTTACGTTTATTTATTTGTTTCCTTTCTTTTAAATTTCCTTAGCAATTCTTGTTCTCATTTTTAGCATTTTATTTAATGTATGACACGTTTGAATACAAATATTTAGTTTGATAGCGTCGTGTCCACGGATCGTCTCCCTTTCCTGCCTCTGACCTGGTCTCAGAGCCACTGACCACTGCGCCGCCTCATAGAATCCAACATCTGATAGAATGTTGGACGAATGATTTCCTAATGTGGGATTTTTAAAAATAAACTTTAATCAAAATGTCTTCTTTTCATTTCATGTTAAAGGAAATATAAAATATATTCCATGATTATAACTTTTTATTATATTTAATTCATATATTTTTTATTTTATTTACATAAAGCGTTTAATATTGTATTTGACAATATCCATTTATATTTTGATTGACTTTAAATATCTTTTTCTCGCTCTATCAGTATCCGATTTTCTTTTATACCTCAAATAATATGTAAATATAATATAAATATATTTCATTTGTATCCAGCAACTATTGAATTTTAATAAATGAATTTGCTTTTTAAATCATCTTTTAAAAGATCTATTTTTAATTGTTTTCATTTCTAAATCCTTCATTTATATTTAAAGATTAAAGATTTAAAGATCATTTTATTTTTTTAATTCCTTATTTCATTATTATCGGTTCATTTATTTAGATTCATGTTAAATTAAACAAAACTTTTTTATGTGTATTTATTTTATTTGACAATTATTTATTTTTTCATGCCAATTTTAGATGAAGTTAAGTAAGTGACCCTGCTCTGGAAAAGCGCTATATAAATAAAAAATACTTACTTACCCACCTACTTACTTAAGTGGCTGAAAGTCTATTTATTTTCATGTAATCTAAACTGATTTTAAGTACAATTCTAATCCTAATTTGTTTAATTAATTTATTTGTTTCCGTTTCTTTTTTTAATTTCCTTAGCAATTCTTGTATTAATTTTAAAAAGGATGACACGTTTAAATACAAATATTAAGTAGAAAGTTTTGCAAGAATCCTATGAGATTGTATTTCATTGTGTCCATGTGTGTCGTGTGCAGCTGTGAGAAGCCCTTGTTCGCTGACGGAGAGGAGGGTCAGTCGCAGCACTCAGTCCTTCGGGCCCTTCACCATCACGCCCTTCACCACCAGCAAAGAAAACCTCCCCGTGTTAAACACTCGAATCATCTGTCCTGGTAATAAACGCTCGCGTACACACTTGCTCGTCCTGTTCTCTTCACACGTGTCTTCATGTGTGTGTGTGTGTGTGTGTGTGTGTGTGTGTGTGTAGGTCTACGTGCAGGTCTGGCCGCCTCCATCGCTGGAAGCTCCATCATTAGCAAGATGCTACTGGCTAACATCGATCCCTTCGGCGCGACTCCCTTCATCGACCCTGACCTGGACTCACTGTGAGGAACTTTTTCTTGAGGAGTTCTTTCAGTTTGACTTCATGAAAACTATTATAGTATCAACAAGAATTAAAGCTCCATCAGAAATGTAGGATAAATAATAAATGTAACCCCTTGAAAAGTCCAGCTGAACTCTGTTCAATGTATACATTTCCTGGTGGTTCTCAACTGTGGCTGGTCTCCAGGGAGGGTTATATGGAGAAGTGTGTGATGAACAACTATTTCGGGATCGGCCTGGACGCCAAGATCTCCCTGGAGTTCAACAACAAGCGAGAGGAGCATCCGGAGAAATGCAGGTCAGATCTTCAAACATGTTCTCAGGATGAATGAATCTTTTAATAGTCATTTTAATTTGGATTTTTTTCTATGTCACTCCAGGAGTCGTACCAAGAACATGATGTGGTACGGGGTCTTGGGGACTAAGGAGCTCCTGCAGAGAACCTATAAGAACCTGGAACAGAAAGTCCAGCTAGAGGTCAGTTCTTATCAAATTAAATTGTTTTTGTAATTTGTTTGGCTTTTAAAGAAACACTACTTAACATTTACATTACAATTATACCTTTTATGAAATTATTTTTTTAGTTTAATAAGTATTTATTATTTGAATGATACTTTTATTCTTGTAGTTTACGATGTCTGAGAGGGTCATGTGACCACCAGAGACAGTGTTTCATGTATGAACGACTGAGAGACTTTATGAAAACTGATCCTGGATTTATTTATCATTCATGGTAATGTCTCTAAATGTATTTTAATTTATTGTATTTTATTTCATTAATCTCTTTTTTGTTTCATTCATTCTATTTGATTTCTATAGTGTAGGATAATGTGTTGAACACTGGCAATAAAAGTTTTCTGATTCTGACTCAACAAGAGTCTTTATATGGTTTTGTAACTGGTTCTGGACAATGCAGTAACACCGTTCTGACGCTGGAGGGAGCCAGAAACACTTCGATCAAATTGTAAGAAAAGAAATAACGAACCGGGTTCTTTTCGTCCACAGTGCGACGGTCAGTACATCCCTCTCCCGAGCCTTCAGGGCATCGCCGTGTTGAACATTCCCAGCTACGCGGGCGGGACCAACTTCTGGGGCGGAACCAAGGAGGATGATGTGAGTGTGTCGCACATGTTCCAGCAGAGGTCACACTCTTGACAGGATGTTTCTCTCCTCGGGGTCAAGACTGTCTCGAGTGTTGAAATAACGTGAGAAATAAATGTCCTCGTGGAGTCGAGGGTCTCGTGGAGTCGAACCCCCTCAGAGAAACCATGTGTCACGTGACGGTGAAGATTCATGATTGAAGTCACCGACCTTCTCCTCCAGATCTTCTGCGCTCCGTCGTTCGACGACAAGATCCTGGAGGTGGTGGCCGTGTTCGGGAGCATGCAGATGGCCGTCTCCAGGGTCATCAAGCTGCAGCATCATCGCATCGCTCAGGTGAGCGTCCACACCTGAGGAGACCGTTCACCAGTATTTAACGAGTATTTAACGTGTTCGTCTTTGACTCCGGCTCAGTGTCGGACCGTGAAGATCACCATCCTGGGCGACGAGGGCGTTCCCATCCAGGTGGACGGCGAGGCCTGGATCCAACCTCCGGGCGTCATCAAGATCCAGCACAAGAACAGAGCCCAGATGCTCACCAGAGACCGGGTGAGAGTCCAGACGTTAGCATTAGCATTAGCTTAACAAAAAAAAACAATGATTAAGTACTTATTTTGTTCCTATTTGACCTTTTACAATTTGTTTAATTGAGATTTGTTTTGTGTAGTGCATTTTATTTGTGCTACAAGTTTAAATAAAGCAGATCTATTCCTATGTTATTGAACGCACCACACTAGTGGTGACCTTATATAAAGTCATTTTGTTGACACATTGTTTACTTCAAAATAGTCAATGAAACCAACATGAAAATATAAATAACAATAAATAGTGTTTCTTATTTCACTTCTTTAGTCGTTTGTTTGATTGAGTTTTATTATTTTTAATCATATGTCATATAATTTTGAATAAACCAGAACTATTCCTACGCTCCTGAACACACCATACTAGTAGGCATGTTGATGCGATTTCTCGTCTTGATTTTTAATTACGACTCTTTATTATTATTTTAAATCACATTTTTTATTCAAACAAAATCATTAAACTAACGTGAAACAAATATAAATAACAATAATCAAGTATTTATCATTTTCTTATTTCACTTCTTAAGTTGTTTTTTTCTTATTTAAATGTTTGATTTTTAGTTTCATTTGTCTTACATTTTTGAATGGAGCAGAGCAATTCCTACGTTCTTGAACGCACCACACTTTGATGCGATGATAAATGTTTGCTCGTCTTGACTTTCAATTAAATCGCTTTTCAAAATTTAGTAAATTAAATATTTTACTCAGATTCATAACACGTTTAAAGACCACTCAAATATTTATTTTATTTTTAGATTTACTGCCTTTAAAAAACATTAAATACAGGTTTATAATGGTTTATAAATGTATTTTAAAATACTTTACTTTCGTAATAAATGTATTTTATTCGACTCTAATCTCTTAATACATTTTCTTTCCTTTTTATTTAAATAGCCCTGATCCTCTACGGTGCAAACATATCCCTTAAAATAAAGTTAATATTAAGAGAAATATTTTGTCAAGATTAAAAAAACAGTTAAAAACTGCGTACACTGAGGTCTTAAGGTTTTAAAATATATATATTTTTAATATTTTCTGGTGTTATTGTTTCGACTAAATTGATATATTTCCGCGGCAGGCGTTCGAGAACACGCTGAAGTCCTGGGAGGACAAGTTGAAATACGACAAACCTCCTCTGCGACCTCATCTCTACCCTCAACAGTCCGTGGACCTGGCGACGGACGAGGAAGTCACCATCGTGCAGATGTGCGCTCGCTCCGCCGAGGAGCTCATCACCAGGTGATCGTCCAACGTCCTCCGAAGTCTGCGACTCTGGTGTCTGACCGTGTGTGGTGTGGCGCCCCCTGCAGGATATGTGAAGCCGCCAAGAGCAACGGACTGTTGGAGCAGGAGTTAGCTCACGCCGTCAACGCCGCTTCTCACGCCATCAACAAAACACACCCCAAGTTTCCTGAGGTGAAATAATGATGAACATGTTCACGTCGATTATTCATACACTTGTTGTTGTTTGTTGTTTTTTTTTTAACTTTTTTAGAACTTTTTTATGGTAGTAAATCAGTGTAATCAGAATATTTAGTGGTTGAATTTTCGAAAAGTTGAAACCTTTTTATTTTTTTATTTGAAATGTTCAAAAATGTCTATGTTGAAAGGTTGATTTTTTCTTTTTCTTATTTCTGAAAAAGAATAAAATACAATTTAAAAAAACTTTTAAACACATAGTGTTTGATATTCTTATACCAATAATAAAGTTTAAAAAAATCTAATTTCAATAATATTTTATTGAAATTAGATTTTAAATTAAATGTAAAAAAAAAAAGTTTTTATTAAATATTTTATACATTGTAATTGTTAAAAATAAATTACTAATAAACTAAATTCAACCTTTCAAAATAGAATAATTCAATGTTTATAAAATAAAGAAAAAGTTTACTTCATATACAATACTTTTAAGTCAACCATTCAATATTAAAAGCTACTGATTTGCTTCTTTATGTTCAAAAACATTTAATAATGTAACCAACCAAGATGTAAAGAAACCAATAATATCTTATATCTGTATATATTTTTTTAAATATAAAGAAAACATACTTGAAACAAAATAAAACCGTTTCATTTTTCACAAATTGTATCTGCTTTTGAGTTACTCTTATAGAGTTATGTAGTAAAATGTATTCAAATGTTCTTTTATATTATAAGAATAAAATCAAACCCTTTTAATTAGAAGCCAGAAATGGAGTCTGTAAAAAAAGGTTTTAAATTTGCTTAATCTGTCTTTGATTTTAATCCCAAATGAAGATTATTGACATGAATAAATGTGTTCTACAGAGTCTGACCAGAAATACTGCCATCGAAGTCGCCAGCACCGTCAAAGCTCTTTACAACGAGACCGAGTCCCTGCTGGTGGGCCGAGTCGCTCTGGTGAGTCTTTTTTGTTTTAACACAAAAGCAGATGGAGCACAAATGCTCCTCCCATGATGCAACATTAATAGACTCAGGGACTCAATTGTTCCTCGTGCTATTAGATTGTTTAATTCTGAGTTTGGGGGCAAGAGTGGAGTGAAAAGATGATTCTATTCCATGTTGATCTTTGTATCCTTTTTCTTTGTTTTGGATCTTTAGATTTAGATCGGGTCATCTTGAACTTTGTTCTTGTTTTTTTATGAATCTATCGTCTGTGTTGCTGTGTGCTGGAAAAACAATTTCCGGAAGAAGAACTCCAGAGGGATCAATAAACTTTATCTATCTAAAATCCATACATTCTCTAAATCATAAATGAGATTTCTCTATAAACCCGTGATATTCAAGTGACTCACCTGTGACGGCAGCAACTGGACCCACCTGAGGAGGAGCAGCTGTCGGCCGCCCTGCAGACCGTGGAGGGAGAGCTGGGGAAGCTGGGAGAAATCACGTGGCTTTATCACATCCTGCAGCCCAACGACGAGGAGGTGAGAAGCTTCTGCAGCTCGTAACACTCCTGGCATGACGACATGAATCATGTTTATCAATCGAGAAATACTATTTTAATCAAAGAGAAATGCGTAACATTTTATATCACGTCAGTCGTGTCAAACTTAATCACACCAGGGGCCAAAATCTGAGTCAAGTCAGGGGCCAAACTCATTTGAACGATTACCTACTCTTTGATGAGTAAATATAAGTATCATTGCAATGTAACATTTTAATTCTTGGATGCTCAATCCATCAAAAATATCTGTTATTTTAGATATTTAGTGACTTCCTTAATAATTGCTGACATCAGCGATCTCTGTTTTTTACTCATACACTAGTGTCTTCGTAGGTCATTATATCAACATGAACACAATAAATACATCAAGTCAAGTTCTTTTATCGTCAAATATGCATGTATGTCTTTTAATTATTAGTGACAATTGCTGATGAAAAATAAGGAAAGATATGAGAAAATACTTGATAAATTATAACATAAAGTCGTTTTTTTTTTTAATCCGATTAATTATTATTATTGTTATTATTATATCCACATTATTTTAAAGTAAGACAAAGTAAATGAAGCAACATTTTATAATAAAATGAAATATATGCATAACAGTAAAGAAGAAAACAACCTAAAATGTTTTTAAAGTGAGTAACTTTCCCATTTACGTTTCAATATTTATTTAAAGTAGTAAAAAGAAAAGATCCGATGTGAGTAACTAATTCAAAAATCTGGTCCTGAATTAGATTTTTAAATCTCATCAAACACTTTTATTGAATTGTCTGTTGAACCCACTCCCACCCCTGTCTGTGTGTGTGATGGACCTCCCCTTGTGTGTGTCTCCTGCATCAACATGTGTGTGTGTGTGTCCTGCATCAACATGTGCGTGTGTCCTGCATCCACATGTGTGTGTCCTGCATCGGTGTGTGTGTGTGTGTGTGTGTGGATCCTGGCTCCAGGCGAGCTCAGAGCCCAGTAGCTACATGAAAGGCTGTAGGTTGATTGTGCTTATGTACCAGGACCACTCTCTGGGTTACGGCAAGAGGAACAGTCGCAGCAGCATGTTCCGTATAGTTCCCAAGTTCAAGAAGGAGAAGGCGGCAAAGAGGACCAGTCCTCAGTCAGGTATGCGGCTCAACCATACTTCCTCATTGATGGTGTTTCAGGGGAGGTCGGCGAGGTCACCGGCATGAGCCCTTGAGCAAAGGTTTCAGACCTTCATGCTGGTCTCTTTACAAGAAAACAATGATGGGTTTTAACTGCTTGTGTCTTTAAATATGTTTTATTGAGCTTAAGATCTGAATATCTTCTTTTGTATATGTATTATTTCATATATTACCATTGATTGAAGCAACTTCCTCTTTCGGCTAGTTTTTGAAACAAATCATTTCTTTGACACAGATTTATTGGGAGTTTTCAACTTCTTGTGCACAATATAAAAGTGTACTGTACTTTTTCAAATAGTTTCCTCAAGTGTAGGAAACTTTCTCAGCCACTGCTTTAGGCAAAGAAACTGTGTGTATGAAACAAGTGCAAACAAGTGTGTATGTGAAGCTAGAAAGTGAACCTATCAATTGAAAGCTAGCATGTGTGTGAAGTTAGCTAGCGAAAGCTAGCAAGTGAAACTAGCTATTGAAGAATAGCATATGTGTAAAGCTAGCCAGTAAGATAGTATGTGTGTAAAATTGGCTAGCGAAAGCTAGCAATTGAAAGCTAGCATGTGTGTGAAGTTAGCTAGCGAAAGCTAGCAAGTGAAACTAGCTATTGAAGACTAGCATATGTGTAAAGCTAGCCAGTAAGCTAGCATGTGTGTAAAATTGGCTAGCGAAAGCTAGCAATTGAAACTAGCAATTGAAAACTAGCATGTGTGTAAAATTAGCTAGTGAAAGCTAGCAAGTGAAACTAGCTATTGAAAGCTAGCATGTGTGTAAAGCTAGCCAATGAAAGCTAGCATGTGTGTGAAATTAGTTAGCGAAAGCCAGCAAGTGAAACTAGCTATTGAAGGCTAGCAAGTGAAACTAGCTATTGAAAGCTAGCATGTGTGTGAAATTAGTTAGCGAAAGCTAGCATGTGTGTAAAGCTAGCCAATGAAAGCTAGCATGTGTGTGAAATTAGTTAGCGAAAGCTAGCAAGTGAAACTAGCTATTGAAGGCTAGCAAGTGAAACTAGCTATTGAAAGCTAGCATGTGTGTGAAGCTAGCCAATGAAAGCTAGCATGTGTGTGAAATAAGCTAGCGAAAGCTAGCATGTGTGTGAAGCTATCTAATGAACGCTGGTTAGCGTTTAAAGCTAGCTTGTGGTTTTAACTTCTTTGTGACTTTTGTATTTGTTTTGATTCAGTTTAAATTCTAAATGCTGCTTGAAATGTAATTAACTCAAATTTTTAAAGTTCAACTTCCTGTTTTGAATGTCATTTTGATGAAAAAAATTGCGTTTTAGCACAGATTTTTGTATTGTCTTCAACTTTGTGTGCACTATACTGACGTATATTTCAAATAAAATAGTTTCCTGAAAAGTAACACACTACCTGAGCCACTTAAATAGTTTTCAGTCAAAAAAAGGCAGCGTTTGTGAAGCTAGCGTTAGCTCTGACCTGGGCAGCAGGTCCAGACCATACGTCCAGCTGTTGACAGTCAGGGTCCTGAGCTGGGCTGAACCTTCTGCACAGGCTTCCGTCCTGTTTCCTCCTCTGGTGGATGATGCATGATCCCCTCCTTTCTTTCCCGACTGTTACGACCACCTCTGTCGCTGCCGCCGCTCTCTCTCTTCCTTCCTTCCTTCCTTCCTCCTTGAATCCTCCCTTCCTTCCCTGACCTGTGTGTGGCGCTGGTGTCCTCTCTGAGCCCCTCTGCTGTCCTGTGTGTTGGTGTGTAGTGGAGCGATGGGGAACCGAGGAGGTGGGCGTCTGGCTGGACCAGCTGAGCCTCGGCGAGTACAGAGACACCTTCACCCGCCACGACATCCGAGGCTCAGAGCTGCTGCACCTGGAGAGGAGAGACCTGAAGGTAAGGCGCTCACCTGCACTTCTTCTTCTTCTTCTTCTTCTGCCCTCCTGTCCATTCATCTCCTGCTGCATCGCTCTGCTTGGCTGCTCTTCTCTGCAATCGCTGCTTGGCGGGAAGTTAAAGGGATGGTGTGAGAAAGAGAGAGAGAGAGTCACTGAAGTGCACTCTGGGAGGTTTTTATCAAACATGATGATGAACGTTTTTTAATTCATTATGTTTTTATGTCATGATCCAGTGAATCCACTTCATGTTTTACTGTTTATCGAGTCACAGGAGAAAGTCTGATGTTAAACTTGCAAATGTATATTATTATTTTTGTTGTTGTTAATATTATTATCCTTTAGCCCGTGTAGAATTTCTGAACTCTATTCATTTAATTTTGTTTTCTAGTAGACAATTTCCTTCTAATTATTAATATTATTATTGTTATTAATAGATAAAAGATTAGATGCATAAGAATCTTTGGACTGTTAACCAGAGAGTATTTTGACTCTGAAAAATATCCACAAAAACATTTTTACTGAGAAATAACCTCCTTTAAAGCGCTATATGAATACAAATTACTTACTAACTTATCCTAATCCTTTATCTCCGGGTCAAGGTGACCCGAAGGCCCCAAAACCTCCCCGGCTTCCATAAATACATATGCAGTGGTGGAGGTTGTTCACCTTTACACAGAGAGGACACAAGGGATACCACAAACACATTTGTTTTTCCGGCCTCCGGGTCAACCTGACCCTGAGATAACACAAAGGATCCCACAAACACATTTGTTATCAGGGCCTCCGGGTCAACTTGACCCTGAGATAACACAAAGGATTCCACAAACACATTTGTTTTCAGGCCTCTAGGTCACCTTGACCCTGAGGTAGCACAAGGGATACCACAAACACATTTGTTTTCACGCCTCCAGGTCAACTTGACCCTGAGATAACACGAAGGATACCACAAACACATTTGTTTTCAGGCCTCCAGTTCACCTTGACCCTGAGGTAGCACAAGGGATACCACAAACACATTTGTTTTCACGCCTACAGGTCAACTTGACCCTGAGGTAGCACAAGTGATACCACAAACACATTTGTTTTCAGGCCTCCAGGTCATCTTAACCTTGAGATAATACAAGGGATACCACAAAAATATTTGTTTTCACACCTCCAGGTCAACTTCACCCTTTAATAACACAAGGGATACCACAAACACATTTGTTTTCAGGCGTCCAGGTCAACTTGACCCTTTAATAACACAAGGGATACCATAAACACATTTGTTTTCAGGCCTCCGGGTCATCTTAACCCTGAGATAATACAAGGGATACCACAAACACATTTGTTTTCAGGCCTCCGGGCCACCTTGACCCTGAGATAACACAATGGTAAATTCATATATTTGATCAAAGAAAATTCAGAATCTAAAGATGTTTAAATTAAAAAACTTTAATTTATTTCTAAATGAATATTTTGAATCTCATAAATTCACTTTTTAATTCAATATTTAAAATAGTTTTATTCCTTTATTTGTTTTCTACCGTTTATAAATTAAAAATAAATATTCAAAGTACTTAACGATACTAAATGATCTTGTGAATTAATTACGTTTTTATCTGCAATTTAAATGAGTTATTTTTAATATTTTATTTCAACGTTTTTCTAGATTTCTAGAATATTCAAAATACTTTTACTTCAAGGAATCTTATCCAAAAACTGTTTTTTTCATTCAATCACCTTGTGTTTTAAAAAACCCATTACTTTTCTCTCAAACTATTATATTCAACATAATCTGACATTAAGTGTGTACTCTTAAATATCAAGGCAGGTTCAGGTAGTCGACATGTTCAGGTTACAGTATTGTGTACTCGGAATAAATGAAAATAACGACAAGAAAAGGAATCGTGAATATATTCAGATGTTCCTTTAGTGAAATAAAAGCGCGATGTGTGTAAATAAAAAAAACAAAATCAATGTTTACGGCAATTATGACGTGAATCCTGGTTGTAGTTTGTATTTTCTACCACACGGGGCAGTATGTTGTTGTTTGTGACGCTTCATTCATAGTATATCCGAGTGATCGTGACGTGACGTCCTCAGTCATGAAGTTTTGTCCTGGTATTGATAAATATTCAGATGCTTTTATGTTCCTTAATGTCATGAACGGATGTTTGAAGGTATTTTGATCAACATTACTATATTATTTTAATGCAGAGCCGTCAAAAATCTTCGTGAACAGTGACATCATAGAAAGAATTTCAAAATAAAAGCTATACCTTCCACTGGACAGACGAGGAAAAATACAGTGTTCATGACTTAAGCATCGAACGTTGTGGTTTTTTCCTCTGATCTTGTCGTAAAAAAGTTCGTACGACATTTAAAAACTTTTATTTTAACAAGTGAAAAGTTGTGTATTTCCCATGAGCCACAGTTTTGAAATATCAGTTAATTTAAAAGAAATGTTTTAAAACGATGAATTTCTATTTGTTGTTAAGTTGTTCAAATGTATCAATTCCACTCTAAACTAAAGAGTTTGTTTTTGTCACTTCAACATTTTTTCCACTTAGAATCCTGCGTAACATT
This sequence comes from Callionymus lyra, assembly GCF_982586985.1. Taxonomy (NCBI): domain Eukaryota; kingdom Metazoa; phylum Chordata; class Actinopteri; order Syngnathiformes; family Callionymidae; genus Callionymus; species Callionymus lyra. The sequence goes on from NC_141829.1 coordinate 11,557,530, forward strand.
GTGTGCGTTTTGTTGTGCGTTTCAGGATCTGGGGATATCGAAAGTGGGTCATATGAAGAGAATTCTTCAGGGAACTAAGGATCTGGCCAAAGCCTCCATGGTCGACCTTTAACAGAGACGCCGACGTCTCCTCGCGCCAGAGTGTTTTCCGGAACATCAGGAGGACCCGAGCGGGAAGAGGAAAAATGAAAAAAAAACAACCTTTGTGATGTTTGTTTGGTGCCAAGAAGATGCCAGGAAGGAAGTCACCACTCTTGACCAAAAATAAGCCATTTTTTGTCAGATTTCAGCATCAGGTCTGCAGACGACCAGGTCTGGCAACGCGACGTCAGATCCTTCAACCGTCGCAAGAGCCGGACGTCGGCTTCGGTTCAACCGGCGACGGAGATTAGCCGCCGCCGTCGTCGCGGCGGAGGTTTGCATGTTGCGCTCGCTCTACGTTAGCTTTTCTGCATGATCCGTGACGACGTCGTGTGCCGACGACACTTGAACAAGTTCGACGCGTCGTGTTAAGTATTATTACTCTGATGCCATTCGTTACTACTGACACTTTTGTTCGAGGCGTTTAATTTATTCTCGCATGACGTGACGACGAGCCGTGCCATATTCCAGTGCTTCAACATCTACAGGACTTAAGTATTTCCCGTTTGTTTCTTCGTGATTAATCAGTACCAAAGTGAATGTCGACTTAAATCGAGTTAGCTGGTCGTGTACATGAGGAGCACTTTTTTTTAAAAACGTCAGTATTTCTAACTAGCGGGACCGAAAATATAAGTTTTTGCAAGTGTCGCAGTTGAGCTGCGGCATCGTGTGGATTCTCTTACTTTGATAAGTTTCATTGGCGTTACAGGGTATATTTCTATAGGCGACGCTCGCGCTTCGATCTTCATTCGCTTCATTGATGGGACGAACTTTATCCACAACCGGAAAGATTTGTTTCTCTAAAATTTGGTGAAAGTCTTAAAGCGACGGTGCTCCGGGGTCAAAACTCGAACTTTGGGAATTTTCGCACGTTAAAGCCACACTGTGTAAGATTGAAACATTTGGTTTCTGGCTCCCTCCGGTGTCAGATCAATGCTATTGCAATGCCACTTACAACATGTGAGGAAAGGCTTTTGGGCCATTATGGAAATAAATGCAATCACCGTCTCCGACCCGATTGCCGTAAAGCAGTTCACGTATGACCGATCATCACAGAACATATGCCTTAACGTTCAACAGTTTATCGAGTGGGAATCTTTATTCGAGCGAATTAATTCAAGAAATACTTGTTTTTGTCCGTTTCTGGTATCAACGAAAATTGCTTTTCTGTGGCGTCTCAAACCATTTCTTGGATGCAATTCTAGGGGGCGATAGACAGACTTAAGGTGAATATCTCAGGAGTTTGTATTTTTAAATAACAGGCTAAAGGGTTGGGACACGATGCGTGTTAATCTGGGAGGACCACCAGGGGGCGTCATATAGGAGGGAAAACCTCTGAAGTTCTAATCTCCCCAAATGGATCAATCAAATCTATTTTTCTAGTCAGAGACAAGAGATGTTGTCTAAGGAACGGGAAGTTTTGACCTCAAAGAATGTAAAACAACCTAATTTCAGAGAAACAAGCTGGTTGTGTGCTCAGATGTGTGTAACACTGAAGTGTTGCTCTGTAGATACCAGTGGATGCAAACACACAGCATGCGGCCTGTTGTGTATTTCACGCCCCGTGTTGTTTTTTATCTCGTACATGCTGTTGTGTTATGACGATGGTGCAATATTTATCTCTCGTTCAGAAGACCTTCTCGACAGCATGACGTTTATTAACTTTGTTCAAGTCTCAGACCGACTACGATCTTCTTCCAGTTGTTTCACGACGTTGTAGTTCGACTGCTCCGGGCTTCCAGGACACTAACAAAAAAAACGACGACGAGGCAGACTGTTGTGTTGGACGTGAATCACTTCAATGTACCGTGGAATGTTTTTGGAGTTTGACCATCGCCGACGTGTAGCTTTAAACACTTTATTAACACTGTTGTCAGATGTGAAGAGACGCACAATTTGTCATCGTTAGTGAATGTTTTCGTTTTTAACAGTGACACTTGGCGTGCGCGCAGTGTGGCTAACTCGCCACTAGAGGGAGCTGCAGCTCACGTCAGACGATTTAAACAAGTTATTATAAAATATACTCATCTTATTCCAGCCAGAAGACAAGAGTCAAGAAGAAGAAGATCAGCATCACGGCTGCTCGATCTCTCCGTAAATCATCAACATATTAAATGTTAAAATCTGATCTTGTTTTGCACCTGGAGATCATTTAGGACGAGGATCCCCAACCTTTTTTGCAAATTTCTACAAATTAAAAGGTTTATTTTTGGAGTAAACTCGAAACGATCGTCTCCACGTGTCACAGGCTAATGTTATTTCAATACAAACTCTTTTCAAAATGAAAACACCGTACAGACAGTAACAATCGATAATACAGACATTATATCAATTATTGCGGGCCTTGGTGACAAATGCCTCACGGACCAGTACCGGTCCCTGGTCTGGCGGTTGGGGACCCCTGTTTTAGGGGAGACATTAAACTTTATTTGAGTTAAATCTGCAATTTCAATTATTGTTGAATTAGAGAATAACTACATTATTTCAAACAATGTCTTAAAATGATGATATGGAGATCCGGTGCAGCTCCACCCTCTGTTAGTCGCACTGCTCCGCCTCGTTTCACTGACATCAATGCCTTTTATTTTGAAACCATGTATTTCCAGGCGCTCTGGGCCTACATATCTGGATTGTCAGCGTTTTTTTTTCGAAGCCTTGTTTTTTATTTGAGAGTGGACGAGCTGCTCGTACTGCCTTGTTTCCTCCTTCTCACGAGATCCGTTCGACCAATATATCAAACCCAATATGTCGTCCCATAATCGTCTGCCAGGTTTATTCTCGCGGTGGGAGCAGGGGTTATACGACCCCCCACCTCTAAACATGCCATTTCTAAACCGTCTGTAAATAACGCTGCAAACTGCCTGGTGTGAAAAATTCCGACAAAACCCACGCGAGGATTTTAAACCTTCATCAGTGGGAGTTTCATTTGTTTACATTACGTTTACAGATTTAGTTTGTAAGAATATCTGTAGGTCTATATTTGGATATTTATTGCCTAAGGTATATGACGTGTTGTGTTTTCACACTTTGAATATGATGTTACATCTGTCACCCGTGTTATTATAACTCAATGGATGATTTTTGGTAAAAAAGTAGTTGATCATTTCTATGACTACTAAGTGACTGTTTTCTGTGCCTTTTTATGGTTAGGATGCATGGTTAACTATTTATTACGATTTACAAGTCACTGAGATGTGTATTTTTGTATTCTGAAATCAATAAATGGTTCAGCTTTTGTTGTACATTTGTAGGGTTGCCTTACGAGAGGTCACCTGTTCATAATTCTCTTCAATAAAACGGATACATATGCAGCCGTCTTGCTTTTATTCTTCATACAAATGTAATATTGGATTAAACACATCCAGCAATAACTCTCTCAAGATGTTACCTATTGGTCTTGTTAAATAAAAATGCATTAGAAACTTTAGATACTTTTAGTCTCATTCTATTCATTTACATACATGTTTACTTTTTCTCTATAGGTTAGAGATTTAAAACATTTGTATAATTAATTCAACCACTCTACAAATATAATATTTCCCTTTAATGTTAACTTTGATCATTGTTTTTATTCTGTAATGCCACCACAAAAATCCTATTTTGTTATTTACAACACATACAATACAAGTTTCTGATTCTAAATATTATTGCAATATTATTAAGAGATTAAATGGACAATTTTTTGTTAATCCTATGAACAAATAGAACATCTATTTGGCTATGAAGTGTTGCTAAGGCAAATTATTTAAACGTTTATTATTTAATTTAAAAAAAAAAGCTATATATATATATATATATATATATATATATATAAGTCAGAATAAAAACCACAACACTAAAACGTCTGGTGCCATTACAGAACATAGAAAATAAATAATATTGATGAATATTGAATTGGATTAATACAATACAAAAATAATAAACGTAAACAAAATAAGAGACACTACCATAACATTGCATATGAATAAATAATTAATAACAAATAAAATACGTTAAATTATATTAATCAATATATTTATCGTCATCTAAATTTACTTTTTAACGTCACACAGTATTGAATAAATATGTCTTTTGATTACATATAGTGTAATTATTCAAAGATATTTGACATAGCGTTTTTGTTTGGTTTGATCAAACAATAATATATATATATATATATATATATATATATATATATATATATATATATATATAATATAATATATATAAGTGTATATAAGTGAAAGTAAACGACATTTGTTCATGCGTTACGGGTGGTTCGAGTTCTCAGCCATCAAAAGATTAGCAGCGTTATCTGTGATCGATTGGTGATGCCTCAGACGCTTTTATCTTCATGGGAGGACACGATTTGGGAATTTAATTCGATCAAATGAATCGGTTCACTCGGACCCAATTGAGAAAAGTCGTCTTTATGGAATATTTTTCTCTCTATCAAATAAACTATTGAATCAATTAAAAAATACAATAACAACACGTATTTTAACTCAGCATAATCTATTTATTTTGGATTGTTTATTTGTTTGTTTAAGTGAATGGTTTAATGGTTTATTACCGAGTGAATGTGTGATTTATTTCGCACTAAAAGCATCACTATTTTAAACAAAAAACACAAGTATGAACGTGAACTCAAGCGTCCTCATCCAATCACATCCTCCTCTGACGAAGGAACCCAATCGCTCGAGTCGTTCACGGATCGCGCAGCAAAAGCTCGGCGGCTCCCGTCATCGCTGCTGCTCTGACAGCGCAGAAGGTAACAAAACATCTTTATTCTTGAAACATTTCATATCTAAGTTCGCATCTGTGGCGACACGACCGTTTAACGTGTCCCATCCCGCCGCACATGTTGTTGTTGTCGTTCTGCTAGCATGCTAGCGATGCTAAGGCAGCGATGCTAAGGTGACATCACCGAGGCCTGGTCCTGCTGTTTGACGGCCTGTCACTCAAAGTCAGCAGAGGCTTCTTGTGACGTCACTACAGACACTGGCGTGGACGAGTGTGTTCGTGGTCGAAGGGTCGTCCGTGTAGCGACCAGCCAGTGTTGTTGAGTCAACATCAGCATCAGTCCAGGCTCCTCTGGCCTGCAGTGAGAAGCAGCGTCATCTTCTCTAAAGTCTCCACAAATATTGACGTGTAAACATGTGTCGTGACGTCACTTCTGCGTCCAAATGTACCAACAAAGGTTTGGTTTATGCGACAATAAAGGCGATGCAATTCAGTGAGAAATTAACTGATATCTTCTCGACAGAAAAATCCATTTTAAATGGTTGTGTTGCAATGATTTATTGATGCACACTTGTCAACAACTACTTTGTATTTGTTTGAGTTTTACAACTAGACATATGCGATAATATCTATGATAAAAGTAGTTATTGCATTTAATTTCCTAAATACTTGCATTGAGCAATTGTAGTTTCATGACAAGTTAAATATCAGAACCTTAAGTCTTGGTGTAAGTAAGTAATTTGTATTAATATAGCACTTTTCTAGACCAGGGTCACGAAGCGCTTCAACAATCAAAAAAGATATACTAAAAAGGTCAAGATAACACCGAGAACAACACAGGAGTTCCAGAAAACCAGGGAAAAGCCTGAACGAGTAAGAAAGTCTTAAGATGTTTCTTGAAGGAGTCAGTAGATCCATCGAGCGTAAAGAGAAAGGAAGATCGTTCCAAAGTGTGCGCTTTTGGTGTGATGCATAAGGATTGTGTATAGTAAGTAAGTCATTTTTATTTGTATAGCGCTTTTCTAGACCAGGGTCACAAAGCGCTTAAACAATCAAAACAATATTCAATAAAGTATATACTTTAAAGATCAAGATAAAACTGATAACACAACAGGAGTTCCAGAAAATCAAGGAAAAGCCTGAACAAATAAAAACGTCTTAAGATGTTTCTTAAAGAAGTCGTAAGTATAGGCAAGAATCTGGCGATCACATACGTATCATGATTCAGCAGCAGTGGTTCAATATATTGCGATACTGTGGTAGTAATATTTGTAGTGCTGTCCGAGTACTTGACTCTGGTGTTGCAGAATTTACAGACTAAGTTGTAACTGCCTTCATTTGTTCTGAAACCAAAATATGACCAAACATCCGCTTTAAAAGAGCTGACTGTATCCTCTCGTCCTCAGTCATTAGCAGGATCTCACGGGATTGCATTGTTCCTTTAGCGACAGGGGTTGTGATGACTGCTGCCGTAAGTTTAGTTGCAAACTCCATGAATGTTCATGTACACATGTTCATTCTAAACTGTTTTATTTTATAAATAATTAATTGAAATATAAACAAGATAATAACTATGCTTAAAAAAAAAGGGCTTTTGAACATCGATACAATATCATGAAAAAGTATGTGTATCAACATTTTCTTCTTCATGGTATTTGTGTGGCCTTTACTGCGCCACAGGTTCCTGGTCTCCGTCTCCACCAAAGCCCTCCTGTAAAGCCATGCTTGATGTTTTGCTGCCTCATAGTTTTGAATTTTTCATAAGATGTCTTTTTTTTTAGCAACAGAATCTTCCTCTTTGTTTTTTAGTTTTTTTTTTAGAAATCTGTCCATTTCCAAATCAGAAACTTGAGACTCCAAAGATCAATGCAGTTTAGGTGTTTAACGGTTACAAATATTTTATATTAAATTCTATTCTTCTTCCCTAACGCCTCTTACAACGACAAACCTTCAAGCATAATATATTTTCTATTTATTCATTTTCTTCCTAATCCCTAACCCAGGTGGCAAGACCTCATCCAACCTGCAAACTACATACATATATGCATGTATACATACATACATACATAACCAACGAGTATGTTTGCGGACTGTGGGAGGTAACCAGAGTGTAAAGAGGGGGAAAAAGGAACATACCTGGAGAGAATACATTTGTGTATTATTAACACTAAAAGTAATGTAGAAGAATATGTACGTCTTGCAAATACAGTATATAAAAAAAATTCTCTTGGTTAGAATGCGTCGTCATGGTAACTAGTGGTGTTAAAAGATATCGCGATGTCATCGTATTTCTTGATGAGACGATCATTGTTCAAATCATCAACGTTTTCTTTTTTTCTTGATACCGCTTGTGTTTCCGTCTCCCCTGCAGCTGCCCACTCTTTTCCAACCTCCCGACTAAACACACAACCAGACTACACAGTTTCATGTCGTTTCTCACACACCTTCATGAATTTTCAACGGTTCCAGATTTCACTTTCACTGACAAAATACTTTTTTTTTTTTCATTTTCTTCAACTGTAGTGTTCCGTGTGCGTTCTGTTGATAAACAGAACAGCTGGTCCTCGATCCGTGTACACATACTTGAGGTACGCCGGCGGTGGTTTGCTGGTGTTGTTTTTTGTTTGGCCCGCTAAAGAATGCAGGAGGTCCCGGACGGCCACAGGAAGCCCGCGGCCCGTCCTCCCGCTCCCTCGGTTCTCAGATGCAGGATGTCAACGGGACCACCTGCCTTCGTCCAGACTCAACCGACTGCCACGCAAACGCTTTGATTTCTTGGGAAACTTTTGCTCTGAGCGCACTGTAAATATTATCTCCTCGCTCGGCGGCTCTTTCATGCTGCTTCTTAAGTGTGTTTCGTCAGATCAGCTCCTCGCTTCGGCTGTTAGATCTTCGATGCCGACCAAGATTACGTGAAAGAAGATTCTTTTACAAACAAAGATAGTACGTGTTTGCAAGGATTCATTTTCAATGGTTTCACATAAAAAAGCAAGTTTAATCAATGGATGTGATTTACAATAAATCTACACGGACCCAGAAAACCTCAAGCACTGATCTGGTCCAATTGGCCAGGACTGGATATAACCAAGTCCTTTAAGACATCCTGGGGACCAATTCGTGTTAAACTATATACGTAATAACACTAGTTACACATCATGGATTTTTTAGTTTATGTAAAATCTGTTACTTTTGGGGGAGTCATGGATTCCTCTAGAGCACATTGGGGCCAAATATGGCCAATTCACTTCTGTGGCCCGTCGGATGGTCGGCCCATATGAAAGTAGATCAACGCTGTATCATAAACTATAAAGATGACAATATAGAATATGTATGTGTTGAAGGGAATACGTTTGCAATCAGACTCGTGCTAAATACACATGTTGTTTGGCCCTCCACTTAAACAACTGAAGGACTTTGACCCCTGTGTGATGAGGGCTGGATACTGTTCGAAAATGTATCAATACCAGTAGTGATACCGATACCTTCACCTCGACACTGAACGATACCAACCGATAACACATACAAAAATCTCGAACTTAAATTTCCACTTAAAGCTGTTTTTCTTAATTCTAAATGATTTCCAGTACGAAAGAACATTTAATCTGAAATTCATCTGATATTCACTGCCTTTGTCGAACATCAGTTTTTCTTCAAATCCACACACTATCAAGTAGTGGTCATGCGTTGGTACTGAAACTTGGCACCGATACACAAAGCGTGTTTCTACGGTACTACCAAGCATTTCAGTCCGTGCCACAAAAGAACCCAAGCTGGATACCCGGCCCTATGCATGATTAGGTCGTCGCAGTATTATTTGCGCAATAGTGAGATATTATCGTTTGTTTTGTACACAGTTCAACTCTCTGTGAATATGGACGCCTGTGCCCGAGTGAGAGGAGGTCCGTTCAGATCCAGGGCGTCCGTAAGGAAAGAGGTGAGTCTTATTACATTGACGTTACTGTTTGCTAATGCTTGATATAAAATGTCAAGTCAATGTTTATTTAACATGAGGCCGACGACTTTCTTTTATTACCTTATTGACGTCGACACTTGCAGACTGTGCGAGAAAGTGGCCCTCAGTGCATGAAGAGCCTTTTCAGAAGCAAGAAGGAGTTGTGCAGCATCACCTTGGAGCTCCCGCTGAGGGACACGCCGAGACAGACCGAGGTAAGGCGGGGCCCACGACACATGTATGTTATCACAGTATGAGGGCTTACGCTGTTACTGTTCCCTCTTAGATTCACTTCGTGTGTCTGCCGGGTCATTGCGAAGAGGAGGATGTGGCACAACAAGTAGGATGATATATATATTTTTTTAATATTTCAGTGTATTGCTGACACTTCTTCTATCACCGACAGGCCTTGGCGTCACTCCCGAGTGGGCTCTCTGAATCACTCAGGGCCCTTCACGTACATGGTCTCAAAAATGATGAAGTTTTGCTGCTCAAAGACTCCCGAAGGTTGTCGGAACACAAAGAAGCTGGTAATCAGGTCGGTCAACTTGAAACTTGAATTGAAAAAACAGTAAATTGGTTTGATTCTTGGTGTGATGCACTTTTTGATAAACATGTCCCGTAATACATACAAAAGGGCCATCATAGATTGTTTTTAAATCATTTTGTGTTGTATGTAAAATAGCAAACATGGTTGTTTGAGATGATTTTTTTTCATCAAACTTGCACTTGGGTCCTACAGGGCAGATCAAACATGGTTCTGGTTGTTTGCTTTTCAATATTTGGTGACAGTATTGCAGACACCCGCTCAGAAAACTCCCCAATGCAACTCCAAAACCATTGACCAGTAGTATCGTTTCATGTGTCAAGCTGTGAATCAGATAATCCCAATGACTCAGTTTCCCGTGGGGACAAACCAGTGACTGATTCTGAAATTCAAACCGTCTGTTCGGTTTATTAAATTAATGACGTGATAGGATTTGCTGTTTTACTGGGAAGAAATGTTTGTCGAAGATTAGAAGACATTTAAAGTTTAGTCTGAACTTGATTTCTCCCACTGTCCTGGGTTTTCTAAGACCTTGGTGGGGATAAAACGTCTGCCAGAACAGAGTCTTTCTCACGCTTTGGTTGCAGGTGGGAGAGAAAGACCAAGTTGTTGTGTTTTTCATCCCACAATGGCTGTGTTTTTCGTCTGATCCTGTGAACTGTGTTTGGGTTTTCACAAGCCCTGCAGCTCATTCTGTGGTTGTGTTGTCCCTTTTCAGACAGAGAGACCTCCCACTTCTCTGCATCACAAAGTTGACTTTTACTCAACCATTTCTGTATTCTGCATATGCAACATATCAACTTGCAGTCAGAGGACAGACATAACAACCCACTTCCGACTGCCGCTCCCCTTCTGGAGAGCCAGAGAAATTTCTCATGTGAATCGGGGGAACTTCTTTCATCGATTGATTACAGTCTTTCTTTTCCGTTGTGAGAAATGTATTCCATTCATCACATCAAAAATGTTTTCTTATGTCTTCTGCACACTGGGAATGAGAACTTCCAACAGTTTGATGTGAAGACCTTTATTCAAACTTAACCTCATGTTTTTTTTCTCGTGCAGTTCTGGTTGAAGGCCGTATGTGTGCTGAGGCACAACCCGAGCGTCGGTGTTCACCCTCAAGTCACTGTGGCGTCGCTGGTGGGCTTACTTGGCTGCTACATGGCGGGACTTCGCTATGCCGTGGAGCTTCAGGCAATTCACAAAGCAGATTCCAACCAGCCAGAGGAGGACGACACCAACCAGTCCGTCTCTTCCATCGAGGACGACTTTGTGACGGCCCTGGAGCATCTTGAAGAGGATGACAGCGGAGACCACCCTTGTACGTTCAATATGTTGCTATGGTACCACCAACTTGTAGCTTTAAAACACTATTTATCTGAGAACTTTAAAATGTAACTCAAGTAAAGATGTCTTAATATTTTAGAGTTAGCTAGATAAGATGTTTATCTTGCCTTTATCTAATACCTCTTTCTGTCCCTCTACTGCCTCACTCAGCCTCCAATCGCCATCTTAAAAAACGTGACGTGGCATCACAGACCATACCCGCCCACAAGAGACGCAAGGAACTATCAGGCTCCCGTGTTGTCTTCAGTTCATCTTCAAAGAAGAGCTCCTCAAGGCCTGAGGCCTCTTCGGACGTCTCGGTCACAGTGCAGACGTCCACCGGAATTGAAAGCCAATGGACTTACTGCAGTCAAGGGGCTCGTATCCCCTCGCCTCATGTCAGTGAATCAGAGGAGTCGGACGGTTCTAGTCCAAGTCCAATCATTTTCCTGGATGAAGTGGGTTACCAAAAGAGCCTGCTGGCCAAGTTGGACATTCCCCAAGTACCAGGTGCTCCTCAAGAAAGAGTAGAAGACTCTGACTCAGAGGTTAGCGAGTTCTTCGACAGCTTTGACCAGTTTGATGATCTGGATGAGATGAGCTCAGAGAGCTGCACCCTCACTTTGCCTCTCGATGCTTCCTGTGCCACCGTCATACAAAATGAGACCAACACAAGTGGCTCGACCACCAAATATATTTCCCGAGGTTGTTCCACTAAGAGTATGAATCCTCACCGCTTTGACAAGCGCACTCTCCCAGCCGATGTGAAAAAACCCACTCCACTCAAACCAGGCTCTCCCTTTGGATTTCCGTCAGAGGTTCCTGACTCCCCAAGACCTGTCCAGACCCCCTCTGATGAAAATGGCGGGCCACTCTTCAGCCCTGTCAGTTCATCTGCTTTCAGCCCGTTGGATTCTAGTGGTAATCTTGAATTTTTCTGGAAGAAAGATGACGATCCACAAGATGGCACCGTACTACGCAAACCCCAGGACCTTTGCTCTTTGTACAAAACCTACTCAGACTTCGCTAGCAGCCTATCGAATGAAATCCTGGGCTCGGTTTGTGGCTATCGGTCAGCAAGAGACATTAGTGAGAACAAAAATCTGAGCTGTGTCTGCCACAAGGAATTCACAAACCCCTCTGGTTATCTGATGAAGTTGTCTGAAATCCAGGAGACGGTGACTGTGGACAAGCTGGAGAAAAAGTCTCATTCCCTAAAAGATGGTATTCAGCGGTTTGCCAGCGACCTTGTGGAAATGAGCATCGGCAGTGCTCTGCGAGATATCCAGAAAGGCGTGTCCTCTTGTACCACCACCTTGTGTCACCTTGCAGCAAGGCTCACCTCTTCGGTATTTCAAATGGCCTTCCATGAAATTGGTATGCGCCAAGCTTTTGTGCTGAAGAAACGTGCCGTCAATGGCCTGGCTGGCTTCCTCGTAGGAGAGGCTCTATCTGGAGCGTTGAAAGATTTTCTCACGGTGAAAAAACAAATATTTCACAACACGGTGACACAATTTGCTGCCGATTTAGCTGAAGAATTGGTTTTTGAAGGCATAATGGAAGTATGTCAGTTCTCTTACCCCTCGACCCCCCTTACTCCTGGGGAATGGACTTTTGGTCATTGTGATGAGGAGCAGGAGGAAGAAGAAGAGGTGGTTTCTTCTTATGCTATAGACTTGTCAGAGTCTGTGATTCAGGAAGCTTTTATTGAGCTCTCCCAGGAAAATGTAACATTCACCAGCCAGGCTGCTATTAGTGTATCTCTGGACAACATCTGCTATGTCAATGCAGACGGCTCCAGCGCCGACACTTGCAGTACCTTTGTAAACCAACATGTTTTACCTTCGAGTTCGGTTACAGCAGACGATGCTAATTGTGTCGTGAAGAAAGCGCTTTATACTGTATCTGGCATGGCCAGCTGTATTCCTGTACCCAGGGCTGGCCACGCTCTGTTCCACACGGAAGACTCACCTGAAATATCAAACTCTACCCATGTTGATCAAACTTTACAACCACATGATCCATCCCTCGTTACACAATATACCCATGGAACACAGACTCCAATTAAAGAGGAGGATCATTCCCATGACAAATCCATTTTTCAAAACTTTTCCGGCAACATGGTTGATATGTTAGTGAGTGAAGCCTGTGAGCTTATCACGTCTTCAAAGGTAAAGAAAAGTTTGGATGACTGCGCTGGTTTTCTAACAAAGACAGTCGGAAGTCAAAGATTCCATGAGAAACGGGAGGTAAATCCCAACGAGGCCAGTGTTTCAGGGTCGACGATGGACTGTCTTAACGTGCCGTCCACAGACACTGCTGGGCAACAGTGCAAAGTTGTTGCAAAAGAGGATTCTGGCCAAAAATCCAGAGGTACCCCTGGTACTCCTCCTTCTACACCCCAGCAGCCAAGCGAAGTATCAAAGGAGAAACAAATCAAACAGTTCTCCAAGAAGTTAAAAACTAAACTCGCGAAGGAATTTTCACCTGCTACCCCACCACCGACACCTCATTATCAGCCAGAGTCTGCTCAGGGGCTGAAGGACATTACCCCTGAAGAAGAGAAGAATGAATTCATGCTCAAGCTGATGAGATCTCTTTCAGAAGAGGCAGAAGGGAATGAGAATGAAGAGGAAGAGGCCGTGGAAGATTTTGGTGCCATAAAAAAAACCTTGAACACAAAATGTGAGCCACATGAAGTTAAAAGAAAGTCGTCTATAAAAGTGTCTAACAAGGAAGCTCTCCATTACGCCGAGAGGTTGGCCTGCCATATCGTCTCTATGGCAACTGAGATGGATACCATAGATGTCGCAGAGAAAGAAGGGGATCAAAGAAAGGACAGTGAGAGAAGGCGGGACAGTGTTGCTCACTTTTCAGAGCACACCCTGAACACGTTGTGGGTGTATGCCGGTGAAGTAGCAGGAGATGTAATCAATGATGTGAAAAGAATGGTGAGCTCTGAATATCAATGCCCATGTCACAGGCCCATTAGATGGAGTTTGGACCAGTCGAGTTCGGAGTGTTTACCATTCCAACAAAAGAAAGATGAAAAGCAGGATGGGTTGACTGAGCAGTGGTCCATTGATCCACTAGCGCTGACCCATCGATCGTCTGGCTGTTCTTCCAGTACAATATCCAGTTCCATTTCAGGCTTGTCTTCAGAGTACCCAAGCTGTGAGAGTGTGACTGATGAGTACGCTGGCTATCTCATTAAAGTGCTTAAGAAAGAAGGCGGCAACAGGGAGTTGGTACTGGACCAGTATGCCAGCCGCTTAGCTTACCGTTCCATAAAACAGGGATTGGCACATGCAAGTCGGAAAAAAAAGAGATCCCTTAACACCCGTCTGCTCAGCTCAAACTCACTACCAGACGAGTGGAGGACTTCTTCTAGTGAGGCCTCGTCACCTCATGAAGGTTTTATAGTTTCAAAGTCGGAGGAGGATGAAAAGTGTTGTTGCAGAAACTCTGACGAGATAAGTCAGAGGGAGTACACGGACCTGGTCAACTTCGCAGAGTCATTGGCGTTCAACATTACATCTGATGTTACGCGCAAATTTGAGTTACCCTCAAGAAGGCTGCCCAAATCCCTGACCGACTCCTGTCTTTATAAAAGGTCGAAATTTGAAAACATGACGGAAAATCTCATTAGGAACTCCTTCTCATGCCCTTTGCTGTCAAAGGAAAATAGAAGTAGACATTACCACAGCACAGGGAGCCTGCATGACGGAGCATACAACAGTCGGGCTATGCAAGTCATTGAGCATTATGCAAGAAAAATAGTAGATGACACTATGAATATAAGCCTGGCCTCAGTCGGACATTCCTCCCATTATCATCAAAGGTCATCTAAAGGCTTAAGGAGACACTCGTACACTCACATGTTGACTGAGGGAGCAGAACTGGGTCAACTTGGCGAGAATGCACGTCGTTCTTGTCAGATACCGGAATGCCCTTACTGTCCTAGGCTCAGTCGGCCCCACAAACGGCCCAGCGTCCAGTTGAGAAAGCATGTTCCTGAGTACCAGATGAAGCCCGAGCACCTTGACATTCCAAAGATCCATATCGACCTCGAACAGAGGTCGGCGTTCGCAGAGGGGATGGTGTCAATGGCTATGGAGAAGGCTAAACGGGAGCTCAGCAACACTAGCCTTAATGCGGACAGCGGAATCGGTCACGATGGGACAAGCTACGCTGAAAGCCTGACTGCAGAGATCATGGTCTCGGCTCTGTCGAACATCGGTCAAGCCTCAAGTGTCAGGTACATTTCTCATTAGTATATTAGTTATTTCTTCTAAACCCTTCTTGTATGACTGATAACTATATAGCTAGTGCAGCTTCCCACTTTCAACCAGAATAGGAAGTCAGAATTGGCCTCATGTATCCAACTTTAATGACCCAAGACCTCCTCCGATCTCTCAGTGCTTAGCTTTACACTGCAGAAAACTGACCAGAAACTGTTTCCTTTAACTGAGAAAAATCTCTAAATTTAGAAAAATTAGGTCACAACATGATCTGGAGTTTATAATCCATGTGTTTGTGTTTTCTCGTTTGGACTATTGTAATGGTTTCATTTCGTGTCTAAACAAGAAGGATCTGTCTCGCCTGCAGTTAATACAAAACTCTGCAGCGAGAATTCTGAGCCGCTCTAGTAGAAGAACTCACATTTCCCCGATCCTTAAAACTCTTCACTGGCTGCCAGTTTCTTTCAGGATCAATTTTAAAATTCTTCTTACTTTCAGATCTATTCATAGTCAGGCTCTTCCTTCCATCAGTGATCTGATCCAGCCTTACACCCCAGCTTGGGCTCCGAGGTCTGTGGATCAGAATCTACTGATGGTTCCTGAACACAGTTCAAGACCAGAGAAGAGAAATCCTTCCAGGCTGTTGCTCCTAAGCTTTGGAACGATCTTCCTCTGCCTCTGTGTTCGATGGATCTACTGACTCCTTCAAGAAGCATCTTAAGATATTCTTATTTGTGCTTTTCCCTGATTTTCTGGGACTCCTGTGTTTGTCTTATGTGTCTTGATCATTTAAAGTATATATTTTAACTGTATTGTTTTTGATTGTTAAAGCGCTTTGTGACCCTGGTCTCAAAAAGCGCTTTACAAATAACCTTTACTTTACTTACTTACTTACTTTGGGTGAAAGGTAGAGGCTACTACAGTCTTAAATCAGGTAGGGAATTTCCTTTTCTCTAAAATTAGTCCACTAATCGCACCGAATGGTGATTGCTAATCTTTTAATCACATTGGTCTCTAGGTCAGCAGTTTTTAGATAGAGTTTGAATAAAGACAAGTTCTCCTAAATCTATTTTAAAAGCGCTAATAGGCCTTCTCCTCCTCCAGCTCTTCGTGCAGGGAAGCTACAGAGTCTACGATATCTCAGCAAGTAAGTGTCGGTGACGACAGCCTTGGCAGCTGGTCCAACCTGAGCTTCGAGGACGAGCACGCCGACGACAACAGCAGCTTTCTTCACCTGAGCGACAGGTACGCAAACCGTCGTGTTCGTTTTTATTACCGAGTCACTCCCTGAGACGGCCTGGTGTTCCAGAGAAAGGGAAACGTTGCATGTTTATTCATAACAGATAAAAGCTTTTGGCTCCACGGGCAACTGACTAATGATTACACAAAGAGAAGAATAGCTTCAACGATCTATTCAACCCTTAATTTACTTAATTTGATGTTGGTATAATATTTTGTTATATCATGGAAGCAGCTGAAAAAAAAGCCCAACGGCTGTTTTCTATTTATGCAAATAAATCCTTTGAAAATCAAACGGCAAGTTTTCTCTGCTGCAGCCCAGTGACTGCTAGAGCTACATCCTTGTTACTCACAACAATACACAACTAATCGTCTACATTACATTAAACTTGTGGTTAATTGCGTAGATCACGCATCTACTGAGTTGCTTTTTTTTGGGGGGTCCTGAAATGCGAAAATGCAAATTCAGCACATAAGTTACGTGGTCTGGTTCTGTAGCGGACGTGCGCAGTGTTGGTGGGCATGTTTTCGGACTGAGGAGAACATCCGTTCGAAACTCTTTGTAATGTTTATGTGACGAGGATACGCACAGGAGGGGATAGTGTTACCAGGGAAAAGAACACCCAAAGTTGCGGAAATGTTAAGAACTTAAGGAACGGAGAATCTAGGATACTAACCCTTGATTCTCTGATGGAGATGAGCCTGCTGCAAGAACTTACCTTGAGAAAAAAAGACCATATTTCATAGAAGAAAACTTACAGTTATTACAGTGTTGTTAAGACTAATCTTTCATACAGACCCAGGAAAAGTATAACATAAGTTATGTAAAATAAACTAAAATATTAATTTTAGTTGATTAGAAAATATCAATATGGTGATTGTTTTTTTTTTAAACAGTATTTTACTGTACTCTATCATATATCAATATTAGACAGCACTGTATCAATTAAAAAACAATTTTTTGGGCTTTCAAATCAAATGTAATTTTTTACCATATTTGGAAAAGAAAATGTGTTAAAAATGAAATAATTCAATCTTAAATTAACAATAAACATGCAAATCTTCACAGCCTTTGTTTATTTTTGAGTTGCAATTTAACTTCCGCTAGATGGCAGCTCTCATTACCTCCTCTGCAGCTTAAAACAATGAAATCTCAGCAATGACTGAGAACGAGAGGATACAGTAGACTCCAGCAGCTTTTAAAGCTGATAAATATACAATGTTTGAATCAATTTTAGTTTCAAAACAAATCAAAGCAGTTACGACTTCGTCCAGAGTCATGTGGTCTGTAAATTCTGCAACAACAGAGTCAAGTACTCGACAATACAACAAATTATTGATTATTAATTATCTTGTTACTACAGTATATCAATATATATGTATCGTGATCCACGATATATCGACACATTCTTGTCAATTCACCCTCTGAAATCTTAGCTTATATTGTCATCTCCATTACATTTGATCATATTCCTACTAACATATTAAAGTATTTTCTTTATCTTGCTACATTTTCATATGAATAACTCGTCTGTGGAAAAAGTGCGAGACCCACAGGCAGCGCAGGAACACTTGCAGCAGCCTCTTGTGGTCATGTGTCCACCAGAACACTCTATTCTCTTCTGGTGAAGCATGAAAGTGAACGACACAAGAGACCTTTGTTGCTCCGTGAGACTGCTGCGAGCCTTCACTGCGAAAGGTTAGAACGCTGAAGGAATAACTGGCCGAGTTATTGAGTCTCCACTATTCACTACAATCTCATGATTTAAAATCAATCTTTTCTTACGCTGAGCTCATATCACGGATCACAAGCCAATTGAAATGGTCGTAAAATATTGTTTTCACAGATCTTCACATGACATTTGGTGGTAAATTAATCAAGTTTAAGATAATAAAACAATCAGATTTTCTTGGTTAGAAGTCAAGAATGTCTTTTGCGATGGATGATGCTTGAAGATTGAACAGTTAGTGACAGTTTCTGTAGATTCTTTGCCATCTTTTGATTTTTTCCTTTTGGCTTGATGAGATTGTCAAGAAAAGTTCTGAGTAGTAAATTAGACCCGAAACACGAGATTAGTTCGAAAACTTGTTCAGTCAGGAAGAAGCAAACAAACCGATCACCATCAGTCAAACGTCTATCATGTCTTATTGCTTGTTAGTGTCGCCGCCCTGATGAATGCGAGGCGGCGATCAAACGTGAGCGTCGTCTCCATGGAAGCAAATATTTGAGAGACTTTTTTCAAGTTCTGGAGAACGCATCCTGCGGTTGCCTGTTAGTTCGTCCTCCCGCGCAAAAGTGAATGTATCAAAATATTTTCAAAAGGTGTGTCTCATTCTTCAGGCGAAGTCCAACATGTGCGATTCATTAGTCTTTCTTTTTTTTAACGCTGTCCACCTACAAGAACGGGACTACAAATAGTTTGAGGGGGAGGAATGTTGTGGCGATAGTGAGGTATTAGTTCTTTAGGGTTTAATTCCAGCACAGAGGGAGGTGTTGTGCGTCTGCAGACACACGCGCCTCTTCAAATAATAAAACAAATAATGCGTGATCTCACATGCGATGCCTTCAGCAACCGCTCGATGATTCAGCCGTGGAAAATGAGCAACATCTATGTTTTGAACGTAGCGGGGTGTGGACCGAAAGACTTCTCTATAAATAGACGGACCTGCGGAGGTGTGATGGAACTTTGACTTGGCGATGCGTTCGAGTGTGTGGACAGTGATGCATCGTCTCCTGTCTTCTCTCCCTCCAGCAGCAATGGCAACAGCAGCAGCTGGAGCAGTCTGGGCCTGGAAGGCGAGACGTGCGAGGATCGCATGTCCTTCTCGCCCTCGGACAGGTCAGTCCGCAGAGAGTCACAGAAAAAAAAATCAAGTTGTGTCGGTGGAAATAAAAGGAGCTCATGACGTGTTGCACAGTTTTACGACGCATATATATCACTAGATTTGCCTCACAATTAGCATCTCGCCTTATTCACTGCGGAGAAACGAGATGCACCCGAAGAAGAGCCACTTGCCATTTCTCTGTGAGACTAAGAGGCTGTGTAGAGATTATTTTCCCTAGCGAACTTCCATTCGTTCCTTAAACTCGTCATCACAAACTTCTGTGACAAATTTAGTAAATGCTAAAAATCATCTCAGATATCAAATGTTATCATTTTATATCTTGATCATACACTTGATATGAAGCAGAAAATGGACAAAAAAGATACATTTCCGACAACCTCAGGGGTGTCAAACTCTTACACGTGAGAGACAAAATATTTCGGGGGTCGAACTAAATCGTTGTATATTTAACAAAAACTTATCTCAATTCAAATCAATTAACTCCTTATCTTAAACAAAAGCATATTCTATAAGTGACCGTATCAACTTAAAACATGAATCCACTTTGATTCTTACTTATTCATTCACAGGGACAAAAACTAGAAAATCAACAAAACACCTCACAACAAAAATATGTAATTGACCAATTAAATTTGATTAAAACCGAACGACAACTTGAACCAGCTTGAAAATCTCGTGAGACACCCGTGAAAGATACAATGTTTGAATGGACTCGTCAAAATTACTGGTTGGTGATATGTCAATCAAGTTCAACAGTTATTGGTTCCGCACCCTCCTTTAAAAAACATGGATAACGTGGAAAAAACTGATGAGAAAATCAAATAAATATAGCTATAAAGACACTTAATCAAAATCAAAGTGAAGCTTAAATGTGTGTATTTTGAGAAAACAAGTTAATTAATAAACTAAGGTGTTTTATCATCTAATTTTTACTCATGTGTTGCGAGTTTGTCAGAGAACATCACTACTGAGTCAATTCTGTTATTCACATGTTGGCCGTTAGGAGGCAGAGTTTTCAAGCATTTGCAGGACGTTCAGATGATTCTACAGCTTTCGTTTTTAAGTTAAAATGTTGAAGGAAGTGACGACTCCAGTCATGGAAATGAACTTTAATCCTGATTCTGACAGCTGACGAGAGCAGAAGTCACGTCAACGTGTCCTTAATCCATTTCATTATCGCTCTAACGTCTGTTGGTCTTTTCTCCTTCCAGCAGCGACAATCCGGAGGAGAAGGAGACGGAGATGAAAGAGGAGTCCAGCGGTGAGTACGACAGAACACTGGATTAAGCGTGACAGGAAACACAGAGCCAGATGTTGGAGCTGTCAGAGTCCGGCTGGATGTCCTCATCCGTCTGCAGTGTCATGTCCCCTCGCCGCCTCCACACTCATCCGTCATCTTCTCCTCTGATCATTACTCAATCTCTGCTCTTACTGTACGTCTGACGATAACATGCAGCTCTGCTTAGATCAGGAACTCTTTTAGTAATGCATGAAATATGACGGAAAGAAAATTTTTGTATTTTTTTTGGTTTAAATATTTTATTTCTAATCCGTAGTCAATTTTAATTGCATTTATTAGGAGTAAAATTTTATTGGCAAGAATCTGTTGATACGACACACATCAAGATCCAGAGGCAACAATACAAAATATTTTGATACTGTAGTAACAAGTATATATTTGTAGTATTGTCGAGTACTTGACTTTGGTGTTGCAGAATTTACAGACCACATGACTCTTGACGAAGTCGTAACTGCTTTCATTTGTTTTGAAACCAAAATATATCAGCTTTAAAAGCTGCTGGAGTCAACTGTATCCCCTCGTCCTCAGTCATCATTGGGACTTCAGTGTTCCTTTAGCGGCAGTGGATGAAATGAATTAATTGCATTAAAAAAAAGGGACAAACGCTGTGAATATTTGCATGTTAATTGGAAATGAAAATAATCTAATATTTATATTTAGACTATAAATCAGAAAAACTATGAAAGAAATAGATGGATAAATATGATCTCTATCTGTAAATACTTTTATTCGTCAAGTATTTGTAGTTTAAAGGTTAATGTTTTCAAAATAAAAGTTGCTTTTTTACAGCTCAACAAGTTTCTCCCTCTGCTGCAGCCAGGACAATCTGCACGGACAGACCTCAGAAACCGGCCCCCAGGGCGGCCCTGGTCGTGGCCAACTCTGACGTCAGGGAGCTGTGGCACGGTCACGTGACCCTGGACCCCCAGCTGAGGGTCATGCTGCAGTGGGCGGCGGCGTCCATGACCGACGTCCCGCTGATCCAGCTGAGCTCGGACCGGGACCTTCAGCAGGTAACGACAAAAACCATCTAAAAAGAAAAATAGATCGGCTCTAACCTTGACCCCCCATCCCGCCCCCTTAAGCTCCCCGCCGTGGTCCAACGCCTTCGCGAGAGGAAGTGGCGCGTGGGTGACCTGCTGCACATCCTGCTGCGCTACTGCGAGGAGACTCAAGGTCGAGAGGAGGCCGGCGGCGGCGACCGCCCTCTCTTCCAGTGGCTCCTGGACCACGCCTGACTCCGCCCCTCTGTAGGTCGCCCCTCGCTCGCACCTGCGCCGTTCAGACAGTGTTATTATTTACCGGTAACGTTGGTGAGGCCGCACACCTCGCTGCATGAAGACAACATTACAAAGCAACGGACCGATCCCTTCAGTTCCTGGCAGACGCTTGGAGCCGTGATTTCGGGAGATGTGTTATTGTTAGGGAATCCCCGTCGCTGCCGGGCGGATGATGTCATAGAATTTCACCGCTCACCTCTGGTGTTCTCACATGTTTGACGTCGACGGCACGTGACCACCCGCCACTCAAGATTTAAGTTAAAAAAAAATGATAGTATTAACAAGTTAGTTCTTTCAGAAGTTCAACCACAGAGTTATTATCAAACCCTGAATCTATTGACATCTCGTTTGGATTCTTTTAAGTGCCAATTAAACGACCACAGGTCCAGATCCTCGTCATTATCTCGTCTTTTAACTCGCGACGACCTGCAAGTGAGCGTAAAATCCAGCCAATAATTTCTATTTCACGAGTCAAATATCTTGCGTCGGCGTGAAAATAACTCGTGGTTGCGACGACTTCGAAACCCAACTACGAAGAACACGTGAACTTGGTGAAGTACTGGAGATTGTTGTACATTTAAAGTGTATTTTTTGAAGGTAGAGTATCTATTCAAGCGTGAAGTGCTGCCCTAAATCTATATGTTTAAATATATAAGAGAAATATCAAAAGCCATGTTCTTTGACTGCACGTTGCCAAACACACTTGCTGTGTCATTTCGGGGAAGATCCACTGACGCAGACGTCGGATTAATTAGAGACGCAGGCGACCACAAACCATCAGGAGCGACATAGCTCGACACTGGAATCATGCGTCTTGTCATCCTCAAATTTACCTTGTGGAATTACAAGCGAAAAGAAGCCGCAACATCAGCCCCCCCAAGACCTTCCCACACACACACACTTGCATATATGTCTGTGTGTGTGTGAGTCACCAGCCCCAAATACGCACAGCACTACCATGCACTTTTTAACTTCAGTTCACTTCTTTTGGGGAATTTTGCCACACGATCATCCGCTGGTAGTGGAGGATGTTGGCGGCTACACGGCTTTGAAGAGACTGAAGATCGACCGGGTTCGTCTGGTGCCGACTCACCTGACTGTAACATGATAATGTTAATGATGATAAATTGAAATATATTGAGGAACACAAATACTTACTAGGGTTTTTTTTTGGAATGAAAAAAGTTTAAAAAGAAGAATAAAGTAAAAAAAACAAACAAGACTCATATTGAAAATTTGAAGTCAATTAACAATTAGATCTTTAAAAGTTAAAATCCAAATATTTAGGGAAAAAAAACTTCAAAAGCAGAAATATCTTAAAAAAAACATTGACACAATAACTTAGAAATACAATTGAAAGAGTATCAACATTTTTTCCAATTAGGTACAAATTGAAAAATTTATTATGTTTATCCTTTAACTTTAAAAAAAAAATGCTGAAACTATTGGATTACAATCATTAAAAAATATATTTTAAAACATTATCAATTAATAAAGCCAAGTTAATCACTTTAATAATTTCAACTTTTAAGATTACATTTTTATCTAAAAATAAAAATGTAGCTTATAATAATAAAATGGTTAATCAGAAGTCAGTATAAAAAAATATATATATTGAATTCCTGGGAGAAGACAAAAGCTAAAAATTAGTAAAACAAATGTCTCGCCATCGCCATCAACGCAGCTTTTCCCGCCATCTGTATCATGCGACTCTTCAGTCTCTTCCAGCCGTTCATCAAGTCACCTACGACGCCACTTTTGTAAAAACAATATCGGAACGTTGTGTTGTCGTGTCGACCTACTCGTGAGCTGATGTGTGAAGCACTGTAAGATAGCAACACTGCTCGCTTTTCCGCCGCTGTCGGCAGTTCTACGAGCTGCATGATCGAACCTCCGTCTATTTTCGGGGCTCGACTGAAGAGCTGCAGTGTCTCGTCTGCTTGAAAAACAAAAAGTGAAGAAAAAAAAAACTCCTGTAAGTGTGTTTACAGAAGTCTCCCAAAAAAATGTGGGCTTAAAAGGAGAGCGAGCGGGAACTGAAGTGTTACATCCCGAATGTATTTCTCGACACCTGAAGTAAACCAAACGCAGCGTTCATTTCTAGGTCTGAATGTTTCTAGTCACTTCCTCTTTGTTTGGACATTCCTCTGGTCGCTGCACTATCGTGTTGTAAACGCTGGAAGTGAAAACCAGATTTTGTGGATCTGTTTTGTAAAGTAACATAAGAAGTACCTCACCTACGCTCACCCACCCTCCCTTCTCTCCCCCGCTTCCTCGTACAATCCTGCCAAGCTATTTATTAAATGATTAAGTTATGGTCTGGTAGCTGTTCTCCGTCGTGGCATCGCAATAGTTTACACGTTCTGAGCTATAAAATCTGTTTATGTTGGAGCTTGATGTGACAATAAAGCTTTTTCATGTGCGACGACGTCTCCGACTGTTTTATCTGCAACACCAGCAACACGTCTGCAGCCACTTCTCTCCCTTAGAATGTTCTGATTTCAAGAAGTATTTACTGAGAACGAGCATCAGTGAAGACACCGGACTATAATGATTTCAATAAAATGTTGGTGTTTTTCTGAGTACCGTCTGGATCCACAAAGGTTTTGATGATTACTTTTAAACCCTGTGATAAAGCATCCTTTCAGGACTAGCAAAAATACCATCCAGCCACTAATAAATCCTATTTTCCATGTGAAATACTGCGTTTCTTGAACAGAAATATCAATAACATCCACTAACTTACACCTCAATCAAACACCTGATGTGCTGCATTTTACCTCAGGAACCTGTGCCGACTCCACCAATGGAACAGAAGACAATCAACCAATTATTTAGTTACTCTTAATTAAAAAGTTTCTATTGGTCAACCCTCTTTGTCTCGCCCCTTACATCCAATAGCTCGGGGTTGTCCAAATTAAATGAAATAAAAACAAAAAAACTGTTTAAAAAAAAAAAGGCTCTATACCTCCTATCAGTTCAAAATCATTATTTTTATAATTTACAATAATTTATATTTTCTGGTTCAGTTATACAGTTTATAATGTAAGGCCGTGAGCCGCATTAAAGGGCCACAAATGGCCCCCGATGGGACTTGTCACGTGTGCTCTAGCTGGAAGATACAGTGAAGAAGTCTCATGTTAAAAATGATGTTACACTAGTTAACCAATAAGAGCCTACATTTTACTGTGTAGCTACAATTCCACATCTCTGATCCACCATTTTGACTTCCTTCTTACTTTAGATCCCGCTCCCATTTTATTTAAGATGTTTGTTTATTTAATAACCAACAATAACAGTTAATTTAATTAAAAACACACAAAAAATAATTACAGATGTTAACAGTTGAGCTAATGCCACCATTACAAAGTTGGTCTGTAGTCTAAAAACAAATGTAGAATTTCAATACTTTAACCCTGAATAAAGATGTTTTTTCTTTAGTTTCCTTTTTTTTTGACCATCCATGACTTTGACCATACAATATATTCAATATATGTTTATGCTTTGCTGTGATGATACAACTTGTCCAGTAAAGATAAAACAGGGACGAGGACTTGAAGACTTGTAAATGTTGATTTCAGCACCGACAGTCATCTTCAACCCACCAGAGGGTCCAAACAGTTTGTGAGATAAATCCAGATTTCTCCCGACATCGTCTCCAACAGACGCAGCAGGTTCCCAACCAAAGAGAGGGTTTACGTTCTTATCAAAGAGTGTCTCGGTAACGCATGTGATGATTAGACGACGTTCACCAGCCTGCTACCTGTCAGGGAGGCTCCGGGAATCAATGGCTCCTCTGTCTCGCACCTAATTGCAGTCTTTGTGATCCACGAGGAATGTCTGACGAGCAGATCTGTTCTCTTCAGCCTCCGACAGACAACAAGAGGTCCTCAGAGCCGACGGCGTGTCGCCCGGGTACGTGGGTGATCCTGCCAGTGAGGTCATCTCTAAATTAGAGGGGTCAGGGTACAGGAGCCGCTCCGAGAACTTTGTTCGACTCTCTTCATCGGCCACAGTGGTTGATAGACGGGTGAGATCTGTTCGTCTACAGTCGAAATATGGAACGATAGGATGGATAAATGGAAGAATAAATGGATGGATGGATGAACATAGAATTCGATGGGCAAGAGATGGGCAAACTAAATGATAGATGCATAGGAAAATGGAATGGATCGGTGAATCGAGGGATGATGGATAAACGGGTATGGGTGGATGCACAGAGGGACTGATGGACAAATGGGAGAGTGGATGGATAAATGGAGGGAGGATTGTTAAATAGAGGAATCGATCATTAAATGGAAGGATGGATGAATAAATACAAGCATGGATGAATGGACGAGCAAAGTGTTCAATGGGTAATGGATGGATAAACTAAATGATGGAAGGATGCTGGATAAACAAAGGTATGGATGGATACACAAAGGAAGGGATGGCTAAATAGAAGCTTGGATATATGGATGGATGAATAGAGTTTAATTGGTAATGGATGGATAAACTAAATGATGGATAGTTGTTTTAAAATGGGATGGATGGATAAATGAAGGGATGGATGGATAAACAAAGGTATGGATGGATACACAAAGAGAGGGATGGATAAATGAATGGATGAATAGAGTTTAATTGGTAAGGGATAGATAAACTAAATGGTGGATGGTTGTTTTAAAATGGGATGGATGGATAAATGGAGGGATGGATTGATAAACAAGGGTATTGATGGAGACACAAAGAGAGGGATGGATAAGTGAATGGAAGCTTAGATGGATGGATGGATGAATAGAGTTGAATTGGTAAGGGATAGATAAACTAAATGGTGGATGGTTGTTTTAAAATGGGATGTATGGATAAATGGAGGGATGGATTGATAAACAAAGGTATGGATGGAGACACAAAGAGAGGGATGGATAAATAAATAGAAGCTTGGATGTATGGATGAACAGAGTCCAATGGGTAAGGGATGGATAAACTAAATGATGCATGGTTGTTTTAAAGTGGGGTGGATGGATAAATGGAGGGATGGATTGATAAACAAAGGTATGGATGGAGACACAAAGAGAGGGATGGATAAATAAATAGAAGCTTGGATGTATGGATGAACAGAGTCCAATGGGTAAGGGATGGATAAACTAAATGATGCATGGTTGTTTTAAAGTGGGGTGGATGGATAAATGGAGGGATCGATTGAAAAACAAATGTATGGATGGATACACAAAGAGAGGGATGGATAAATGAATAGAAGCTTGGATGGATGGATGAACAGAGTTAAATTGGTAATGGATGGATAAAATAAATGATGTATGTTTTTTTTTTGTTTTTTTAAATGGGATGGATGGATAAATGGAGGGATTCTGGATAAACAAAGGTATGGATGGATACACAAAGAGAGGGATGGATATATAAATACAAGCTTGAAGAATAAATAAACAGACCCTTTTTACAGATGTGTCTTGGAAGATGGAACCAGAGATCTCAGACCAACAGAAGATCATCCGAGGACAAAATGTGACCCAAACATTTGTGCAAACTTCTACGCTTGTGTCCTCCGACCCGTCAGCACGTGGACCAGTGAGTCGTTCATCAGAAGCTCTGGTTTCACGCGAGCTTCAGGTGATCATTAGAGACTCTTTACTCATAACATGTAGCGGATGTAAAGCGAGACATTAAACCCATGTAGTGAACAATTATTTCCAGCTGACACAAGCCCTGACATGAGCGCACACACGCACACTCACACACACTCACACAAACACGGTCCGTGATTGCATGCAACACAGCTCGGGAATATCCGTGGGATGCTGGAGCGAGAAAAAGGGAATTTTAATGAGCAGCGTTGAGTGGAGTCATCACTTTTGGCAGAGAGTCCAACAATCTGATGATTTATGTGATTGTGAGTTATTTGATCGCGGCAGGTTTTTCTTCAGTGACTCAACAATGGACGCGTCTGACATGTTTCTCGCATAGACTCTCCGGAGAAAGCGTGTTTGCTCGTCCTAATTCCACCTTTTAACCGCTTTGTTTTGAATTTGTTTATTTGTTTATAAACGCATACGTCACATGGCAACTTGAGTATTTTCTATGTTTCAGATTATTCTTTAAAAGCAACTTCATATTTTGTGACGACATGAACTCAAGTGTATAAGATAAATGGATGGCTTGATGGTGGAAGATGAAGGGTATTAAGATGGATGGATGGCTAAACAGAGGGAAAATGGATAAAAAGAGGTATTGATGGATGGATGAACATTGAGTTCAAAGGGTAGTGGGTGTATAAACTAAATGATGTACTGTATGAATAAAGGAATGGATAAACTAAATGACAGATAGATAAACAGAGGGAGGTATAGATGGATAAATGAAAAAAAGGATGGATTGATAAATGAATAGCAGTATAAATGGTAGAATGGATGGATGAACAGAGTTTGATGGGCAACTAAATTATGGATGCATGTGAAAATTTGATGATTAGATGTATCGAGGGATGGTGGATAAACAGAGGGAGGGATACAAAGGGGTAGGGATTGATAAATGGAAGAATGGATGGATAAATGGAGGGAGGATGGTTAAACAGAGGAATACATGGATAAATGAAGGGATGGGTGAATGGATAAAAAGAGAGTTAAATGGGTATTGGATGGATAAACTAAATGATGGATGGATGTATACATGGAGCGATAGATACATTGAGGAGGAATAAATGAAAGAATGGATCGATAAAGATTTCAATGGGTAATGAATGTATGAACTAAAAAATGGATGTATGGATGGATGAATGTATAAAAGGAGGGATGATGGGAGGATAAATGGCGGAATGATGAACAGAGATTAGGAGGTGAATAGACGGATAAACTAATTGCTGGATGGATGGAATGATGAATGGATGAATAAATTGAGGCATTGATGGATAAGCAAAGGTAGAAAAGTAAATGCATGGTATAAATGAATGAATTGAGAATGGAGAGATGGATGGATAACTATAGAGATGGATGGAAAAACAGGGGTATGGATGTATTTATGGATAAACGGAAAGACGGATGTACAATAGAAAATGTAGAAAAACAGTGTTCAAGAAGAGAAGGTGTCTCAGACCTTGTCAGATAGACTTGTCACTCGCCGACAGTAGAAACACTTCACTGTCCACCTCTGACTCATCCACATCACTTCCCCGCCAACAGCAACAACCGGCCGTGTTGTTGGGAGAGTCCACCAGGGGGGGGTCAGGAGTGGGCCGCTTGAGTCAAGTCTGAGGAATCCCGGGAACACTGTGGAGAGCTTTGTGTCAGAGGGGAAAACCGGCTACATCATCCCTGCTAGACTTTTGTTTCGTCTGACGACATCCATTGTTTTTGCTCCTCCTCTGATCCCCTCTGTCTCTCGTTAGGTGCCGACAGAGGTGGGGTCCCCGGGTCGACCCCGCTGTTCTTCCCTCGCGTCACCCGACGTCAGCTCGTGATTCACAAATCCATTTCATCCCGGAGGCTGCAATCGCTTGTTTGTAGGCGGAGGTCAGAAACATCGCAGCCTCGCTGATCTCCTGAGCCGACGGGATTACGGAGAAGTTTATGATGTGGAAAATTTAATTGTACAAATGTTTTCGCAAGATGGAACCAATTCTCCCACTTGATTTGTGAAAACAGGGAGTGCTGCAGTTGAACGTTTGATCCCGTGTTGCTCTTCCTTGAACCTGTTTTTGCTCGCGTCTTTCTGATCACACAAACACGACTAGTTACACATCCATTACCGCCTCTGCCAAGGAGTGTATTTGTCCATTTAAAAAAGTTCAGAAGATTTAGATTACAGATATTGTAGACTGGTGGTGTTGTGGAGTTCCATCTGGATTCGGGAATCTTTAGAAGGTTTTGTCAGTCCTTTAGCCTCCCCCTATCATCCACAGACCAGGAACTCAGAGCAACCATCTGCTGTGTTTTTTGAATGGCTTCTAACTGCAGTTGGAAAATAAATACATTGACATTTTTTCAAGGGTTGTCAGATCAGAAGAGTTTAGTCTGCTCACCATTTGCCCGATTTCCAGTGGCCCTTATGGGGTAAGTGCAAACCAAAAAACAACAACAAATGAACCTCCAATTTTTCATGACTATATAACCCGAAATAAAAATGTTTTTTTATTTTTTGCCCCTTTAACAAAGACATTTATATTGACCTATGGCAAATGATTCAACTTCCTGTCCCTCAAGCGATTTATAAAAAAATCTCTCCCAAATCACACTTAATAATTTGAGTGCACAAGTGCGTCCCGATGAGCAGTGTGTGTGAAAATGTAGTGGGCAATGAGCACTCAATTGGTGCACTCAAATGGGCAGGGTGGATCGATGGGCACTTTCCACCCTTAATGGCCGCCATCTTAGTTACGTAAATGGTGCTAAACGGACGCAGATACTGGCGTAAATGTCTCGAGAAAACACACATTTTTTACCACAAAACAACACAACAACAACAGTCTCGAGAAAACACACCTTTTTTTTTAACCACAAAACAACACAACAACAACAGTAATAACACAATGAAACACAACTTAATAACTTGCTTCAAATAGCGAAAACCGCTGTCAAGTGTCGGTGATAGAGTTTCAACAGCTTGTTGCAATCAGCGATAAAAAGTAGTAGAAGAAGAAGCTGTCGTGTCATTTCCGGTAAGTGTGTAGCAGCAGTGTTTGATTTGAGACAGTACTACCCGAAATTACTCGAAATTTGAGCAAGTAAGTCTTAAAGATGTGCGCAATTTGAGACACAGCACAGGTCTCACTGTGTGTATATATATATATATATATATATATATACATAACAATATCTGCCATGTGACTGTGTTGCACATGTGACGCAGGATTTTGTCGAGGGCCGACCTCATCGTCTGCTGGGCTCCTTGCCTGAGGTTTTTTGCAGCCTTGGTGCTCCAAAAGTTCACGACTGTTTCAGCCTAGCAAGGATAAAATCCAGGGGTCACAGAGTCCCACGATGACATCACAGCAGCGTGAAACCCTCTTCAGTGTCTCGAACAAGGATTCTATTCAGAGCTGACCAGGGATGTGGCGGGTCAGCACCAGATAAGAGGTCAGGCCAGAGAAGGATGATTCATGATTCATCCCACGCTGATTGGAGAGGAAATGTGCGAGACACGAGGGGGTACTGGTGATTCCCCCCCAAAAAAACTGTTTTGTCTCTCTGGGGAGTGAAACTGCCTCTGGGTCTAGTTATGAGATTAATATTATTGAATTTTAGATCTAAAGTCTCCACCCTGGAAAGAGAGAAAACATCAGAGCTTCACTGTTTCTCTTGAACAAGCAGTTGCCTCATCTTTTGTTTAGTCTCGTCATCATCATCATCATCATCAATAAGCTGACACCCTCAGCTGTTGACTCAGGTGTGTGTGTAAGCGCTCCTCTGACAGATCAAACTGGGATGAGGAAACTTCGGAACAAATCCTCCGCGATGATGACCTCACTCCGCTTCCTGCAGCCCCCGCCTTGACGCTGTCGGTGTGGTCTTTGACGTGACCGCACAGTGTAAGTCTGGGAAATCCTGAGAGTTAAGTGACGACATCACCAGGTGACAGAACCTGAAACTTTTCCCCAAGGAAGTAGATTAAGTTCCTGTTGTCTCCTGAGAAGTTGCAGTTAAAAAATAGACTTCATTTAATCGCCGTTCTGCATCTTCACTTCTAACTAGCAAAATTAGCATCTAAAAACCAGAGTCCTATTTAGGAACGTAAGGTAAGGTAAAACTCTATTGATCCCTCAGGAGGTCTCCTTCGGGAAATTGTTTTTTTCCAATAGCCACAGAAAATACAGCAATTGTTCATAAAAAATAAATCAAAATAAAATAAAAACAAGAACATAAAGAGAAAGAACAAGATTACACAATCTAAAGATAAAGAACATAGATCAAAGAAAAACAAAAAAGACAAAGGATACAAAGACTAACATAGAACAGAACATCATGATACTTTCACTCCACTCCCGCCCCCAAACTCAGAATTGTACAATTTAATAGCCCGACGTGGTCCTATAGATGAAGGACCATAATGGCACCACCTCCGTCATATGGCAGCGTAAATTTTAGCGCCTTATTTAAGATCTGGGGCGCATGGTCGCCTAACAGGGTGGTAACCTGGGTGACTATCACTTTAAGTAGCTGGGATAGATAGTTTGTGATCCCTGAAAATCTGTAGTAGATAATGAAGGCATAAAATAATCCATGAACACAACGACAAAAATTTTGGAAAAGATTTCTTGACAAAGATTTCCTTGGATTAAAAAAAAGTAAATCCATTGTTCAAGACACGCGTCAATCGGCCAAGAATGGAAATCGCTTCCTGGCTTCTAAAAGTTTTTACATTTTTAATTTATATTCTCCTAATTAATGGGTCTCCAGCTCAACCTATGTGTAGCCTCCTGGATAATCTTTGTGAATGTATTCATCAATTCGGTTAATAACCCATATGGTGGTGTAGTGTTTGGCTTGACCACCTCACAGCTTTACGGTTTGCATTTAGTTTGTTTGTTCTCCCTGTGTTTGCATTGGTTCACTCTAGGTACTCTGGTTTCCTCTCAGATAAGCTGGCAACCTTGTTCAAAGTAGCTTAGAAAAACATTGGTATGAAATTGATGTTTCATGATGCATGTTTGTTCGACCAGCATCAAGATCAACAGTTATTTTATCTTTTTTTCCCCTCTGACTACTGGGTCCCCCACAGCTCAACTTACATAGTGGCTCCTGGAGATCATATCTAGGTGAGTTTGGGCAGCACTCAACCATTACCAAGAGCTCAGGGTAGTTTGTGGAAAAGTTTCCTAACGATTGCTCAACCTTAACCTACCACATTCCTAATCTGTTTTTAGCCAACCTAACAAAAACACCACAAAAAGCGATCAAAAGCCAGAGCCTGTAAGTCACACGTGTCAAACTCAAAACCCCCATGGAATTATTTTACGTGTTTTATTTAATGCGTATTGTTTGAATAAGTAAGTTGATATCGTGACCTATAGTGATGCTGGTGTTTAAGACAAGATAAGGAAGAGATAATATCTATCTCGACAGTTACACCAGTACTTTCTGTTAGAGTAAAACTTCAGAGGATAGGAATTAAATGTGAGCGTTTGATAATCAGGATGGATTGAATTAAAATATTATACAACTACAACACCAAAAGTTGTGCCTAAACTGGCTGCATCATCACAACAATATAATGTCTCCGCTGCCAACACCTGTGGTATCACCAGGCGTTCAACCCTCCTTCCTTCCACACAGTCAAGCAGTGGCTGGTTTTGATACTCAAAGTTCCCACACTCGGCAAAGCCACACACACCAACTGAAACTGGATCTGCCTAATGTTCTGGAATATCCCCGTGCAGGCCAATCGCCACTACAAGTGATGTTTTGATTAGACCGCAGGGCTCCGAGATGTGACAGGAGAGAGAGACGGGGAGTTGGACTCGATTTAGAGGCAGAAGAAGAAGAAGTGTCGAGCGAGGAAGAAATACATTCGTACGAGTGTGTGTTTTGAGTCGGCGTGACGGGTCGGCCGCAGAGGATGTGGGACTGGGGCAAGAGACAATTTGTTGCTCTTCAAGGTGCAGCTCTTAAATCACAATCATGTATTTAGAAACAAAAAAAAGGCTAATAATAGAGTAGATATAATATACGTGTGTGCGAAATCCCGCATGTGAGCCACTAAAACAGTTCATCAGCTGAGATACAACAACTGAGATTGTTTCCACGCAGGGAAGCAACTCAACCATTTCCTCACATTTTGGCTGCTGTAATTTATACATTTCAGCTTTCAAAACAAGCCCAATCCAGTGGAATCGTTGGTGGTTGCTTTGAAGCGGAAAGTAGAACCAGACTGACCAGGCACGAGGTTTGTCGAACTTGACACCGGATCTTCGCCGATGATGACGATGGTGGACTTTTGTCGCCGTGTTTCAGGAAAATATTTGCACTCACACTGGCTAAGATTATCCAGAAGTGCTTCCCTTCTCTAACTTTAGGAAACCTCCATTCTTCTCAATCACCATCTGGAACTCGGCTGCATACATTAGAGAATACACTACACTGTTCTAATGTGTGAAACTGGGTTTCTTTTTACAGAATCAGAACCAGCTTTATTGGCCAAGTAAATGTCAACAATATACATGGTATATTTTACCGGCTGTTTGCATTTCCTTTTTTTTTTTGCCCATAGGAGATAGAATACAAATAAGTAAGAATATAAGAGCACAATTTAACATATATGCACTTACATATACACACACATTTTGCACTTACTAAAATATTTGACTAATAAAAACTCACCATTTTACTACATACAAGTGAGTAAATTAAGATACAAAAGTTACATTTGGAGAAACAGAATAATAATCTTCTGTTCATACAATGGAACCGTTTTTTTTTGTCATTGCTAATGCTACTAATAATACAAACAATGCTTCTACCCATATTAGTATATATTTTTAAACATGTCTATTCTCTACTGTAAAAACATTTTTAATACTATAAAACATTGCATTTGAATTGTATTTACTTGTTTTTCTTAAGCCATAAATTGAACTGGTACAGCTGTGGATGCTAGCACCCATTATTAAATATCCTTCCATAACTTCTTGCCTCCATGGTCATTATTCTGTCATAATTGTTGTCATTGGGGCGCAGTTGACCTTGTTGTGTCACATTCCCTCTGATAAGGAGGACAGAACTGTGTGACCTCAACCTTGAACGCTCGTTCAGATGCTAATCGTTGAAGCCGCTTCGAATGCTTTCTATTATTACAGTGGTTATTGTGTGAAATATTGTTCGGCCCGAGGCTGAAAGTTGTGAAGGGTCGGACTCGCTCGCTGTCATAGCTATTTTACGACTATAGTTAAGTTCGCCCTCGCTCTTCCCTCCCCGCCGTCCATTCCAACCATAAGGCTTTTAAGCTGTCCATCATCATTAAACCGGCATTACTTTCAAATCTTTGGCAGGCCCTTCATAGCCAACACTTGGACTTGGAAACGGTCCAAACACAGAAACGCACGTATATTGCCGAATGTTCATGCATGCTTACTCAACAAGAAAACCACACGAGTGTAATACAAACAGAAAGAAAAAAAAAGACACACATTCACCTAAAAATCACCTCTCATCTGCTCGGCAGCAGAAAGACTCTACAGGAAATAGCTGAGGCCGCGAGAAACCGACGACCAAAACATCAGTTCTCACGGTGCTGCAACCATCCCCTGACTGAGAGGGAAGAGCTTAAAAAAAAAAAAAAAAAGACGACAATAATGTTAGCAGAGCAGGAGATCACACTTAGGTGGTCCAGTGCAGGTTGTGCTAAAGAGACGTCGGGACGTTTGCTTCTTCTGGTGAAAGCGAGAGTGATAGCGAGGCAGGGAATGTGGTCATTGTACAGCGTAACCAGAATCATGTGTGTGGTTTTATGGAGTTAAAAAAAACAACCCACAACGAATGAGTATTAAATGATCGCGGGGTCTGAAGGCACGAGGGGGACGGGGGGCGCCTGCTGGGGGGGTGTTCATATAAAGAGCGTAGATGGAGCAGTACCTCGAAATGAAATTCGCAAACTCACTGATCCGACTGCAACCCCCACCTTTCATTGTCAGCGTCCGAAAATAGTCTTTGAAATTGCAGTTGTGTCCACACTGGGGTCAAGAGGGTCAGAGGATCGGCTGTTTGGTACTGACGGAACATTCCACAAGCGTTCAACTCTTTTGAACGTTACATTTGAACATTGCACTTTTAAACATTACACATTCTTTCTCTAAATGTTGAACGTGTCAACGGCCTCACAAAGGAACTTTTTTTTTCATACAGATGTTTTCAGCAGATGTGTGGCAGGACCCTGAAGGCACCCAGCTCAAGTTTATGAAGAAATCAGAGAATCCAGAAGTGTGATATGTATGGTTCCCAGGGGCCCCTGGTGGGGGTAACAGGAACCTACTCAGGAAGACGCATGGAATGCGCCGCCAACATAAAGATTATTTGCACATATGAATGTGGAAAGATCTGCATTTATGCTTGAAGAATTTATGGAAGAATAAACTCTTTCCCACTGAGACAAAAGCACACAAACAGAAATATTTATGTACTGAAGTTTCCAGAACTGGCCATGCTTAATCTGGTATACAAATGGATATAAATATGGATCATGTAATATAACGTGGGTGTGATGTGACCCACAGGCTTTGCGTGTCATATGCCTGACAAAGTATTGTTTTGAAATGTTAAATAATGCATTGTAGATATAATTTTGGATGTGAAAGCTATAATTATTTAATGATTTCTTCTTCAAAATGATATATTGGCACATCATTGCATTGGTTGTCTGGCTGATGTTACTCTGTATGTGAAGATAAATGGTTTATTTGAATATTCCTTTTACGTAGGATACACTTTATTTTGTACTAATTAATGGTGATGAAAATTCAACCTTTTTTGGGATCAATATGTAAGAATAATGAATACATTTGTAGCAGAAGTTGGTCAAGAAATAAGACGTGGAAAGGATGATATATTTTTTACTTATATATATTAGACTTAAAATAAAAAAATTATGTTCTGTTTTTGTCATACGAGCAGCTCTTATTACTGTTCAGGCTTTTCCTTGATTTTCTGGAACTCCTGCGATGTTCTCAGTATTATTTTGACCTTTAAAGTATTACATTTTATTGAGTATTGTTTTAATTGTTTAAGCGCTTTGTGACCCTGGTCTGGAAAAGCACTATATAAATAAAAATTACTTACTTACTTACTAATAATACAAAGAATATATACAATACCATTAATACTTCTACCAATATTAGTATATATATTTTTTTTTTACCATCAAACCGTTTAAACTACTATAAAACAATATATATTTACTGTAAATACTCGGATAACTGATGTTCATTTTAATTTTTTTTTTTGGGTGTAACAGTTTTTGAAGGAAAAGGAAAAGCAGTTCATGGGAATTGAGCTGCTTGGCAGGGGTTCAGAAATCTCTCCGTTCTACTTGCAAAGTTTCATACCTGAAGCGTATTCGATGGAACATTCATTCTTGCTTATTTTGTTTCTTCCGCATCCTTTTCCGAGTGTCAAGGTCACGTGTTGTATTTTCTTCTTCTTTTTTTTTTTTTACCTGCCGCGTACTTTGGCGCGCCCCCGACGCCGTCCGCGCGAAAACCTTCCCCTCGCCGCCTCTGATTGGCTGCCGCTCCACCCACCGCTCACCCGCTCCTCTCTTGAAGACTCTCGCGTCTCTTCCTCCTCGCCGAGTCTGGGACTTGGACAACGCAGCGGACGGAGCGATGGCAGCTACTCACGGCGAGTACCGAGGCTACCTGCGGAACGCGGACGACATGGAAGCCGGACACCAGCGCTGCCACGCCGGCCACGGCTCGGAGACCACGTACCGGCCGCTCCTGTTCGGGACCCTCGCGGTTATGGGATTGCTTCAGGTGGCGTCCAGCGTGGCGATCCTGCTGCACCTGACGGGTTACCTGCAGGAGGTAAGACCCTCGTTTGTCAACATTAAACTAGTTTTTTCCACAGAGTAGATTTGAAGCAAAAAAAAACAGAGATGACAGACGAGATAATTCACTTCCCTGAGGGGGGAACCCTTGAGATTAACTACTTTTTTTTCTGCTTGGTTGGTTTGAATTACTTTAACGATTATAAACACTTCAGTTCAGGGCCGGGTCTAGACAGGCATGTATGAGTGGGCAGCCACAAATCTTGAGGGGGCATTGTGCTGTTACTTACTTACTTACATGTCAGTTTGAGGGGGCACAACATTTATTTGAGGGGGCCAGGCCCCCTCTTGCCCCTGCCTAGACCCGGCCCTGCTTCAGGTGTCACACGTTCTTTGGATAAAAAGGGCATGTTTACTCACGCGCTAGCAAAACAGATTAAGAACGACTTGACAACGAAAATACATTTGAACAAGAAGTGTGTAATTGTTTCTTCAAATAAAAAAAAGCAATAGCTTGGTAATAAAAACAAAATGTTAATTCTATTGGTCGGATGTTTGGTTTTGCTTGTGTCAATAATTAAATTTAATAAAAGAAAGAGGAATTTATTAGGTTAGATTAGATAGGACAGGTTATATTACCTTGTAATTCGTTTATTAAACTGTTAAGTATGATGGATGGAATATTTACACCTTCAATTGGCTAAACATGGAGCGTACACAACCCGACTTAAGACTGTATGACAAGCAGTCACATGTGCAAGTGATCCAACATGCTAATACAATTTTATAACACCTGTTGATAACAGTTTTCCGCAAAACCAAGTGGAAAAACTAGCTTAAAACTAGCTTAAAACAAACAATGCATGTTTTTTTTTTAATGAAACGAGATCAGCTGGTATAAATATACAAACACTCCAATTTTTAACTACAACAATTGAGTTTTTTTTTTTAATATTAAAAATGTCAAAAGGTTTAATAAAGTTTGAAATATTCAAAAAAAGCTGATGTTGAACATAAAGTGCATCACAAACTGGGTCAGTCAACAGAGCACCTGATCACAGTAGGTAATAAAATCTATCTTTATTGGGACATATTGGAGAATGTTTAAGTCTCAATGACTCATATACATCAAGACAAATACGTCATAGATAACAGTCTAGTCATTATCATGACGCTTGTATGACTTTTTTTCAGGTCAAATCAAATTCAAGTCTTTTCTTTTTCACTGTTCACAGTTTATGAAGTTTAAAAAAATCTTGTGGCCACAATGGTGGCGGTCGAAACATCTTACCATCCCAAAGCTCTGTACCTACAAGAGTTTCTGGTTGCGTTTGTGGTGCGTTTCACTTGTCGTCAGAATTCAAAGTTGTTACCAGACCTCCAAGAATACCAAGTGGAATCCCACTCGTGTCAAATGGTTGACGACATGAATCCCGACCGAGCATTAAAATTCCCATGTGTCTGGGGTTAGTTCAGATTTTTGGTGGTGTCGAACACACCTTCTTTTACTGCTGGAAATGTTCAATCCGAAAATTCAAATCATTCCAACAATGCTTGAATGAAGACGGCTAACATTGCTAAGACAATGTTCTATTTTCGTCAGTTTAAGAGATAATTAAAGATGAAAATGTGCACTTCTCGAGTCACTATATGGCCGATGATGCGAGTCACCTGAAGGGGTCGGTAAAGCACACTAAACTGTAAAAATAAGCAGCGGGTTGCAGGATAAATGAGGTCACGTGTCGGAGGATGTGGAGGGTCCACTATGCCACACCGCGTCTATAAACAAGCTGTATTTAAATCCTAAAAGAGACGGTTCATAAAAAGAGAGCAATCGATGACACAAGAGTTTATTGCGTTTGACAACCAGCATTTCCTGCGGTGGTTTGGTGGTAATGCATGCTGGGTTACCCGCTGCCACACCCTCCCAGCCATAAACTGCTGACCCATAAAAGTACAACCATCTTGCAAACATACAGAGCTAAAGCCTACGTGAGGTGTTTCCCGACGGCATTGAGTCCAAATCATTTTTTTTAAGAGAGGAACGAAGCTACTGGAGATGAGGCGGCAAAAGTTGATTGATTGTAACGAGGGTTGCTTAAACAACATGAACGGTTGTTTTCATTAAAAGGACTTTATTTTATTATTATTGTAGGCGTCAGCAAGATTCAGAAGTCATCTAGAAGTCTGACTGCCAGACTAGAAATCATTATATTCCTTCAGAGAAGGAAGGAAGTTGATGTTTGGACATATTTTGGTTTCAAAATAAATGAAAGCAGTTACGACTTCGCCAACAGTCATGTGGTCTGTAGATTCTGCAACATCAGAGTCAAGTACTTGGACGATACAAACGTATCCTTGTTACTAAAGCATCATAATAGTTCATATTATTACCCCTGTATCTTGACACGCGTCAGATTTTCGTCACGCTTATTCCGAAGTGTTTATGACGGCTAAGGTTATGGGGAGATGATAAAGAAAAATGCTTTAAAGTAAAGACTAAGGAGGTTATGTGATGGTCCGCATTTGCCGCCTGTTACCAAAATAATTAAAGCATATGCAATTCTATGGTTTTGGGGTTTTTTTCAAGTTCCATCTGTATCCAGTACTGTTTTAAAGAATTTGTCATTTCCTTGTATGACTTCTAGCTGGTGCTGGTCAAAAAAAAAAATGAGCTAAGTAAGCTTTGTAAAGCCTTTAGAACCGGGTAATGTCTCTGGTGGTCTTAAGGAAAAGGTGCTTCGCTAAAACTCGTATAAGTTTTCTGTAGAGTGATTTGAAATGTAGACCTTGGCTGAAGTATGCCCTATGTCAGTGCTTTTCTAAATGCAACTTTATTTATCTTTTAAAACTCACTGTAAACATTTCAGCCACCATTTTCTGACAAGATACCTCGACTCCGCCGGGTCAATAGATTCCTCGTCTCAACTGTCGTGCGCTTTCTCAGAAACCTGTTCTGTCAAGTAAAAGTTACCTCTGCTGACATTTTCTGTTGTGGTTTCCCATCAAATACCTTCTTAGAGGCTTCTGGAAAAGCTTCTACAATCTGATAAGGTTTCTGTCACCATGGCAACACAGAAGCAAATACTCGCCTCACAGGATGTCTTGTTTGTAAAATACAGATGTTTTCACTCGAGTCTGTGCAGTTCTTCATGCGCATGTTTACATGTCGTGTGGGGGTAATTTGTAATTTATACGCGTCATCATAAACTGTAAACTTTGGAGGAGAAAAAAGATGGCTCTGCTTACTCTCCAAAGAGTTTGGAGGCAACAAGTCTGCCTGAGTTCAGGCAGAGTTTTCAGCATTTTCTTGTTGCTGTTGAAACCATTAGGTGTGTTTGTTTCCATCAACTATTTGTGCGTTAAACACTTGTTTGGTTTGAATAAAGGCCAGTTTTTACACATCACATTCCGTTCAGTACATTGAATAACGTGACTGAAAAAGTGATGAACGTGTTTACCGAAAAAGCAGATTCATGTTTATGCTTATAAGATCATTTATTTTCAAAAATATATATTAAAGAAAATGGAAGTCGGGTATAGTGAGAACTGTGGGCTACTTTCAGCTCTTTGACTCCATTTATGTGGCCCTTATAGGGTCTTGGTTAACCCATGAAAAAATGTTAACAATATACATTTTCCTCATAATTGCGTTGTTCATTTATAGTTTAATTCTAAGTAATATTTTTTTTGGTTCTCCTTTATTCCAACTTTTTATTCCCATTTCTTAAGCCTTTCCTTCAAAATAAAATTGAAAGCGCTGTGATTTATATTTAATAAAAGATATTATACAATACATTTTTATATTTTATTATGCGTCATTCCCCCCTTCAATTTTTGGCCCTTGTTTTCCTCCTCCCTTTATTTGTTTGGCTTGAAATACTTACATAACTTTTTCTTTCTCCTTTGGTTAAAGTAATACAATTGAAAGCCAACATATGCCCAGAAATAAGCTTAAACGGCAGCTGGAGCTAGCTGCATCCTCTCGTCCTCAGTCATCATTTAAGATCCTGCAGGATTTCATAGTTCATTTGGGTGCGGAGAATGTAATGATTGCTGCCATCTAGTGGCTGGAAGTTTCATTTAAAACACCAAATGATAACTTAATTGAAAACGTGTATATGATAAATATAAAATATGATTTGAAAGCCAGAAAAACAAATGAATAAACAATTGATTCAGTGCTGTGGAATATCGATATAGCATGATGCCAAAAACTGAATCTATATACAGTATCAATATTCTTTTCACACCCCTAAATAATAAATAAATAAATGGGTAGGAAATATACACTCCATGCATGCATGGATGGACAATCCACGTGCTTCATCAAATGTAATACATTTGATGCATATTCCCATTCCAGTCGGGTTAGAACTTGTGTTTCGAAGCCTTAACATTTAAGGCTCATCTAGAGAAATGGCTGAAGATAATGTTCATTGTTCAACTTTTGACTCTGCATGTCATCCTTCTTATATAGTCATGGCAAGAGTCATGGATAAAAAGCAAATGTTCAAGAATCATAAATAATAATTCCTTCATCTTGGGATATTGAAATGTAGACAGAATAGATAATGTACAAACGTGTATGTAGTTTACAACATTTAAAACATCCGTTATAACTGCATAACTACTTGAAATGAACTCTTTGAACTCTTAGATTGCACAATGTTCTGCCCGCTCTGGGAAAACCAGTTGATCTGTTCTCATATTGAATAATTAGAAAGATCTGCTGTCAATGAAATTATTTTCATTAAAGTGAAGTACTCCAGGTAAATATCACAAGCACATCCAGAGCGCACACAGTCTCCGGTCTACACTTGAAGAGCTTTCGTCGAGGTTTCAAAGCAAGACTAAGACGACCAAGCCTCAGTCGCTACATTAAAATGCACATACATTTTTGCCTTTAACTCGATCACTCAACCCTTAGACACATGAGGGTAGAATATGACTGTAGTTTTGAATTATGGATGAACTATCACTTTGATGTATTAGACACATTTCTTAAGAATTCACACCTGTCCTCTAAAACACAAGAGTCATCTATACTAAAAAATACTTTGCTGGTAACTGTAAAAGTGGGCACAATTATTTTCTGGTAATGAACAGTCTTACAAAAGTGGTGGCGTTATGTTATTTGTTTTTAATCCAATCTTGTTTATATTGAATCAATAGATTACTGGTGCAGCAGATCAAAACACCCTGAAGCAGCTCATAAGAATGTCACCTTTTTATTGTTCATATGAATATATTTAGATCCTGTATATACGTTTATGCTATAAAGTCATAGCTAGCAGCAAGATTAAGCACTTAAGGTTACATTTGATGCACGTCTTCACCCAGAAAGATTGCCAGGGGCCTGAGGGCACATGGAGTTTGAAAAAAACAAAACAATTAGTGTTTTAAGTGATCTTGGATCCTTCAGCAAGAAAAGATAATCTACTTAAATACTTTGACATCGATAAGGATTTATATAAGCCGGGATTAATTGTGTAATGACTTTTCTCAGAAGTAAGACTGTATAACTTATGATACTTCAGCTCTAGTTCAAACATGTTGAGGCAAAAATATCGCTTGATGGGTTCATCAATGCCGTTTTCATCACTCCAATATGTCAATGCGTTGAACTCTGCACAACCCTGGCTACCTTCTTTCCTTCAAGTCAAAAAGTGTCACAACATTATATGAAATATATAAAGTTAATATCAAGAGTCACTTTTACACACTTGTTCTAATATATTATTTTATTAGGTTTTTTATTAGGTTTTATTTAGGTTAGGATTGTACATTTGACATGGCTAGTGCCCAGACTCAAACTGTACTAAGTGAAAGACGATTGGCATGAAAAGCAAATACACTGAGGATGAGGAGCATCAGTAATTGTTAATAAATTTCTTTACATAGCACATAGAGTTTGAAAAGATAAAGAACAATTAGTCTTTCAAGTGATCTTGGATCCGTCAGTAAGAAAAGAAAATCGATCAATCTCCAGGATGACTGAGGACAAGAGGATACAGCTTGCTGCTTTTAAAGCTGATGTTTGAGATTTTTTTTTCCTTTCAGGTCTATCGATTCAAATAAAATAACTCAAACGAGCTGTCACTAAAATCCAAAGACCGATCCATATTATATATATTATATTTGACAGGCATGTCTTTGTAACACTATAACTGCAACGGTTTGTCAAAACAACAGGAAGATCCATTGAAGTGTGGCAAAAAAAAGAAATCCGAGTTCTTCCCTTGCCTTAAGGGATTGACACTTGTCCCAGTGAGGATTGACGTGCATGTGAAACTATTAGACTTCTAGATCCTTACTCAAATGAGAAAAACGTTATCTAACAGGTTCTCTTCTCTTTTTTTCCCTCCAGGTAGACTTGACCAATGCCCCACATCGACACATTGAGGTGAGTCGGACACAACAAGCCACCATCAACACATGACATTCTGATGTATCGGATAAATGAGAAAACATTTACCTGAGCATGATTGTTTCTAAATATACAAATGCAACTTGTACTACAGAAAGTCAAAGAAGTAGTCCATGTTTTAATGAACAAGTAAAATAAATGTATATTAGGAGTGTGAGACAATTGGGCAATCAATACACCAATATTTATTGTTTTTATCTAATCATTGCTCTATCGAACAGCAATGTATTGTTTATTTTATTCAAAATATATGGCTCTGCTTACGCTGCAAAGAGTTTGGAGCCATGTTTTCATAGCTCTTAAGATTTATATTTCCATAAAAAGTGTGTAAAATAAAAATAAACTTTTTT
Organism: Callionymus lyra; assembly: GCF_982586985.1. Classification (NCBI taxonomy): domain Eukaryota; kingdom Metazoa; phylum Chordata; class Actinopteri; order Syngnathiformes; family Callionymidae; genus Callionymus; species Callionymus lyra. The sequence goes on from NC_141829.1 coordinate 11,601,367, forward strand.
TTTTTTTTTTTACAATTAACATTATCTGCGTTTGTTCATTTTGGTGTTGCAATTAAACTTCTGACAGCTAGATGGCTGCACTCGTTACATCCTCCAAGGCTAACCATAAAATCCTGTGGGGATGTTGTTGCAATTCAACTTCCGTAGTCTACTGCAATTAAGGGAACGATGAAATCCTTGAGATGACTTAGGACGAGAGGATACAGCCGGTTCCAGCCGCTATCAAAGCTAATGTTTGGACAAAGTTTCCCTTTTAATTCTGTTAATTCAACCAAAAGAGAGTGAAACGATCACAGGATGTCACTAAAATTCACATTAGATTTTAGAAAAATTATACTTGCATCACAAGATTAGTGTAAAGCTTAAGCCCTAATATATATATTATATGTAATAATACTTTAAAATCAACTGATTGACAGATATTCCAGTTTGAATAGTAAAGAAGGTTTTACCACAATGCAACACTTCCACACCATCCAACGGTGGAGTGAGCTGAACACTCGTCAAGTGTGGGAAGCCTTCAGGGGGCTTCAGTGTTTTAACATGGAGTCTGATATTGCGATTGACTTCAACATCTGACACATGACAGTGATAAATTAACTTCTTCATCGGATGACATGCTTGATCTAAAGAGCTGGTTGAATGAAGCTCTTTCAGCCCTCTGAGCTTTTTGAAAATAAGTATTGGTATAATCTGGAGATTTAATATACATTTTTCGTAGTTTTTTGTAGCGATGCATGAAAAACAAGCAGCCCTCTCATTCACTCTACCATTTATTTGACAACAAAAGTGCTTCACACAGCACTGTCGCTGAGCCTCACCTGTCTCAGTCGTAAAGGAACAGTAACACGCACGAGAGATCTTACAGTATTTTACTTTAGTTTCTTCAAAAATACCATTTTAATTTGATCAGAAATGCAAAAAAATTATAATGATAACTAGTCTGTCTTAAATGAGGGAAAACGTGTATTAAATTAAATGTGTAAAAATCACAGCAATGCATGTTGCAGTCTAATTGTAGTTATACTGGATAAAAACAGATGTACTTTTTTACCACGAAAATCCACCTTGCCCCCACTTTTGGGACCTGAACCAGCAGTTGAGAATCAAATGGAGTAGTTGACAGTTTTCAGTGCCGCAAATTTTAAATATTATACATGTATGGGTTAAATAGGTTTGCTACAAAAACTACATTATCTTTAAGAGGAAAGATATCTAATCTTCACATTATCACTATTTTCATCATCTTATTAAAGTGATCTGCTCTCACTGAAAATGGATTGATTTTACACCATCCAGTTAGCGTTATCTAATTCTAATTGTTTTACCACTTTCTCTCAAAATAAGAATCTGTGTACAACAAAGCTGTTAAGAAAGACCTATACCTAAGACAATAAATCCTCTCAGAGTCACAGAATGCTTTGGATAAGAATATAGTTATAAACAAACTTCACTCATTTTCTACTTGCCCTCATGTCAACTCAGGGTTGGGATTATTTTCAGAGTAGTCGACATGAGGAGTGAGTAGAGTAGTAGTAGGGTGATGAGTGATGTTTTTACCTTTTGTTTATAGTTAATATACTAATAGCATAAAGCTAAACAAAGTAATTAATCCTTATATGGCACCCTATTTTATTTTTGAAGTCAAAACAGTTTTGTGCTGCTCTAATTGTTGTTTAACTGCGGCAACAAATGTAAAAGGAAGTAAAATAGTGAACTTTACATCTCACTCAACACCTTTTCAAGATCTTTGATGGGGTTTTTTTTCCAGTTGAAAATCCTTAAAGAAGATTTGTAGAAGTGATAATTTTCAGAATGGTACTGCAGATTATTGATAAAGTATTGCTCAATACTCTCCAGAAACGAACCCAGAGCACAACAATAAATGACTTCAGAGGGGAAACCCGTTGTTTCGGCATTCCAATAAATAGAATGAACTTCTTTCAGACGGTTAACAAAGGACAGATTAACTCCCTAAATGAGAAATGAGTCACTCTATGGCAACAAAAAAAACTAGTTTTAATTAAAAGCAGATCCTTTGTGATCAAAGGTGGCAAATTCTTAATTGTTGAAGCAACATTTTCCACACCATTTCTTCGGGAAATCCCTTCCTAATTTTTGGCACATGTTCTACTTTGTGGAAACCAAAACACGTCGAGGAAGTGAAACAACACAGAGTAAAAGACAGGCTTTATTCTGCTCGAGTCAAGTTTCCCCATGATGGTTCAGTGTCCTTTGAAAAGATGTATTTGTGTTTTCCCGGGGTGTCTCTTACATAAACCACACAAAACGTTCCCGACTGTGGGGCTCAAGGTCCAAGTCTCTATCCTGTGGAGCGGAGTCAGTCGTGCTGGGAACTTAATGATGTGTCAGAGTGACAGCTCAACTAAGCTCTTGCTCTCTGGTGTGTAGTTCAGCGCTGGTTCCGCTCCACGGTTCAGCTTCGTGGCTCGCTTTGATGTCGGGCGGGATGTGCCTTGGATTGAAGGAGTAAAGCCAAAATGCATACGCGTCTTTCAATGTTTCGCAAGGATTATTTGGAGTCAAACAAGAATTTGTGTTGGAAGATGCCATGATCGTGATAAAAACAAATCTCTGCAGATCTACAAGGCATGAGATAAATCAGACTAAATGAAAAAAAAAGTTTTCAATAACAAGATGCATTGAAAAAACTGTCCTGACAACTGTTTTACGTTAACAGGTAAGAAAATCAATTACAATTTAGTAAGTCACAAAAAAGTAATATATATTTTTTTTTAAATTGAATTTTATTGAACAATGACAACTATAATAAAGAAAATCGCACATGAAAAAGGGAAACCCACAAGGTAATGAGACGTTTGTACTGGTAAAATGGTGGAATTAAACCTTCGTGTTCGCTGTATTTAACTGTGTTTCTTCTACAAGGCTTTATCCATGGTTGGAAGTTTTTGTAACTTACACAGATCCTGTTGTGAAATTCAACATTGCAGCCACTGTAGATGACGTCCATGTTGACTCTGTCATTTCTGGAGAAATTTCGACTTTTGTCATTTGTATTTTAAAATGGTCGATAATAATGGTACTTTTATATTTTAGGTGAGGCGACAGAATGAACTATGATTCCGATACATACGTCATCTTACTGATATATCGGTGCATCCTCCCTTGACCTTCTGTGACTGATGACAAACCATAAACATTATACTTTCACTCCAAATTATTCTCATAGTCTTCAGCAAATAAGCAACTGGCCATACATTTATTATTGGGGAAACATCAACAATAAAGTCATAAATACAAAACAATTAAGATAAATCCTCAAACGAACAACATGAAATACCGTCGTTGTAGTTACAGAGAAAAGGTGTTGTTGGGTCTAGTTCCCTTACTTCTACAGATGTTGAAGATCTGGTTTACTCTGCTGCAAGGCATCTGATTTGATCTGGTGTAGTTCTCCTCCTCCTGCCTCCTCTTTCAACTTGTTAACATTCTCTTTAGCAATAACCTCCACAAGAACCTGTGAATTGGGTCTGTGAGTAACCTTGTCTGGAGAACTTCAGTTTTTATTACTATTTTGCCTCCAGACAATTGTTAATAAAGAAAAAAAAACGTGTGTATTCATAAATGCAAATATAAATGTACCAATTGTTGCAAAAATGGTGCAGTGGAACTCACGTGACCAGGTTCACCTTTTTATGGATAATTGAACTTTTTAAAACATTTTTACGTACAGATCAAATGTAGATAAAAAGGATTTATCTTCTATCAGTGTTCAACTGAGAAGAGAACATGTCTGCATTTTGCAATCACAAGTTCTTGCAAGCACTATCAAGTCTCTTTTGGATGCATTTTAAGGAAAATTGTTGTTTTGATGTGTTACATTTTAACACAGTTTTGCAGTTCTCAAAGCTGCTGCAACTTAAATACCTCCCTGACATTTTGGTTTTCTAAACAAACTAAATTAGTGGTAGAGTAGAAATACTCGGGGCCAACAGGGAGAACGTTTACAAATTCTATTGTATCCTTTAAAATAAATTGTTTACAGGCTGCACATTTCGTCTGAGTGTAATTGCTACTATACTCATTCAGTTTATTTTGAGATATCCATGTTCTCTCTCAGTAGAACAAAGTCTATTTTGGATAGTACTCTTGGTCGAGGGACACTGCAATATACTTTTTAGGCATACCTAAGATAGTTACTCCATGGGAACTTGCACTTAAACATGTTAAAACCGATATCCATCGTCAATTCTCACGTCATGTCACGTATGAAACGTCTTTCATAGGTTGGCAAGTGGTGGTGAAGTATGGACCCTGGAGGTCAGTCTCTTGTCGACATTACATTTTAGCTGAACAAGGGTTAGCATTCCCTTGGGTGTTTTCAGCAGCAGATTTACATTACACTGCTCTTGGCCATGTCTGAGTCGAAACTGAACTCCTGAACATGTAAATCTTCGTTTTAACATGTTTTTACTCACAGTCTTAACATCATAACCCATAATGGTTAGTAGGTGCAAAAATATCAACGAACCAAGTTCCACAGAGGATAAATCACCTGCAGATCGGAAAAGTACCTTCGGCCAAAACAAAGCATGTGTCAGGTCAAGGCTCAAGGGCAAAATCTGGCCAGCCAACTCATTATTTGCGGCCCTTAAGGGATTTTGAGCATCTAGTTAGATTTTAAAAAGAGGGAGATAACCACCTACATGTAGATTTTTAATCTACTCAAATCGCATTCTGTTTAGACAAATAATATAGAAGGGTCAGTCACAGACTGCTCTGTTAATATTGTATTTTTTTGGTACCCGACTATAACTTCCATGCCTTGCGTGGTTGTGTTCAATATTCCTGATCTACAACAAAGGTGATGTAAAGTTTAAATAGGTAGGACTGGGTATCGAACAAAATGCTTCAGTAGCACCAACTATAGAAATATGCTCTGCATTTTGTTGCAAAGTTTTGGTTCCCATGCGTGATCAAAACTTTAAATGTGTCTTTTATTCAGGCAGTGAACATCAGATTAATTTGTCACGTGTTAAAGTGTTCCTTTGTCTGTTTGGAATACATTTTTTTTAATTAATTTTGTCTGTGATAAAACAGCTTAGAGAGGAAATGTACTGAAGCAACAATTGAACTATTAAACTCAAAGATTTGTAGTGTCATACGTCTTACGTTTTAATTGTGTTTTATAATCGAGTATGGTTCAGGAAACTGTGTCACAATAAAGGTATCAGTAAACGTACCGGGGAAAATATTCCATGGATACCCAGCCCCCTACTCAGGGTGGCAACATCACTAGCACTTATTGTCATCATTCTGACAGTATTCCTTCTGGTTTTGAAACTGCAAAATAAAAATGTAAATGAAGAAGAATTAGCACAGTGTTGGTCATTTATTGTCAGTCATTTCAAGAAACTATTTAACTACATCATCTGTTTAAACCACCCTTGTCTGAATGGTTTATGAATGGTTGCCAATGTTTTTAGTCTCCGAACTCTGAACCTTTTGAACCCCTTCTTTCGCATCTTCATCAGTTTGACTGATGTTCTTTTTCTCAAATCAAGAGTTAGACAAGAACTTGGAACAAAATTACATTTTGATAAACAACTATCTTGCCGGCATCAATGGAGCATGTTGTGACAACATTCAGATCCCTTACCAGCTCCTCAAGCATAATCATCCCTTGCAACTTCTTATTGATGATCAAGCCATTGTGTAATGTACAGCGCTCAAGCTTCTATGATATGCCAAAAGTTTTTATCTGCTGCAAATCCATTACCATGTCACAATCACGCTTGGCATTTATATTTAATCACTTTCACTTGTGCATGTCGAAAAGAAAGTGCTCAGTATCGATAGAAAAATGATACCTCTACCCAACAACCAGTTTGAGATCAATGCTTTTTTCCCCAATAACCGTTTGAGAAGACACATTTTAACGAAAAAGGGATAGTACAAAGCTCAAGTTTAATTTATCGGCTTTGGTAAATTTCCACTCCAAGCCGTTTAATTAACACTTGTTAACAAGTAAAAAAAATCTCTAATTTTTACTGCCTTCGTCACTTATTGGTTAATCTTCAGAAAAAAATCCCCAAACAATCATGTTTTGATCAGCGCTGGGTACAGAAACTTGGCAACAAAAGACAAAGCATGTTTTGACTCTGTACTCGATACAAAAATGTTCAGTACAGGTGCCAAAAAAAAATTCAAGTTTTCTTACCCAACCTCAATCTTTAATTGTTAAAATTTTACTCTATACTTTTTGGCATGGTAGGGCAAAGCCGAGCTAGTAAAATACATGTTTGTTTGTTCCTAGCTAGTGGTACTGACATTGATTCTACTTCATATATGTACATGCTTTGTTATTGAACATTGCAGAAAAAACATTGACTTGACAATCATTCATGTATTCTAAGCTTTCCAATACATTAAGTATCTTAGCAGTTGTATATAGAAAACACGGCAATGGCAACCCAAACTTAAATGCCCAGAATTGGGGTGTGGTGCCATCTCTGCAGGAGCTGGGGACTATTTGGCATCGTAGCTATGCACTTACTTGTAAACCCTGTTGTGGAAAAAAAAAAAAGCCATGTATATACGTGTTGTCTGAGGAGGACCGCCTGGTCTGGATTCTGGACAGGAGGTCAAGAGGGGCTGTAAATAGTTTTGCACTCTGGCCTTCCAGATTCATTCTTTGCCAAAAGGAAAGGTTACACTCAGCTGGAGGCAACTAGTCACACTGTCCAACCCAAAGTTCAACTACAGCTGTCAAAACTACATGTCACGAAGTCACAAAACATCAGTAGTGGTCAGAAATGACAAAAACTATATTCTCGCAGCCCGGAAAGGTCAATATAATCATGTTCATCATTAATGTCTTTTTCTTATGTGGCGGACACTTACAACGGGTTTGCCCGACATCAAGCCGACTGACTATGACAATGGTGAATGAGTTTTCCTTGTTTTCTTCAGGAAGTGCAGACCGAGCCAGTGCTGAATGCTCTGAGGGACACGAGGAAAAGCAGACGCTGCAAAAACCCAAAAGAACCGTCTGCTCATCTACCAATCAGAACACACCAGGAGTTGTCTAAAAGTGAGTGACAATTATAAACTTTCATTTTTGATTTAAATATTTTATTTATTATTTGTCAGAGCAACTTTGCACTGTATATCTGGAAATGGAGCAGCAGTAACAAATCAATAAAATCTCGATCATTTTATAACTAAAACAATGTCTAAATGATGTTTATAAGATAGACAATGGACGTAGACACCCAACCCATAATTGCAATAGAACTCACCCCGCCATGCACAGTCAATTTCCCTAAAATTTCTTACACATGTTGACTTTTTTTGGACTTGCTACCATTCACATTTGGACATTTTTAAGACCTAACAGAATAAAGATTCTTACTCTGCTGAGTCACTGCTTGGCTGCTTTCAGTTCAATTTTTGCATAAATGTTTTTAATCAGGTTATTCTGGAAAAAATAAAATCAGAATAAATGATAATTAATCTCGTCAGTTGTAGCCCAATTCCAAAGAAGGATTTGGGCGTAAAAAATGTACTTTTATAGATGATGAATCATTAATCTCAGCACTCTTCAGGACCTGTTTAATAGTTTATATATTTGTGTTGATGCCTGAAGACTTTTGAAACTGAGCCATTGAGCAAGCACAGTGAGCCAATTGATCACAGGCCATTGCACTGGAGGCAGTCGGTACATCTGCTTTTATTAGCGAGACTGTGTGGATCTCCTTTTAAACAATTGCAAAGGATGTTGCCAATGGGTCAACACAGTACAACTGGTTGTCCCTCCGATTTGAACATAGGGATTAATGAATCAGCATGGTGCTAGGATCAAGTCTTGATGAGAACTGTTCTCTTTAGATCTCCTGTTGTGCAATGAATTTGGCACCTGCAGTCCACATGCGGTGGGGAAGTTGCAGGTTCCAGGTTTCTTTCTGTCTTGGTATAGCTTTTCTTTTGTATCATTTTGAGTGTTTCACACTACAAAAACCCAGGTCAGGGTCAAAGTCCTTTTTTTTCTCCAAATGTAAACACAAACAATTTAGACTTTGGACACATTACTCAAGTTAACATGATATTTTACCCAAAGCACAACTCAACAGTGGACACACCAGCAAGGGTTTGCTGGTTGTCTACCTAATGGAACACAATTCTGAACATACTTTTTAGCAGAATAAAACAAGTGTGGGTGGTGAAACAGCCTTCAGCCCTTCTGGACCTGGTGTGTTTTGCATGCCAAGGGAATCATATGCTTGGCCTGGCTGATGTGGGTAGTAACCTTTTTTTGTGAGCCTCTTCAGGCTCACACTGATCTTACTGATGTCACCTTTTTTTTCTTTACTTTTTGTCTCTTGGGTAACAGAAGAATAAGCTTTTATTTGGCTTAAATCTTGGTCTGGTTGCGACACTTTGTATTCGATTAGCAGTGAGTGACAAATGGCTGCACTCGGATAAATGAAACTAGGGAAGTAGGGAAGAACCAGCCTTTCAACTTATAATCAGCATTATGTAAATATAAACTAATTTTGAGCCTAGCCTAATGTTACTGTCGTTGCTCTACAGAAGGCGAGCCAAAGGCCATCACCATCGACTGGGACGAGGAGCACGGATATCGACACAGGATAGACTACCTAAAGGGGAAAATGCTGGTAATGGAGTCAGGCTTGTACTACATCTACGCAAAGACCTGCTTCCGCTACTACAAGTACGTAGCAGAGGACCCCAGTCAGGCGGGTACGTCGCCTGTGGACGTCAGTAACGCACAGCTGATTCAGTATGTGTACTACGAGAGCATCAAAAAGAACAGCAAAGCTACATTGCTCATGAAGACCGGCAGCACCATGCGCTGGAACAACACCAGCTACAACATGTACTGCGCCCAGCAGGGACGAGGAGTCCGACTAGAGGAGGGGGACGCCTTGTACGTCAACGTGTCCAATGCTTGGATGTTGGATCTCGAGGGAGAAGGGACGTATTTCGGTGCCATAAAACTAGGTAACTGAGACCCTCACATGAGTGGAGTGGACATGCTACTGAACATTATTGAACAAGAAACCACTGATAGTGATTTTTAATTGGTGTAAATATGGAAGATGTATGTCAAGAAAGTGTTTTATTGTGCATAAATCCTGTTGTTATGTTTCTTCACCGAATAGCCTTTAAGTGTTAAGAGAAGTCCGCTCTGCTAGAGCAAAGCAAAACCACACAACTTTATCCAAACAGCACTGGATTTCTTGTTAAAACGTGTGGTTTACATTAAAAAATATGACTTGCATTTCCCTTCATACGACAACATTAGAGACCCAAGCACATAATTGTGTGTATGCACTAATTAAGAAAACCACAAGAAGCTAGTGAGGATGTGTGTTGGCAGGAAGTTAATTTATCATGGAAACATTGCAGCCGGTCATCTGTTTGTACTTAGCAGGTTATCACAGCATTAAAAACAACACCACCACTCTGCAGCACGACTGCGAATTTCACAAATGTTTTTACTGGAAACATCGTTGTTGGTGCGAATGTGCAGGCAAAAGATCGTCCACGCTGTAAGTATCTCATCGCTACAGTTCAGACAGAGCAGTCGAAATCCTGATTTATCGGACCCTCAAGATCTCAGAGGAACCACTGAAGTGTAATTCCACGAAAATACTCTGACATTGTTTATGAATCATCAGCTCCAGTTGGAAATAGAGAAGGCCCAGACTGTGCTCCAGAAACTTTTTTGTACAAACACATTTGTCAGCTTCAGTGTTGACAAATAAATGACAAAGTTGTTGAAAACTGACATCTGTTGATCGTGTAAATGGCAAATAAGACAGATAGCTGGACTGTCTGTCCACAAATATAGACGCGTGTCTTTTTTAACCAAAGGAACCAAATAGATTTTGGTTCATTATAACTTAATTTTTTTGTTTTTCATTTGGCTCGTCTGTGAGGTAAATGGGGAATATGCACTATGTATTTATTTATTAGCTATCAGAGAAACAGACGGGTCATTGTTCAAGTGACTATACGGCTGTAAAAAAAATCATTTATGTCTGTGTGTGACATTCAGTACCTGGCACTTAGAGTAATTAGTACACATGCTTTTTTTTGTCATGTAAACACAGGGGCTATTGTTTAAATTCCATATTTATATATCTTGATTTTTGACAATTCTGTGTGCACTTGCCTAGCCAAAAGCAATAGATTGTAAGATTGTAGCATACGTGTCAATTTTCTGCTCTCCTTTTTCTCCCAATTCCGTGTCTATTTATGTTTGTATATTTTTTAATAAAAACTACTTTTGTAACTGTGTGTCCGTCTTGAGGCTTACTCTGAACCACAAACTGTTAAAAATGTATTTACAGCTGTGTGAAATTAAGTCAACTTTGTGATTTTCCTTTTAATAGTATTGCAATAAACGAATAACGGCTTCATATTTCATGCTTTCCTTTATAAATGCAGAATCAACTATTTGGTTGCATCCCTTTGTTTGACCTGTGACACACTTGCATCCTGTTGTTCAGGGTGTCCCCCACCTCTCGCCCAAAGACGCTGGGAAAAAACTGGTCAAGATTTACAACCATTCAACATTCAAGGGCAGCTTGTCAACTAGTAGCCAAATAAACGTTGCTGCTGTGGGTGTAACAAGATCCTAGTAGCTAAAGATGATGGCTGGATAAGTCACGCTCTTAGGTTTGCGTTAGTAGGAATCTGAGGGGAAGGGAAAAATGGGGAAAAACAGTGGGGAGAGAGAAAAGAGAATAAGATTATCGGGCTTACAAGAAGATGAAATTGTGGATATCATCTTATATAATATGTATCTTAATATATTATACAAAAAATTGGACCCATAAACATTTTTTTGGGGGTGGTCTCTGCCTTCCCTCGCCCCCCTTACAATTGGTGAAATATCACCTTACTTGGTATATAATGTATATGTATTCAATTCCCATGAAAATTGGATGCACTTGAGTTTTCATACGGGTTCACTTCCCCCCTGTGTGTTCTTTTTCCTTTGACAAGAGTACCCCATCCCCCTAAAACCTTCACTGAGAGATATTTTTCGATTTTCAAGATATTGTCTGATCTGAACATCTACCAAATTTTGTGGACTATAAGGTGCACCTGAAATCCTTAATTTTCTCAAAAATCGGCAGCGACGTCTGAAAAGTTGGACTTTGACTTCCTAATCTGCAACATTATATTTGGGCCTACAGGTCACCTTGACCCTGATAAACACGAGGGGTCAAACCAATGTTTTTCAATCTTAAGATCCTATTGTGAAACATGTAAACTTTCCTTCATCTCCTGTTGATGGATCGCCTAAGATGTGGAATGCAAAAAAAATGCCTTTTTCGTCAAAGATCCGTTTGAGAATTCTACATTCATGTCATTTTAAATACTGGCTGAAAAGTTTCATATACCACAGAACTTTCTTATTGCGCCACATGATATCATCCTTATGTGCATGCTTCCCCTCATTACAACCCCGAAAACCTTTTGGATTTCATTTGGAAAAAGTATACTCCCTTGTTAGCACACATGATACAAAGCACATGGATAACCTCAGGAACGAGTATCATTTCTAGAAATTCAGTTTTAAATTCATTTCTGATGATTAATCTTAACAGCAACAAACTTCTGCAACACTTGCCTTATTCAGTGTCTCACTAGTGCTAAATCTAAACAATATTTTTAAAAAGATTGTAGCAATTATCACATTACTGGCAAGGCGTTTTATTTTATTTCAATGAAAAGCTTCAAACTGTCCAACTTTTACACGGTGGTTAAATGTTAATAATCCAACATCTGCCTTTGGAGAAGATTTGATACGCCACAAGGGGAAAGAAAAGCAGCTTTTATAAGATATGGCAGCCGATATAATTGTTTTTGGATTAAAGTGGCAACGATCTCTCAATATCACGGAATTTTGTTTATTTCATTACTGTGTACATAATGATTTTTTTGGTCTACCTATCGTCTCTTTGTTTCCCAGCTGATTATCATTTCCTAAACTTTGTTTGTTTTTACGTCTCACAGAATTGTATTTTGTGGTGCAATAATGTTTTTTTAAAGGGAAGGCGTTTAATGTGCCTAATAATCCGGTGCATCCCATGTATGAAACTATACCAGTTTATTAACATTGCACCTTATAATGCCTTGCGATTCGTTCTCTGAAAAAAGCCGCATAAGACGTCAGTCAGTCCAGTCACGCCAGGTCAAGTTTTAAGTACCCCGAGGATTGAATGTTTCTTACGTAGATATAAAAGTAGCTCACATATGGAGGCAGTCTCTTGGGTCAAGGTAGATCTGAACTAAAAATGTTGATTTGAGTTCTTTGATAAGACATTGATCTGGCACCATACAAGTATTCTGGAATAGTCGTGATGAAAAGCAGAAAAACCAAGAAGACAGGAGTTCGTTAAAATAGATATTCCCTGAGCAGAGGCAGAAATCTGGTCTGTGCAATTTCAAAATGTTTGAAGAGGCGGCAACGACACCACAAGAATTCCAGGAATGGTCAATAACCGTATTCACAATAGGCAACTAGTACTCACGGATAACCAGCATAACTTAAAGACTTGTCGATGAGGTGTGATAATGACCGCGTATTGACTTGTTCATTATGCAATGACTAATTTTCGAGTGTCACCACAGTTGGTTAACCTGAAACTGAGGTTACTTGAACACACACTAAACAAAGATGATTCTGCTCTAATGACAGAGAGCGATGGTATGTTGTTAGAAAATCAAGGTTGGGGTTAAAGTCGATACAGTTGTGCTGTAACCAGAGTAACGGGCCACCCTGCCTGCTCCATTGTTATCTTCTGCCATTTGATAATCCGTCAAATCTTTTGGAAATTTTTACACCTCCAAAAACAGTGAAGTCATACTTCCCAGTGCCGCTCCTTTCACACACAAAAAAAAGTTGTGCAGCTGATTTACTGGATGTGAAGACCAAACTTAAGGTGTAGCAAACTCTGGACACCATTTCTGGTGTCGCCAGCGTAGCCTGTAGTGGGTACTGAAAATAAAACCCCGTATCTAGGCCAGATCTGTGCTATTGTCTGCACTGGGGCGTTCACCAGCATCTGGTCATTAATGGCTCGGTTTCACACGTTGGTGCCGCCTGCACAGACCTCACACAGCCTTCAGCTCATTGTTTAAATGTTGAAGTTTGAAATAAAATCTTAGGTTTTGGGATGTCATTTGGCAGAGATCTCCATGTGGCTGAATAGCTTTTGATATTTGATTCACTTCCAATGACCTGCATTGTGAAAGGTGGTAGAGGGGTTTGCAAGTGACAAGTCATGTTTTTCCAAGATGGTATCAAAGTGTATTTTAACTGGATTCAAAATAGAAGCCTTTGGTATTATGAGCTCATTGGGGTAAGATTGTCCCAGGCGGTTCTTTTATCTGCTGGTATTCAATTAAAATGGCAGATATGTTTGGATTCTTTTCCGTTTTTAAGAATATTGAAATATTTGTAAGTTCAGAAATGGAAAAGGAATCTTGACCTAACCCCTCCAATGTGGTGAGTATTGTGAGAGGAATATTTTTCTATATGGCTATTTAGTGTATTGACACATCTCCAAGCCACTTGTTAGTTTGACCAGAGATCCAGAGAGCTTTTTGTAAGCAAAAACATACCTTGGGTATCAGCTTGAACTATGAGTTAAGAGTAAAATGTTGCAATATAATAAGCCAGAATAAAGAATAACACACATGCTAGTCTGTAAGTTGGTACAGGATCTTCTTGGAGACAAGGACAGGACAAGATAGAACAGAACCAGCTTTAACATAATGAGAAAATGTATTCACAGAATTAAGAGACTTAAGCTTAAGGTGACGTTTGATTGCATATTTTATAATGTTTAATTCTGCAACCTCAACTGGTTTTTAATTAATTAATTTGTAAAAATTAACAAAAATAATCAAAAAACACACATTTCAAATATATTCCCTCACAAAAGGACAAATCATCGTCTCCATGGAAACCATGTCGAAAATATACAAATGTTGGCCAGTATTTCTCAAGCAATCTAAAAAAGCGTCATGAGAAATTAAATTACAAACGTGTCTAGTCCAGGCAGGCCCTGTGTGTTGCTGCTGCCTCCAGGTTGATATTTGAGAATGGGACCCAAAAGATGTGTAAGACCGAAGTGTGTGTGGTTCCATGAATAGGAAATGCCTGGGGCTCCTCTTAGAGAGTGCCTTGTGAGATATTGAAGCGATTAAATATTTAATGCTTGGAAATGACATGACAACCTTTTTTTAGCAACCCATTTATAATTGGACTTTACTTGGAATGATTTAATAAAAAGGGTGGTGATGAACGCATCGACCTTGTTTTCAAGGAAACCAAAAATTAGCTTTGCGTTTCATGTTACTACTGTTCATGTCAGAACTGGTGCTTCTAAACAGAGGAATTTGTAATCATCCCTAGTGACAATGCTTCTAAAAAAAAAAAACTAGTGCTGAGAATGATTGAGAATTTGGAGGAGAGGTAAAAATAGTGCGTCTTTAAAAAGGGTACTGTATGTACACAGGGAAATATTGTCATGAAATTATATTCCTTAAGGGAAGAGTACAATTGCTATGATATACTGTAACATAACAACAAGCTTGTCTGTGGTCTACGATCGTCTCGTGGGAAGTTTTTTTTTGGTTTCTTGCATTCAAGAAATATAATGAACTTTGTATTTAGCTATTCTCCGGAGGGCTATTGCTCACTTATCGCCGAAATACTGAGAAAGTATATCACACGTAAATCACAAACAATTGTTGCGAAACCTCAACCTCAACTGCAGAGCATCTTAAGGTCAGGCTTACATAGCAAAACCAAGAATGTAAACAGTGTACTTGAATAATGAGCCATGTTTATAAAGATTTCTCAATTCTTGGAACTGAAAAGAGATTAGTTCAAATGTGTTGTGTTTGTAAACAAAGTGATTGACACGTAATTAACACGCACCATGATGGTTTCATGAACTCTGTCACATAATAGAGGCCGACTTGTTCCCTCAAAAGGTTTATATCAAAAGAGAAAAACAGCAGAATTCAATTCCATGGCAGTATATATTTGAATAAATGGGGAAAGAAAAAAAAACTGCTGACAAGTATTTCTCATGCCTGCCAAATGTTTTAAGGATTTGTAGAAGGATCTCAGGAAAACTGTTTTAGATTCTTCAAAGCTAAATCCCTTTGAGTCAGAGAAAAGGAGGAGCTGTTGGTAAAGGAAAACAAAGCAAGTTGGAAAGCATATCTGGGTATTTTCCCCCAATAACAGACTCCAAAGGCATCAGTATAGAAATGATTACCATTAGTGAGCGATGGGTGCTTAAGCTTTATGAGGGCTCTGCGGTCTGAAGGAAATAGAGCTCCGAGAACTCAGTTTTACAAAGCAGCTGGGGGGGCTTTGTTATGTGCACTCCCGTTGCTTACACACTGGCACTATCGATGCACCAATTTGTGCCCACACGCCTACACACAAATACACAAATGCACACAGAGACAGGCTGTGCTTAGTCAGCATGGCTGGCTATTTTCACAGGCTGCTCTTTTGTCTTGAGCACAATTCCGCTTTTGATGTCTGCCGTTTTAACCACTTGGCTAATGCTAATATTAGTGTTATTAAAAGAATAACAGAGTGAGATTTACAGGTTAGGCCCTAGACGCATGGGCGTGAGATACGAGGAGGGTTCTTACAGGAACAGGGCAAGCTCATTTCCTGCAAGAGCTGTCAGTAAAAGGTGTGTGCCAGTCTCCGTTGTGAATAGCAACAATGTTTACTGCGAGATGAAATATCTAACTGGCCGTTAACTGAGAAGCCTGGTTTGTACCGCCATTGTACTTTGTTTAAATGTAAGGCCTTAATACAAGATGGCAAATATTAAGTAAAAAAAACAAAAAAAACATTGTCCATTTGATTTGAACCTAAATGGTACGTTGTTATTGGACGTCTGTGCTCATCACACACTGTACATAATGAATGTTCATGCAAGTGCAAATGTGCACTATGACACTAGGTTGTAGTTCAAATATTCGACTTTGTGGATGTGTAATCGGACTCTCGGCCACATGTCATGGATATTCGGGTGAAGATTCTTTCTGTAGCCATTATCACAATGATCCAAAAGATTAGATACCATCGGAGTCATCTCCGGACAGCGAGTTGGCTCCGATGGTGGGTAGTTTTCTTTGGCAAGTTGTTGCTTCTCGGTCTTGAGAGAAGATGGTTCATGATCATGACGTCTGATAAGGATGGCCATGGACATCTGCCATTGGTGGGAGAACACAGGAGACGCCGAGGACAGCATGTCTCTTAACTTCCCTGGAATTGCTCAAGCCCCCCCAGGAAAGAGCCAGACAATAGCTGGGGAGAGGAAAGTCGGGACTACGTGCTGAAGCTGTTGCCCCCCTTGACCCGACCCTGGATAAAGTGATCGACGATGAGACGCGACAAGGCTTCAGGCGTTCAAGCTTCCAGAGAAATCTGCAATTTCCTTATCGTTCCGTCTTCACCCACTAAGATGTAAATGTAAAAATGCATGCGCAAACATGTCGGCGACTTAACTCCTCAAGCTAGGCAAGTGACATTAATGGATTATCAGAAGGTATAGTTTATAAACCCCAAATGCCAGCACAACATAATTCAATTGTTGTGGGGGCTAAGTGTCTATCCCAGGTAATTTGGGAAAGAGGCAGGGGACACCCTGAATAGTCAACAGAGCACACATTACCTAGAGTAAACCCATGCATTTCATTGATTGTAATTTATCGGTATGGATTGTGTGACTATACAAGATAACAAACTTTGGAGTGCACACACACAAAACCGCATTTTGAGAATCATTGAATCTGGAGCCTGATTTTTCCTTCTGAAAAATTGCAGGTTGTTTATTTTTTCTTCTGCAATCTTCAAAATCGATCTGCAAATTGCAGACTGCAGACGGGTATTTCGAACACTGTAATGGCTACAGAAAGAAAGGAAACCATGTGTAGTTTGAATTTAGGGGTATACCCTTTGGATTGAACGGCGTCCCCCATACACAACATGTGCATCGTCTACTACACACTTGAACACAAATGTGAAACGGAATCATCATTCAAGTCATTCACACTAGATTATGCCAAAGTACTGTCAACATCTAAACCCCAAACCAATATAGTTTTCCAGACTTTTCCAGAAACAACCGAAACACTTCAGGCCTCTGACACGCCGTCATGTCTTTCACTCTTCAATAGTTTTTTTCAATCCCATAAGGTTTCACTTTACATCCTTAACAGATCGTGTCAGAGATAAAAAAGGCTGATCCAGAAGCTCAAATGACAGGTCACAGGTAGAGTGTTCCGCTACAGTATTACTAGGCTTATCAAAACAAGCTAGTCCAGTTGGAAGTAATAAAATTCACCGATTAGTTGAGTTGGCTTTATCATTCTGCAACCAGATAAAACTCATAAAATCATTCTTCACACTCATGACAAGGTTCTGGGACGAGACTTTTTTTGGCTCAAAATCCTGGAAAAATCTTACATTATGCAAGTTAAACGTCCAGAAATTAGCAACATTTGGGTCAAATCTGTGCCAATATCACTAGCCTAGATAACATGACTGGCAGCCAGTTATCGCAGGTGTTCGTGAGCCAAACCACCTTTGTTAGTACTTTTCAGTAATTCTTGCCTCTGGATTTTGTAGATGTTTTGAATTAAGAGGAGGCCTGAGGCCAGACCAAGGATTAGGTGAAGAGATAAAGTCTTATTTATGGCATTTAGTAGAATTTCAGAGACTTCAAAGTTTTAAGTCACTTTAAATTATGTCATCCTAACACGAGGTTAATAAAAAATTGATTCAGTGGTGGCCTTGGGGCAACACAGAGCATTAGCGGCAGTGGTTGGAATCCAAAAAAGTAAATGAAATTTACATTTAAAAAACATTCAGTATCTAGATTATTATTTTGACCAGCCCAAAACATTTGAGTACCTTGAACTTTCCTGTATAATCAATCTGTAAAATGTATGAAGATCTATTCCTAACTTTTTGTTTATTAACAAACAAATGCCAGCAAAAACATAACCTCCTTGGCAGGGAAAACTAAACATAACATCTTTGGCAGAGGTAGTAAAAAAACACAACAAATAAACAATCCTGTGTCCCAAATGAATAACGTGGAGAAACACAAGCCGTCATGGACAAAAATAATGTTTTGAATGTACGATAACTCATAGTAGTTGTGACTTAGAATGACAAATGCAAGGTACAACATGTACACGCTTCTTCTCATCAAACAAGCCACAGAGTTAAATTTAGAAGCAAGCTGGCTTCTATAGTAGACAGGAAACTGCTCAACACCTTTTCCTGGAAACACCTTTTTCTAGCAAACTGCTTTCTTGGCTTGAGATTCAAAACTGCAATGTTGTTTAGATTATTGTTACCATAAGTTCTTGTCCCTCTGTTGCTTTCCCGGACAAAAAAAAGAAGGTGAAAGCTCCTCTGTAGAGGAAAGTCTTGTTAAAGGTCAACTTCTGGGCTGCTGCTTGTAAACACAATACTGTGGTCTTTTGACTCTTGCCAAATTCCACAAAAAAAAAATTACATTTGGTGACATCTTCGATCAGGGAGGCGTGAGCCGCATCAGAATGTAGACGTGTAAAAATAAATCTACAAAGTGTGGCACGATGGCTGGTGATGGTATTATAAGTGACTTCACACAAATGAAGGTTTTGATTCAGAACTACATTGGTCAGTCGGTGCGTGAGGTCATCTATTTTTGCTATATCCAAAAGTCTGAGGCCATTAAAACTGATAAAACTTGAACAAAACTGACCATCATAGGCTGTCTATATCCATGACCCAAAAAAAAGCAAAAGAAACCAAATCTTTGCTTTTAAAATATCAATGTACAGCACCATACCCACGATCTTAAGAAAATAAACTTATTGATGAGTGCCTTATGAGCTACGGTTTTTCAGAAGCTTCATTCAATACTCCTACAACATCCCCTTTAGTTATCTGCTTTGGTATGTTATGTTCATTTCTCAAAACTCCTGAACTATTTCAAAAGAAAACCCATCAAAGGTAATTTTTTAAAGCAGAAGAATCCCCAGACCTGGGTTGGGTCACAGGCGGCTTTGAGAAAATGAAAAAATGAGAATCACTCGAATAGTTCAAATTGTATTCCAGTTGTCTTAGAATCCTCCTCACATTCTTTCCCACTGTAATCACAGTCAAAGATAGAGATTCCACTTCAAATTTGCATTTGGCCATTTTAACTTTAAAGGGTAGCTATTCATTGTAAAATATTACTTTTTTTGGTTAGTTTAAATGTATGAATGTATTATACTGCAAATTGCAAACAGAAAATGGCTTAAAATTAAGGGGTTAAGTCTCTTGCCCTGTAAAATTGTAATCTAGGAACATAATCCCTTTTGCTACTACCATTATACCCCAGGATTGTTCTTTTTATGTTGAATACATGTCAAAATTAATCATCACTTTAAAAACCCATTTCTGTTGGATCACATTGAAGTCTTGTATGTCTTTGTATGACTTTTAAAAGTTCTATTTTCACAACCAACAGTCCCGCTCACGGATACGAAATACGTGTGAAACCAACAAGATAAACACTGAGCCTCTGCTTCTCTGGCTACTTTAACACAAATATGTTGAAAGAGAGAAACGCAAACTCAAACTTATATAACGGGACGCACACGTAGATGCTAGTAAAAACTTCCACCCACTCAGTCATTGACATGAGTTTGTGCAACTGTGCCAAGCAGCCGTTTACCAGAATCCAGCCCAACTTGGGATGGGATCAAAATCCAAATACTCTGTTTATTGCAGGATGTACCAGCAACAAGACCACATTAATGACTTGGAGGCATCTTTGCCGTGTTGCTGGAGACACATCACCTGAGAAGGAAGAAGCTATATTCGTAGTTAATCCTGCCTCTGATTGGAAACAAACATGTTTCAAGCCACTTCCCTGCAGCGATCCGTCAGTGTGTCTGCTCTAAACCGCGGCACCAGTAGCAGATTAGAGAGAGGAATCCAGGAATCAACAAATCAGCCCTAGAGAGGGTCACAGACGAGCATTCCTAGACATTTGCAGGATGACATGCATGCATAGACGCCCAGAAAAACAGCTGTTTGGAATTACACAGTTAGATGAACCGCATGACAGCGCGGCAGGTCATAAACAATCATGACAAAAAAAGATTAAATTATTAATACCTTTTTAATCTTGTTGATTGTTACATGAACTACACGCGTGTCATGTCAAGATCTAACAGGTAGGAAGATGCGAGTGACAAAAAAATTTAAGGAAAAATTGATGAATGACGAAACGTCATCATAGCCGGTTTCAATTTTAAGATTCTTATACCTATATTTTACATTAAACAAACTCAATTTACTTAAATATTTCTTCCTCTTCTATGCTTGTTACCCAGACAGCAAGAGTGGTATCCACCTGTGGACAACTTGGGTCACCTTGTGTATGTTTTGCAGGCAAAACTTCAAAGGTCAATGTGAACTCACAGAAGCATACAAACTCCACAAACAAAATACTCAATGGATAATTTTTGCTTTCATCTTCATATTTTTTACATGTAAATAAAATAAATATACTTTTTTGAAGACTAATGGAAAAGTAATAGGCCCATCTTGACACCACTGGGATCTCGTAAAAGTAATTTAGCTCAAGAAAGGTTTGAGTTATTACCTTCAACATTATTGTATCTGTGGTTTCCAGACCGTTTTTTGGCATCACTTTTTATCTGCGTGAAAAGCCTAAGGCAGAAATAGTACTTTGCCTGTACGTGATGCCGCTTTTTAAATAAAATTAACGAGTGCTTGACTTTGACATCCGAAATATAATTGTTTATATAATATAGCATTTTTTCAACTATCACTGCACAGGTGCCAGCTGTCACATCAGAGGCAAACTATAACTATTAAGCCAAAATTCACTATTCAGTATAAATATCCACAAATTAAATTCGACATGCAAAAACTTGAACAATCCAATTTCAATTAGAGAGGAATATAACTCAATGTGGTAATAAATACAATTTCACTCAACACTCCATTGACAATCACCTTCCCGCCAAAAGGATTTGACAGGTACAATTTTAAAATTTCCATAACTTGTTGAACTTGAAAGAATTGGAGCTCTGCACAAAAAAGCCTCCAGTTCTTCTGTGGCAGGACAGCCTAAACACAAACCAGATTCAGCATGTTCATCAGTTAAGCATTACGAAGTGTTACGAAGAGTTCAATTTTATAATAAACGCATGTCCATGATGATGAGAGTAAAAAGATGCAGGTCGGGTTCGCTAGAAGAGGTGGGAAGTGTAGTATTGTGCTGCTCAGTTTTACCACAAAAGCTAAAACATTTTAAATCTGCTTACATTTTCATGTTAAACGGGTAAAAGTGACGATGTAGAACTTCTTAAATATTTCTAAATGGGATCCAAATGAACTCAGGTGACCTCAGTAAGTAAGTAAGTAAGTAGTTTGTATTTATATAGTGCTTTTCCAGACCAGGGTCACAAAGCGTTTAGACAATCAATCAAATTTATAGTTTAAAGATCAAGATAACACCGAGAACAACTCATAAGTTCCAGAAAATCAAGGAAAAGCCTTCAATGTTTCTTGAAAGAGTCAGTAGATCATCAAACACAGAAGGAGAGGAAGATCGTTCCAAAGCTTAGGAGCAACAGCCTGGAAGGATTTCTCTCCTCTGGTCCTGAACCGTGTGCGTGGAACCATCAGTAGATTCTGATCCACAGACCTCAAAGCCTGAGCTGGGGTGCCAAAAAGAAAGAAAGCAAGTAAAGGAAAATTTGTAACAAAAAATAACTAAAATTTTTGAAAAAAAAAAAAAAAAAACTTCAATTCAAGCGATTTAATCTTTACTGCCTTGAGGTAGATTTCTAGTCGACTCTATACCAAAGCTCTACTGACTAAGAGAAAATACTTGGATTTATCTTCAACTACCATAGCTATGCTAGCATTCTATGAAGGAATTGAAACTTGAGGCTCTCTTAGAACCACAAGGAAACCACCTAAATGATCTCTCGTTTGGATCAATAAAGCGCTGGTCAATACGAAAAAAAACATCAAGACATGTCAATGAATACCCGTCTTAGCAAGAATCTGGCAATATAAAAATGTCGATACAGTAACACGGAAAAGAATATCACGACATATAACCATATAGATATTTACTAACACCCTATTATTGGATCAAAACAGCAGAGTACTTGTGGTTAGTTGTATCCACAGGCTCTACTTTGAGTCTGAGATGACAGAGCACTATACTTACATCCAGACTTCACCATCAAACAGGAATATTTCTCAGACAACAGCCTTTGTTTCCCTCGCGATACCTGATCTTCATTTGTATTTAATTCCCACACTTCAGCACTCGGCCTGTGGTTTGATTTCAGTCCAGTAAGTGTTTGTTCCTAAGCCAGTCAAAAGTAGACAGTAGCTTTACTGTAAACACAATTATGCTAATTGTGGCAAGATCCCGGTACCACATGAAGAAAAAAGGTTGACTCTCACGCAAAAAAAAACCTATGCTCAGCCACTCTCACACTACACTTACTCATCAGTTACACTCTCATAAAAGCAGAATCTACAACAGCACCTGCGAGACCCACCAGCTGCTCACATGGATACACACCTACGCATCGTAAACAACTTCCTCCTGTGGTCGCTGTAATTAGAAAGTACCCTTGAAAGAGTTCAACAAAGAGGTCGACACAGTCACTGGATCCGTCCGCAACCTGGTGCTGCTTGTTGAGTTTTCCAGGATGGCTAATTGATGAAGATTTAAATGAGAGCAGAATGCGGCCGAACTCGATCCACATGTGCATCCAATTTTTATCTAAACACGCTCGAGCTTGATGTCCAGTGCCTCACCTCAGGCGGGCATCTCACTGGTGTCATCTGAAGAAGATCATACTTTCCACTGTGGGAGTGGGCAGGGCAGTCGATTTGGTTTCTGTGTATTCCCTGGAGCCAACAAAAACACACCAACACACACACACACAGGGCCAGGTTCAATCAAACACACGCCCTCGAACCACACAACTATTTAGTCCTCTCATGCGTGAATTTAAGGGAATCCTGTGTCGGTGACATTCAAACTCAGACGTCACCAACCGCGAGATCGAGTCGGTTCTGACAGATTTATCCGAGTTCAAATGCGTATTAACAACGAGTGGATGAATATGTCTAGAGGTGGAAAGGTTGAGATCTGCCTTGCCATGTCACGCTACACTGACAATAACCAGACATCAATCCGCGCTGGCTCGATGTTTATTGTACATCAGTTTCCCACAGAGTGGGCTGCATTAGTTTTATTAGAAGTCAAGTGAAAGGCTGCGTTCAATCAAACCCACCGCGGCGAGGATCCGCCGCTCTCAAGTGGGAAATGCTGGAGCTGGAATGTAACTTTAGATGTCTCACATTTTCTAAATGACGTCGGACAAAGTTGCGAGAAAGACAGCTCCGTCCAAAGCCTCACTATTTTTCTTTAAAAATCACATTGTTTTGAAGGCAACTGTGAGTCGGATCGAGCGTGACTAAAAGAGTGATCAGTTCTGATGGTCGCCACCCACCTCTGACCAAACTGACTCAAGGACCTGGCATTGTTTAATAAGAAAAGTCAAACTCACTAAGATGATCAGAGAACTGAAATTATTTTTGAAAGAAAGCAATGATTCTGTTGTCAGTTTTAATTAGTATTTTAAAAAAGGAAAAATATATAAATTAGGTGAAATTTGGGTTTTCTTTTGGATTCATGCTTTAGTATTCACTTACCGTCTGTATAATTGTTGACATCAATGCATTTTGTTCCTTCAATTATATCAAACACTGGCATTTTTATAGGTCAGGACATCAACATTATTCTACTTTGACTTTTAGACAACCATCAGACGGGTCACATGAAATGACTTCAGTGGATGAGTGGATCGGTGTATATCATTGGCAGTTACCAAAATCGATTACACTGGATTCATAAGGTTCTGAAGCAATAAAAAAAAGTTTAATTCAGAATCTGCTCTTAAGTATTAAAAATGGCTTTAACATTCCTAAAATCTACTTACCTCGAGCCCTGTAGACTAGAGGGTAGAACACACATTCATAGAACCAGGTTTCGCCAACTGTGGTTTTCTATGTGCAAAAATAATAATACAAAAAAGTCTCAAAGTGTAGAATATTTTAATGTATTTTAATACTAAAACCTGAACAAAAATGCAAAACTTTAGTAAAGTCCTGTGACTTTGAGCTCACTTGATGAGATTTTTGTGAAAGTGAAGTCAGGTTGAAGGGATTCTTTCTCTACTTTTCTACTTGTCATATTCCAAACGTTCATACATCCCCTTAGAATACATTATTCAGTCGTATGTTTGAATCAACGTTGAATCATGATGTAGTTCAAGCACCTGAACTCACCATATGAATCTTTATTTTACCAACTAAGTATGGTCTTGTTTAAGTCAGTGATTCTCTCGATTGATACCCCCAAAATTGAACCAACTTTTAACAAGATAAAGCTCAATGCAGAACACATGGCTGTCATAAAAAGAAGAAGAAAGACATGCAGAATTGAAAAAAATTAGGTCTAAAAAGATCCTGCGACCATCATTATTTTTCACAACGTACACTTTTTCTTCCCAGGCAAGATTTCTAAGAAAAGTCTTTGGTCTGAAGAACGTCAACATACATCAAATCTGTCTCTGACTTGTGTTTGTTAGCTTTACTCGTTACTGCTCAGGCAGTAATGGACCAGATGACCTCAGATAACCTTTCCTCCTGACCCCTAGTGACCCTGATTCATCATCTGGACCGAATTAATAGTGTTTGACCAGGAAACAAAACAACAACTTAAGTTGTCTTTAACAAGTTTGTTTCTTTCAACAGCCGACAGCTGACACGAGCCAAATGAACTCAAGTATACTCAGACAAAGTGTATTTCTCATAAAAGCCACAAACAAACCTCTGCTCGAGGGTCACAGCTTTACATGTCAGCAGGCAGCAGAGTGATACCCACAGTTCTGGCTCCGGGGAGAGCGGCCCAAGTCTCGTTTGATTTGTCTTCACAATAATTGCTACAACTACGCGGCGCTAGTTAAGCTACATTTTTTTCAAAAGACAAATCTGGAGGAGGAACGAGACGTTTATTGTGAGAAACGACTGCTGAGTCAAAGACGCGTCTCCCACCTCAGACGGATTTGGGGGATCTTGCGTAGACACACTGTTGCAAACAGCCGGGAAACACAGCCGTCACTCCCGCTCGTGTCTGTCCCGCGTGGTTGCGGGTTTGGCTGCGCACTTGTGGTATAGATCCCACTTCAGGGAACCAAATTAATTTTGTCGAGGGTGTTTCTATTTTTCCTGTACGTTTCAGTAGCCAATGTATGTTTATCCACACATGCAAACACACACACGATAATAAGTCTTTTTTTTTTTCCAAGGTGCGGCTCACACCGACACCTCATCACGTCTGAATCATCGGCACGTTTAGTCGAATCTTTACAAGACGTTTCGGCGGCTCCAGAGATGATTTTTATCCCAACACAATTGCACACACTCATCATTCTGCAGCACTTAACACCAGAGATCTGAACCTCAATTCCTAGTAGCTTCACCGCACACCGGCTCTTGTTTCCAAGACGGACTGGAGCCGCTCAATCTTTTTTTCCAACATAACAGTCTCCAGCGACATTAATGTTTCAGCTGACGATTTATCTGGTCCTGAACTAGTGAGACCGGAGAATGACTTCAGAGGACAGAACTTTCCACTAACATTATCTATCAAGAGAATCTCAACAAAAGACTGAAGGTTTTTAGTTATTACTTTCATATTTATTAAACAATGTATAACAATACGACTTGGATTACTGTATTAGAAGTTTGTCAAATTAACTGGGCTCTTTTTATTTTGTAAATAAACATCGATTTCATCAACATTCTTTAAAAATCTTTTTTTTCCTTTAAATAAAGGGGAAGCCCTCCTTGAATTTTTTCCACTTTTCTTTGGACGTTGACATTATTAAACTGCAAATCATCGTCACACTGCAGCAAGTGTTGAATTCTTGCTTCAGACTTGATGCACGAAAGGATTTGCAAAAAGGCTTTTCTGTGGCTTTTGTTGAGAAAAAAATATTTCATTTCGGTCTCTGGGGAACAATAAGACAAAACACGTCTCCAAAGTAATTTCCTCAGGGCAGCAAAGTGCTTCCCAAATTTTTTATGCGTTTAAAGTTATTGTCAGGGTCAAAGATTTGAATCATAAAAATGTTTGTTTTATAGTTTCTTCCTTTTCTTTTACCATTTATGCTTCACCACACATTTTTATATCTTGTGTCCAAATAACGAGAGAATAATTCTTAGGATTGGGTCGAAATCATTAAAACATAATATAAATAAACTTTATAAACATTAGTAAACACACAAATACAGCAATTAGAACAATCATAATAATTTGGATGAAAATTGTCAACGGGTACGGTTTTATCATTTCTTTGATGCCTTATTTATTTGTAGGTCTGTTCCCAATGTCCAACTTAATACATAGTTTTTAGTTTGTTTATTTTACCATGTGAGTAGTAGCAAATAAAGATTTATCATACAAATAAAATCTACCTCTGAGAAGCTTCTTGATCCTGGATTCCTCCCTGGTCGGGTGTTTCTGTGCATATCCAACTGGGAGGAGGCCCTCGGGCAGACCTGGGAAAAGATAGTGATTATCTTTTAAAAGACAACAACAAATAAAACTTTTGTGATAGCTAGTACTAAAATAAATACCTGTACTCATATTATTATGCCATTTGAAATCTATTTGTTGAGTTTTCTATATTAATCAAAGTGAAATATTTATTTCGAAAAGGCGGAAATATAAACAAAATGGCTGCCAACTCAAAGAATCTTCACAAGGATTTAATATGTAAGATTAATGAATAATGTAAAAAGAGAGAGCAAAAAATAAATAATTCAGCATTATCATAAACGATTTTGGACATAAAATCTTAACAAATATTAAGAATTAAAAATATGTTGGAATAATATATATCGTTTAATAAGACCAAACTCTTCCACAAACGACTATTATAGTTACAGATAAAGTTATTTTTTGAATGTACCTTCTAAACGATTGTAACAGTCAAAAGAACAACAGAATGTGGATGAAATAACCAGATAACATTAAAAATATACAAGTATGGGTAAAAAAAACATTATTTATGAATTTAATATTTATTCTACATTAGCTAGTTTAGCTTGTAAGCAACAAACACGTCATACATCCAAGTCTTCTCTTGTCAGTTTAGCGAAAATTGCGTTTTATCTTGAACATTAGTCAAAATATTAGGAGATAAATAACAACAACGTACCTGCTGCCAACAAACAACACTCGCACCTGTTTCAAGATTCAAATAATTGTAAAAGCAGCGCCGGACCGGAAGTACCCCTACAAAATAAAGCAACGTGTAAGCGTTTCCCGTTATAAAATTAAATTACGACTTTCCATTTTACTGTTGTTGTTTATTTTGTGAAATTAGTCTGTTCCAGTTTTTTATTTTAATATTTTTGACTGAAACCCGTGACTTTTTATTTTTATTTTATATTTTTACATTTCAGGACTTTTCTTTCGTGACTTTTAAGTATGTATTTTATTGAATATTGTTTTTATAAGCGCTCTGTGACCCTGGTCTGAGTAAGCTCTCTATAAATATAAATTACTTATTCCGTTTTGTCATCTGTACTTAAAAAAAATAACGTGGAGGAGAATAATAATTTAAAATCATGTTGATGTTATTTTTTTTAACCCACAACTTTTTTTTCCTTTTTCTTAAAACATGTTTTAATGTAATTCACAACCAACCCTTTTCGAATCATAAATAAAAGATGGTAGGAAACAGCATATTTTGTAATAAATCTGCTGCCATGTGCTTCCTGAATGCTTCCATTTTAGCTTCAGCCCTAAAACAAACACTGCAGCTATTTTAAAACCTCAGCGAAACGAAAATAAAGTCTATGAATCTATGATTTATTGTCTGCTCCAGCGTTGTGATATACATCATAATTATGTTGTAACTGCCACGATTTATCATAGAAAATGGGTTCACTCAAATGAGGGTCTTGATTGTTTGGCTTAAAGACCATAATTGATCTGGAGTGGCTGTTGCGAGAGCTAGATGTGTACGAAGGAGTGTGTTGTCTTGATGAGCTCCGAGCCGAGACTCTTCGGTGAGAAAGCGAGTGAGACGGTGAGTGACCACAGCTTCGGTTTAGGAGATGGTCAAGTCCAGGTCAAGGCTGTGTCCAGAGGGATCTGCTATATTAAGTCCATGAGTTTGTTTCAGGGAATGTTTTTAAGGAAAGCAGCTGACCCGTGTTTTGGGTTCATTGCACTGTAAGATGTTAGTGTTGCTTTTTCTCGATCCCATAAATCATTTCGATTTCAACATGAACCGTTCGCATGTTATGAAACGTTATCGGGCTTCTGTAGGAGAGCATTAGCCGAGGATTAAATGTACTTTCCTCGAACCACAGAAACTGGGCAAATAGTGTGAGTAGATTGTTCTACTCCACTAATTCATCTTAATGTTCAGCTTGATATGGAACGTTGCTATTGTGTCGCTATAATAGAGAGGGAAGTTTGTTTAGCTTTCTCAAGATAACTGTGTGATTTTATTGCACTCGGTTCATTTGACCTTTAGCAGAATTGGAGATTAACCACTGAACAGGTTTTTGGATCATGGTGGGCATGTGGTTTGTGGGACAAACAACATAGTATACACTTTTAAAAGTGGATAAGAATTTTTTCCAAGAACTCTTTCTGGTGGGATAAAAAGATTGACAGAGCAAGAGACACAAGGCTGTTTCCAAAAGGTCAGTAAAAAAGTAGCCACTCACATCTGAGTAATTACTAGGTCTTAACAACTGAGCTATTCATCCCAAAGGAGAAGCAATAACTTAAAAAAGAGCTATTTTTAAGAGCTTAATGTTGGCATGATCGACTTTCACAAGACACAACACTTGAAAAAACAGTGAAAGGAAAAAGTCTCCCCCCCAGTTAACACAGAATTCTGACACTTTGGTAATATCAACTTCCACAAGGGCCAGCAAGAGCCACAACAACTGAGGTACAGAGCCAAGACCAGGAGTTGAGGGTTCAAAGCCGAGCCAAAACAAACTCTTTTTTAAAAAGACAAACCAGGCACAATCTTGGTGAGAATTTGACAGCTGAAAACCGAGAGAAGAAGCAGACTTTGGAGATTTGAAAGCAACAATATACCAAATTTGTGGGTCAGTGTGTTGATATATTAACGCTTACTAGAGGCACAGGAAAAAAACAATGGATCAATAGCTCCATGGATGGATGGATGCATGGATCTATGGATACACCAATGGATATTTGATGAAAGAAATAATTAATGGACTGATGGACGGAGGGACGGATGGACAGATGCATGGATGGATATATGGATGGATGCATGCGACGATGATGTATGGAGTGATGGATGGATGGATTAATGGATGGATGTATAAATGCATGGTTGGATGGATGGATGGATGGATGGATGGATGGATGGATGGATGGATGGATGGATGGATGGATGGATGGATGGATGGATGGATGGATGGATGGATGGATGGATGGATGGATGGATGATGGATGGATGGATGGATGGATGGATGGATGGATGGATGGATGGATGGATGGATGGATGGATGGATGGATGGATGGATGATGGATGGATGGATGGATGGATGGATGGATGGATGGATGGATGGATGGATGGATGGATGGATGGATGGATGGATGGATGGATGGATGGATGGATGGATGGATGGATGGATGGATGGATGGATGGATGGATGGATGGATGGATGGATGGATGGATGGACGGATGGATGGATGGATGATGGATGGATGACAGATGCATGGATGGGTGATTGACAGAAGGATGGATGGATGGATGAAAGAATAGATAGAAAGTAGGGTGGATGGAAGGATGGAAGGATGGACAAATAGATGCATGGATGGATGAATGGATGGAAGGAAAAATGGATGAAAGGACTGATGAATGCCTGGATGAAAGATTGATGGAAGGATGGATGGATGGATGGATGGATGGATAAAAGAATAGATAGAAGAATGGATGGAAAGATGCACGGACATATGAATGAATGAATATATGGATGGATGGATGGATGGATGGATGGATGGATGGATGGATGGATGGATGGATGGATGGATGGATGGATGGATGGATGGATGGATGGATGGATGGATGGATGGATGGATGGATGGATGGATGGATGGATGGATGGATGGATGGATGGATGGATGGATGGATGGATGGATGGATGGATGGATGGATGGATGGATGGATGGATGGATGGATGGATGGATGGATGGATGGATGGATGGATGGATGGATGGATGGATGGATGGATGGATGGATGGATGGATGGACGGATGGACGGACGGACGGACGGATGGATGGATGGGTGTTGTGTGAGCACAACAACTTGCTATAAACCTAATGTCTTCAGGGAGTTCCCCATGCGTTGTTCCCAGACACAGTCAGGGTCGTCTCATGCTGCTGCAGATAAGATGATGGTCCATTCATAAGGAGGACCTCCAGTGTTGTCCTAACCTCCCATTAAAGACCATCAATCTGTCAGCATGGCAGTCTTGTTACTGTAAGATCTGTTCCACTTGAAACAAGCCTCTAATTATCTCCCTGCTCGACTCCCACCGGACCACATGCCGTACGCTGCGCTAACCAGCCGGTGTGGGCCCCGACTCCCCAAAACCTCCACGCAGAATAACATGTAAGACCGGCCGCAACACGGGTCGACACCCGACTTGACGAGGCGCTGACAAGTGCTGACGAAGACATGTCAAGGACACGACGACGGCTGATGACCCGCTGTCTGTCTTTGGTCTGGATCCCGTATTTTCTCAAGAGCGGCCCTGAAGTGATTAGTGGTTCCAGTCATTACCATCCCACTGCATTTGTGTTAGCGTGCGGTTGTTTAGAGGGATTGAAACGGGGGCAGTGGGCTAAACAATCCGTGGGCGGATGAGCAACACGACCGTGACGTTAGCCTCTGGTCACATTTGTTGACGGTCTTTAGCGTGAGACTGCGCTGGTGCCGCACGTGTTCATGACATTCACGACATATTTTTTCTGGAGATTCAATTTAGTTTTATCGTAACCACACCCACTCTGCTGTGATTGGTCGAGCGTAGAGGTTTGTCACCGCGCGTCATCGATCGCTAAAGTCGACATACTTGAAGGGACTCGTTGTATAAACAAAGCGGGGGGTGATTACAGCTGGTTGGAGGAGGACGTCGTAATGGACTCCGCTCTCGTAACCTCTTGTTTGCCGAGATCTGACAGAGGAGAACTTAAAAAGTAATACGTTTAAAACATGGTCATGATGAGAGTCTTGGAGAAGAAGACTTCAACGTTTGAAACATGTATTTAACTGTCTAATTATCTAAGCGTAAACCATGGCTGGTTGATGAAAGTACAAGGGTTGTCCTTGATCACCTGTTTTATATGAACTTTAAAGATTGAAAAGTATCATTAACATTTAATTATCTTCACTTAAGATAATATCTTTTATAACTGGTCGACCTCTCTTGCGGCGACAAGATAAAGATAAAAATATTTGCTACATTTTTTTTGGAAAGTATCAGCAGACAAAATAAGAAATAATATGTTCATAGATTTTCATAGATATGTTGGTGTTACTTAATGTTTAAAAATGTACTTATTGTTCTATTTACCTCGGCTTTTATTTTGACTCGATAATGGAATCAATTGTCTACCTGACTTGACTAGCAGGATGTAGTTACACAGCTTTAAAGAAGCACTATGTAACATTTTAACACACATATTATT
The DNA here is from genome assembly GCF_982586985.1 of Callionymus lyra. Lineage (NCBI taxonomy): Eukaryota > Metazoa > Chordata > Actinopteri > Syngnathiformes > Callionymidae > Callionymus > Callionymus lyra. The sequence continues at coordinate 11,633,305 of NC_141829.1, forward strand.
TTATTAGTTTATTCTTCTGTCATCATTATCACAATATAACTATTTTTATTATCCTTTTCACTACTCGCAACTTTTCCCGAGTCAACCCACACAGACTCTTTGTAACTACAACTTAAAAAAAAAAGAAAAAACTTTAAACCATTATCTCATGGTCAAGATGACCCTAAGGCCCGAAAATAAATGTGTTTTTGGTATCCCTTGTGTTCAAGGGCTATACAATTCTTCTTCAAATTGTTTTCATTATTTTTTAGAGGTATAGACATACATACATTATATTTACATAAGGATCAGAATTGTTTATATTTTTGTATCTACAATGTAAAAAATAAATAATAAAGATTAATTAAAATGTAATTATTAAGATTCATTAAAATAAATAAGAACCAGAAACACTAATGAAAGATCTTTTGAAGTGAGACCTCTCTAGTCTTGTAAAAAAAATTAAACATAGACTGTGGGGGCGGGTCTTCAGTTTTCACTACAAGTGTATTACAATGTTCTAACAGTAGAGGGAGCCATAAACAAATATGTTCAATCTTTATTAGTGCTGCTTTAAGGGGAGTCTTCATACAGTTTAAACAAAGTATATCAACTGTTGACCAAACAGTTAAGTGAGACCATCACCCTGTCCAAGATTCAGCCTCGTCTCAGTGTCTCCTCCCGCCAGCCCGGGCCCCTGGAGGCCCCTCATATGGACCACACAGAGAAAGTGCATGCAAGACATTCGTGGAATGGCAGCTCACGTCTGAGTGTGCATGTTTTAAAACAACATGCGAAAACCTCATCACCTATGAAAACTCTCTCATGAAGCGATGCATGAAGACATAAATCTCACACCGTAACCGTTTTCACACCAAGGGGGCTAACAAGCGCGCTGTGCTGCTTCAAGCTCCCGGCGGATGAAGACTTTTTATTTTTGGAGCTCGCCAGATCACACTCGATGCAAAAATGTTACTAATTATAACTTCCATCCATCCATCCATCCATCCATCCATCCATCCATCCATCCATCCATCCATCCATCCATCCATCCATCCATCCATCCATCCATCCATCCATCCATCCATCCATCCATCCATCCATCCATCCATCCATCCATCCATCCATCCATCCATCCATCCATCCATCCATCCATCCATCCATCCATCCATCCATCCATCCAGCCATCCATCCATCCATCCATCCATCCATCCATCCATCCATCCATCCATCCATCCATCCATCCATCCATCCATCCATCCATCCGTCCTTCCATCAATCCTACATCCAGGCATTCATCAGTCCTTTCATCCATTCATCCATCCTTCCATCAATCTTACATCCAGGCATTCATCAGTCCTTTCATCCATCCATGCATATATTTGTCCATCCTTCCATCCACCCTTCTTTCCATCTATTCTTTCATCCATCCATCCATCCTTCTGTCAATCTCCCTTCCATGCATCCATCCATGCATCTGTCCATCCATCCATCATCCATCCATCCATGCATCTGTCCATCCCACCATCCATCCATCCATCCATCCATCCATCCATCCATCCATCCATCCATCCATCCATCCATCAATCCATCCATCTCCATCCATCCATCCATTCCATTAAAAAAAAAATAATGTCTTTGCATTATTGTTTACAAACTCTGCATCCTTTTAGAACAGACATGGGCAAAGTAAGTAAGTCATTTATATTCAATTCATGAGGTCAAAGATCATGAAGAAGGTAACAATATTATTTTGTATTTTTATAAATTGATTTATTTCCATGATTCACTACTTTTCTCTAAAGATGACTATGAGGTTTTGCTTTAGGACTTTATAGTTATATAAAATAAAATATATCAATACTTTTAGCTTTTATTTTATAACTTGATTTCGTACTTAACCGTCGCTTTGCTTTGATTGATGGGTCCTGACAAGAGCTTTATAAAATGTGGACCCTGAGGAAATGTTTATGTCCATACGTTTCAGGCTCTATCCACGCCTGGGTAAAGAAACTAGACATTTCTTTCCTCAGCTCAGTTTAAAAAAAGCTTTTACAATCATCGGTTCCTTGCTGTTGACATGTCTCGCTACCAGGCTTAAAACTGACCGGCCCCCCACATCACTAACTAAAAATACCCACATGTATTTTCTGCCATTATCCTGCATTTGGATCCGAACTTCGTCTTTCTTCAGTTGCGACTAGTACTGGGATGGAGCCTTTTACCTCGTCTGGCCAATTTCCAATGTCTAATTTAATCGTATATTTGGGATTAGAAACATATTTTCGTTATTTAAGACACAGAAGGTAATTACTTGAAAATACTTGGTGATTTATTGGGCTATTTTTAGTCTTATTTTTCTCTGCTTTAACTCCCAACATTTGTCCTTAATCACGTCTTCTCCTGTGCTTGTCCATCTTTCCATTCATCTATTGAAATTTATATTGTTTTAATGGTGGATCTGACCAATCAGGTGGTGATGTTTTAGAGGAATTTATGAGGGAAAAGTGGTTTGTTTCCATGTTTAAATGTCCTTTTTTTAAGCTTTGTTGTTTGCTTATGTGAACGAAAATATGACAAGAATTAAGTTTCTTCTTCATCCCGAACCGTCATCCGAGGTGAGGATCTGAACAAGTCCAGCGAGAGAAAGTAAAATCCTGGTCAATCAAACCACAGATGACCGAATGAAACAATATTTAACTCAAAGTAGTTTAATAGTCAAAACTGAATCACTTCAGCAAAACACACTTTTCATTTCTTTTTATGACCATTTACCTCCAAGCTATGAATCACTAGAAGGTCCCTTGTTTGAGTCCAGCTTGACAACTCTGGATTTGGACTTGGAGTTTGTATCTTCTGGCCATGTTCGAGGGCCTCGTTTCCAAAACCATGCAGGGCCCACCAGTTAGTTTCAGAGGTAGAAGAGATTTGCAAGCATGGAAGAAAATAACTAAAAGAAAAAAGTGAATCTTCTAATCTGTTTCTGTTGCACCTTCAGCTCAAACTAGCAGAATTTTTCTGACGTAATTGTGCCAACAAATATGAACCTTTATTCCTGTTAGAATCTGGCGTCAGCATTAACCACTGAACAGTTCAGCGTATTTGGTACTTTTTACCAGCTCAGAATCCACTGGCCTTTGACTTCACCTCTTTTTTTTTTACGTCTGAACTCCTAAACTTCTCCTGAACTGAAGATTAGACTGGAGCCAGCCATTATAAACACTGAGTCACCTTCAGTACGACCCAGATGAAGGTCAGTCCCAGGTCAAGATATTGAAGGATTTGAGGTAAACTCTTCTACGTCAGTCTAGATTTATTTTGATCCTGCTCAGTCATCATCTTTTCGTTTTACTACCTGAGCCTGATTTCCATGCCGACATAAAGTTAGTTTATTTAACGTGGATGTGAAGTTTCAATCAATATAAGTTTTCGTTCAGATCAGGTGGTTCAATTCTCAGGGATCAAGGCCCTTAAAGTATAATTTAATTGAATATCTGAGGAGGCTAACACAACATTTTTGCCAAATTTTCAACTTGTAATAACAAAAGATTTGTTTCTTTAACTTTCCTCTTGTATGTTTTTAATCAGATGTTCAAGATATATTTTTTAATGTTGTCCAAAGTTCTTGTACTGACAAAAAGAACGGGGTGTCCGGATGAATCTTGATCTGGCATCTTTAATCCTTGTGGAAGGGAGGAGGTCCCAGGGCAGATCCAGGATAAGATTAAACTGGTAAAACCTCTGGATTTCTTCAGAAGTGGATAAGGCTTGTGATGGAGGGAGTTAGAAGCCTCTTTACTTTTCGCTGCTTCCTCAAGGACTTGATCTTCTTGAACATAATTGTATTTCTGTTTCCGTCTCTGCTACTCAAGAATTCCTGGAGTTGAACTTTGACAACACTAAGACAACTGGTTACCATCATGCACACTTTGGTCAGTAAATTACATATTTATCTTTGAAATACATCTTTATCTTTGAAAATCATTTTGAAAATATCTAAAAGTACGTATTTCAAATGTTTATATTTAACATTTAACTTTCAACCAAACGACTCTCCAGAGGGTCTCAAGTGTGTGTTTGCTTTCTCAGCTGAAGTAAAAGGTTCACGACAGCAGCTTCCAGTGTGGGAACAGATGAGGTGAGTCCTCCGTGCCACCAGTTTTCCTCCCAGGAAGCAAAAATGACTCAGTTGTGGTTTGACATTGTTTGGTGGGTTCGTGTGTGTGTGTGTGTGTGTGTGTGTGTATCTGTTTCACTCTAACATGACAAATATGTTTCAAGACTGGCTTAAACTAGATTTATTCTTCAAATATAATGAAAGATTTTCTGCAATAAAGTGGAATTTAACAGGTTGAACAAGTCTTTCATTTTACAACAACTTATTTGTTGGCTGGTTATAAAAACAGATCCCTCCTACATTACCCAGATATTCTCTGATCGAGGGAGATTCTAATGTTCCTGAGTCAGAGTAGAAATTATACTTTATTTTAAAATTAAAAAATATATATTCATCCTTTTATTTGGTATTGATCATTTCTGTCGGAAAAGCGTTTTATTTTGAAAAAAGGGAAATTAATATTTCAAAAGTCTAAGTAAAGGTTTCTCAAAAAATCAAACTGAACTCTTTATGGGAATATTTTATTGCAGAGCAACCAGTTTTGCTGATTCACCGTAATGTAATTTTTGTATTTTTTGTGTGAAATACATTTTTGTAATACATTTTTCATACTTAAAGTAAATGGTTCACGCAAAGTTGAAATATCACTTGTTTCTACTCATCCTAATGTGGACTAAGTTGGGATTATTTTCAGTGATCTATTATATACAGATATGTATGTTAAATTTAATATAGCGACTGATGCTTAGTCGTCTTCATCTTCGTCCAAAACTACGCTCTTAAAAATATCCAAATACCTCCGTACTGCTTGTCTGTAACGTCAATCTCGTGTTGACGCTTTGAAAAGAGAGTTGTTCGGAAAAAACGCAATTAAGTCTCTATTTTCGGCTTGTTTTTAGCGAACACTGCTAGGCTAGCTGCTAGGCCAACATCCTACACTAACAGCAAGTACTTCCCATGTAGACAGTAGGCTGGAAGCGCATGATATTTACCCAAAATGCTTCTTGTCAGTGTAGGATGTTGGCCTAGAAGCTAGTCTAGCACCTTATCTAGCAGCTAGCCTAGCAGCCTACGCTAAAAACAATCTTAAAACATAGACTTATTTGAGTTTCTTCAGGAACTTTTTCTCATGTCAAGGCTTAAATACAAGATGGACGTTACAGACCAGAGCAGTATGGAAGTATTAAGACAACTGAGCTCCAGTCACTACACTAAAATCAACAAACATTTTTGTCTATAACTCTACATCAGATTACTCTGAAAATAATCCCAAACCTTTGTTAACATCTGGTTGAGTAGACAATGAGTGAAATTAGAATTTTGGGTGAACTAACCATTTGTCAATGTTTTTTGCAATTAAATTTTGTTTTAATTTTGCTAAAAATCGGATCATTGGCCGATAAGAAATTTATAAAGACACTCAACTTTCCTTGCCAAAATGTCTTTAGTAGCATGGGTCAAATTCGTTTTTGGGATTGATGGAAAAACACGGAATGATGAGTACAACATACAAACTCCAAAAACAATAGAAAGTAAAGCCAGTGCTGCCCAGGTTTGGTATCTGCTCAGACGGCATTCTTTCCAAATCCGTCTCTTTTTTTCTTCGTAGGAACTGTTTTATGACCTCTGCCGCAGACATCACAATACGACGCCCGATATGTCAAGTCTAAGAGAAGAACTCGGGGTGCTAACAAAACCCGAACCCACCCCGACGACACAGTCTCCCCCGTGACGGTCTGACGCCGACGCCAACCACCACGCTTGAAAGTCCGCGTCCTGGAAGCGGTTCAAAGCACGAGAGAGGTTTTTCATCTCACTCGACTTCAGCGAGGAAACCATGAGGATAGTTATGCCTCCGGGCGCTGACGTTTGACTGACACGTTTAAATAATCTTCCTGTCCTCACTTCTTCATTCACGCCCTCTGGAATGTGTTGGAATTCCTTAACAGCAGCCATTCAACCATGAAAATATCTTTTCTTTTAATGGACTATTTCAAATATTTCCTTTGAGACGTTTGAAATGGGAAAAAAAAAATTCACTTTCTCTTTTAAAAATGACAACGTTTAAAACTATTTTCACTGACATATAGTTGTATATCGTAGTACGTGATTGACTACTACACTCACTCAAGAACATTGTTCTTGGACAGGTGGAAGGAGTAATGAAGTCGGGTGGAGAGATGACAGATGAAGCTCACGGTGTAGTGAAGAAAAAACACTCGATCTACGTTCCTCTCGAAACATACTGTAAACAACATTGACGGACGCTAGCTTAGGTATTCTGGGAGGAGGCCCTGGGGCAGACCCGGGACACACTCAGTCAAGACTGTCCACATACCGCAACTCAGAAGCTAGAAAAGCACTCGCAGACCTCTGCCAAGCTGCTTGTTTTTAATAAATATTATCATAATTGGTTCCATTTTTTTAGCTTTTGAAATTTAATTGATAGCATTGAATGCTAATTCTAAATGCATCAATTTGATCATCTGTAAAATTACCTGAAAACATGGCGTTTTTAAGACAATCACAAAGCCTCCTTGGCAGATGTAATAATAAAAATACTCACCAAATAGAAATAAAAATAGTATGGTAGACACTTACTATAATAATACTATAATTAAAAATGTTAGCATCCAAGTGTTATAAATCTAATCATGTGAATGTTTTACTGCAGATTATGTTCAAAGCACTGCTTGACTATGAGGAAAGAAAAACAAAACTGCATTATTCAACAGTTAGTGTTCAGGTTCAGGTAAGGACAGGAGTATGAGGAAATAAAAATTAATGAACTCGAAGAGGAAGTAGTAGTATGAATATAACTATGAGTAATTGATTAGAAAAATATATATATATCTAGATACGAGTGCACAGAAAATGTTTTTTTATTTCAATTTCAGGGCAATATATGTTAAGTTTATTAATGTAAGTCAAACTATATCAGCGTTAATGCTAGCTTGATGCTAAGCTAGCATTGATGCTAAGCTAGCATAGATATTAATCTAAAATTTATGCTGGCTTGATTCTTAGTTAGAAGTGATGCTGTCTTGACGCTAAGCTAGAATTGATGCTGGCTTGATGCTAAGATAGATTTGATTCTGCCTTGATGCTAAGCAAGCATTGATAGTGGCTTGATGCTAGGCTAGCATTGATGCTGGCTTGACGCTAAGCAAGCATTGATGGTGGCTTGATGCTAGGCTAGCATTGATGCTGGCTTGACGCTAAGGTAGAATTGATGCTGGCTTGACGCTAAGATAGAATTGATTCTGCCTTGATGCTAAGTAAGCATTGATGGTGGCTTGATGCTAGGCTAGCATTGATTCTGGCTTAATGCTAAGCTAGCGTTGATGCTGGCTTGATGCTACGCTAGCATTGATGCTGGCTTGATGCTAAACTAGAATTGATGCTGGCTTGATACTAAGCTAGAATTGATACTGGCTTGATGCTAAGCTAGAATTGATTCTGCCTTGATGCTAAGTAAGCATTGATGGTGGCTTGATGCTAGGCTAGCATTGATGCTGGCTTAATGCTAAGCTAGCGTTGATGCTAGCTTGATGCTAAGCTAGCATTGATGCTGGCTTGATGCTAAGCTAGAATTGATGCTGGCTTGATACTAAGCTAGAATTGATACTGGCTTGATGCTAAGCTAGCATTGATGCTAAGGTAGAATTGATGCTAAGCTAGAATTGATTCTGCCTTGATGCTAAGCAAGCATTGATGCTGGCTTAATGCCAAACTAGCATTGATGCTGGCTTGATGCTAAGCTAGAAAAAATACATGTTTCTGGGACAGAATGAGTCGTGATGTCCTCGCTCAATCCTTGATAATCACAAAGTTTCTGGTGGATGAACGGAAAAAAACATCTTTAAGTTGTTGCATGAACACTGGCAATAAAAGTTTCTGATTCTGATCCAAACGACTTTGTGTCACATGACCTGCTGCTTTAAGTCCAAAGGAAAAGCAGTCGTGTTTCACACAGATATTTCATTTCCTCCAGATCCAGCTGCGCTTGATAATGCTGCACATATTTTATTGAGGTCCAGACATTCGGGGTGTGTGTCAGACAATATGGGGTGACCTCATCCTTAATGGAGCGGCTTTTGGGATTCCCCCCCGACTCTCTGCACATGTGAGCCGACGGTCAGCTAAGCCGGGATGTCCCTTCATGACCACTGGGTGGTCCAGAGAAGGTGGGGCAGGAAGGAAGCGGCCATGTTGTACGATTCATTTAAAGTCTTCAAACAAAAACTCAGATCATCGGTTGGTTTTTTAACAGCAGGATCAAAGCCACAGATGAGCTTTAAAGTTGCTAAATAATTCAAATGAATGAGTTTTTGATCACAGCGGAGGCCAGGATTCCAGACCCTCACTTGACTGGACACACCTACGCTTCCTGGAGGGTTTTTTAGGATGGAGGCTCCTCTGTTCTCTGGTCAAGAACAACATTGTTTTAGGAGAAAATCGGGAGTTTCAAAAGATCTGACATCTCTGATTGATGTGATTCCCGTTATTTACTGGTTTTCCTGGGGGTCTGCTGCCTCTTGCCCCGACTAGCAGGGACTTACATGCAGGGTAAGAAGATGAAAATCAATTATTCACAGGATAGAAGACTAAAATGAAGATTTGATAGTTAATATTCCACAGCATTAGGGTGAGATGTTGGTTTTTGGAGCAGTTTTTTAAAGTTATTTTACACTAGAAACTACAAGTTTGTTATTTAGTTGGAGATTTTTTCGAATTTAGATAAAAAACTTAACGATTAAAAATATAAACAAAATTTTACGGGTTATAAATCTCTCCTTAGAATGACTAAATCTAAATATATATACCATATATACCTTTATTTGAGATTATAGTTGAATAAAAGAAAACAGTGTTAAGGGGGTAATCTGTGATGCCAATTATAGAAATAAAGTACTTGCAAAATATAATAATATTAATTAATAAATGAATTTTGATAAAAACGAATATTTTGCAAGTAAAGATCCAGATATTCAACAGCATCCAGGGTGGGATGTTTGTTTAGGATCAGTTTTTCCTAAACCTCTGAGCTCAGATGAATGATCTCGACACTATTTATCATATTATTTCGTTAAACGCTTGAATCTGAAACGGTGAAATTGAATTTCAAGTGCACACGTAACGCATGACTTCATCTGGACAAACTCAGGAGGGGAATTTTATTCACATCCAGACTATTGTGTCTCGTTTCCCCCCGTCGACTGATAAACATCTGAGGAGATGAGATCAGCCGCGTCACTGTTTTGGTTTCTCCTACAGTAGTTCCACCTGCGCCTGAGATAAAGTATCAAACATGACATCAGAGAGCCTGGAGGACGCACACTTGAACCTGGCGATAACAAACCACGGCAGGACGGACACACAATTGTCTTTGATGGAAGTGAACCTAAAACTTTAAACAAATAGTAAGGAAGGTGTAGATATATCTTAAAACTTTTTGGGGAGAATTGCCCAAATCCACAGAGACTCAATACAAAAATCTACAAAACACTGAATAAACAAATATTTTTATCTTATTATTAATATTCTCATCCAAATTTATGGAACAGATACATTTGTCTTCATCAGCGACTAATTACTACATTTGAGAATTAAAAAAAATATATATATATATTTTGTTGCACTTTAAATGTATATACAAAGAATGCTAATGCTGGCATTGATATAGACTTGCTAAGCTAGCTAAGTAGGTCAGCTAATGCTAGCATTTATATGGACTTGCTAACCTAGCTAAGTAATGCTAGCATTTATATGGACTTGCTAAGCTAGCTAAGTAAGGCAGCTAATGCTAGCATTTATATGGACTTGCTAAGCTAGCTAAGTAAGGCAGTGAATGCTAGCATTGATGTGGACATTCCCAAGCTAGATAAGTAGGCAGCTAATGCTAGCATTGATACGGACTTGCTAAACTGGCTAAGTAAGGCAGCTAATGCTAGCATTGATATGGATTTGCTAAGCTAGATAAGTAAGGCAGCTAATGCTAGCATTGATATGGACATTTCCAAGCTAGCTAAGTAAGACAGCTAATGCTAGCATTAATATGGACTTCCTAAACTAGCTAATGCTAGCATTCATATGGACTTGCTAAGCTAGTGAAGTAAGGCAACTAATGCTAGCATTGATATGAACTTGCTAAGCTAGCTAAGTAAGGCAGCTAATGCTAGCATTGATATGGACTTGCTAAGCTAGCTAAGTAAGGTAACTAATGCTAGCATTGATGTGTACTGGCTAAGATAGCTAAGTAAGGCAGTCTGTTTATAATTTCCTTCGTTGAGTTACAAACAAACAAACATTTTCTTGATCGTGTTACGGGTAAGGGAACATTTATTAAAACTGTCAGTGTTAAAATGACTTAAAAGTTATATAAGTTAAATTTACATCGACATCGAAAATGCATTATGTGATTCACACTTGAATTTAATAGTTAGTTTAATAGTGGATTTTTTTTTCAATAGGAATAGAAGCCATGGAGTTGTAAATTGAGAAGAAAAAAAACTAGTCAAAAAACAAAATGGAACAGAGATTGAAAATGTGAGCGGATCAGTCGATACAATTGATTCACAGCGAAATCATAAATTAAAAAACTCAAATATAAGACCACAACAACAAAAACACACACAGTAGAAGTGTAAGCACAACCACCAAAAAACAACATCACAATCCACAGATCAAAGAAAAGTAAAAACATAACAATAAAGCCTCTGATGCTCAAATCACGGCATGCTAACAGAAGCTAAGCTAACTTATAAAGCTCTCTGTTTTTTGGCGGACATTTTGTTTGTGTCTGAACTATGCTATTAAATGTTTGTCAAACGTGATAATCTTGAGATGCGACGGATCAGTGAAGACACAAACATCGTCGCACACCTTTAATGCACAACCCTGATCATGAGTCACAACAGCAAAACTCTGGATTCAGGAGAGAAAACCTGAGTCACTCGGGCCGACAGACCCACCACCACCATCTTCTTTCTCGTAAACAAAGATGGGATTTGTAGATATTTACGGACTCGTGTTCGCGTCCGTCTCAAAGCCCTCGAGCTCGACCGGAACGATCAGGCGGAGCGATCGAGAAGTCGAAACGCCCGCTGAAGATCACCATCGCACTGGTCCAGGATGTCCTCCAGGAAGCCTGGGCTGCACTCGGGGAAGCTCCTCATCAGCTTCACCAGGGACGGATCGCGCTCGACTTCTTCGTCTGGAAAACACGGAGGGAAACAAAAGCCAGAGCCAAAGTCATGCGTGATTGTTCCCACGAGCCTTTGTTTCTCAAAACATGGTTCTTTGATTTCCCTGACATCTGAGCTCCAACCATCGCGTGTGTTGTTTTCCTTCTGAGCGTCGTCCAAGGAAACCTGTCCAGTTGAATCTTTCCTCGTGTGATGTTCCACAGAAGATGGCGAGGCGTTCACTCTGGAGCTTCTGGGTCCGTTTTTATTTATTCCCAAATATTTTTTTATTGGAAAAAAAATGGAGACATGACTTGATGCTTTGAGGGGGTTTTATTTTCTCAGGGACCCATCGTTGATTATAATTGTTTTGTTTTCTTGGATCTACAAAATATATCTCAAGGCTCACAGGGTTTTTGTCGGGAACGCTAACTTCATGAGGTTGTATTTAAGCTGGTGGTGTTAAATAGGAAGTACCTGAACGCATCTTTAAAGGCCAACTTTTTCATGCTGATGTTTTTTATTTTTATATTTTGCCAAAATCAAAGAGCCATATAAATGCTAGCATTAGCTGCCTCACTTAGCTAGCTTAGCAAGTCAATATACATGCTAGCACCAGCTGCCTTACTTAGCTAGCTTAGCAAATCCATATAAATGCTAGCTTTAGCTGCCTTACTTAGCTAGCTTAGCAAGCCCATATCAATGCTAGAATTAGCTGCCTTCCTTAGCTAACTTAGCAAGTCCGTATCAATGCTAGAATTAGCTGCCTTCCTTAGCTAGCTTAGCAAGTCCATATAAATTCTAGCTTCAGCTCCCTTACTTAGCTAGCTTAGCAAGTCCATTTAAATGCTAGAATTAGCTGCCTTCCTTAACTAGTTTAGCAAGTCCATACCGATGCTAGCATTAGCTGCCTTACTTAGCTAGCTTAGCAAGTCCATATCAATGCTAGAATTAGCTGCCTTACTTAGCTAGCTTAGCAAGTCCATACCAATGCTAGCATTAGCTGCCTTACTTAGCTAGCTTAGCAAGTCCATATCAATGCTAGAATTAGCTGCCTTACTTAGCTAGCTTAGCAAGTCCATACCAATGCTAGCATTAGCTGCCTTACTTAGCTAGCTTAGCAAGTCCACATCAATGCTAGAAAGCTAAATGTTGAGGGTCGTAGATGAGTTTTTTTTTAAACTGTATAAATAACTATATTAATATAATAATATGTACTTTAAACACATGTAGTTCAAACTACAATCCAAACAAAAAATACATAAAAATAAATAACATTGTTTGTAATAGATATTTAAAAAATATTTTTGTGGTTAAAATATAGTAATATGTACTTAAAAAAACAAGTAAATTAAAAGAAAAAAGATATTGTTTAAAATAAACTTTTCTCCATTTTTATTATTTGAAATATATTAATATGTTCTTCAAAATAAATAATATAAGTCTTTCTTTTTACATTGCTTACATTGTTTTAAAAAAAAAAACTATAACAGATGCAAGATTGTAGGGTATCAACTGAAAATGATTTTACGTGACAATGATTAAAATATTACCCGAAAATATATAGCGATGCAAAAATATGTTCCATATACTTTAATACTTCTTTAATATTCAAAATATAATTTGTAGAAATGACCGCATACAGGCAACAAACAGGTGGCGGCGCTACCAAATGTAGGCAAAACAAACAGTAGGCGAAGAAGAGTTGCTTGTGGTAGTGACAGAACATTTTCAGAATATAAGCATCCGAGGCTCGTCCAGTTAGCAAAATTTTCATTCAAAGAGAGTTCATTCAAATCCATCCATCCATCCATCCATCCATCCATCCATCCATCCATCCATCCATCCATCCGTCCGTCCGTCCGTCCGTCCGTCCGTCCGTCCGTCCGTCCGTCCGTCCGTCCGTCCATCCGTCCGTCCTTCCATCAATCTTACATCCAGGCATTCATCCGTCCTTTCATCCATCCATCCATCCATCCATCCATCCATCCATCCATCCATCCATCCATCCATCCATCCATCCATCCATCCATCCATCCATCCATCCATCCATCCATCCATCCATCCATCCATCCATCCATCCATCCATCCATCCATCCATCCATCCATCCATCCATCCATCCATCCATCCATCCATCCATCCATCCGTCCGTCCTTCCATCAATCTTACATCCAGGCATTCATCAGTCCTTTCATCCATCCATCCATCCATCCATCCATCCATCCATCTATATTCTTATGACGGAATTGTTTTAGTTTAAAAAAAACGTGATTTAAAGGCATCAATTACTCACACACATTTTTTCCTAAAGATAATTCCTCCTCACCTTCATCCTCAATCTGGGGTTCCACACCTGAGCCCTCGAGCCTGTCCAGAAACTCCGAGTTGACTCTGAGAAACGACAAAAAACACAACGATTGCTCTTGTTACAAACATCAGTCACATCAGCACTGTCACTGTTCGCTGCAGGGTTCGGCCGTCATCGCTGCGTTTGATCCTCGGACAAGCTGATAAATAACTGTTATTCACGGACGACGCCTGCCACTCACACGCCCTCACGCACTCCAGCAGACCTCGAGGACGACAAGAAGAAACTTGATTTATGAGCCTCACATTCCAGGCGAGAGGGGAAAAAAGTGTTTGTGTCACAACCTCTGGAATATGCAAATCTCTCGTGATTCAATAAATGTGTCGTTTGAGTCTAGCTTCGTGAAGTACACATGAGTTTAAAATAAAAATCCTTCTTGATCATTTTATGTTAAATATTCGTGTAGTTTTTTGATACAAACCTTCTGTGATCAAACTGAACGTCTTTCAGGCTCTTGGTCAACGTATTGATCTGAAACACAAACATGTGAACGTCTGATTAAATTCTGAAAAACACGAGACAAAACTGCAAAGCTTCAAAATATCGTGTCAAGAGACATAAAGGATTTTTTTTGTAGCATGATATGTTCAATATTTGTGAGCAGATTCAAATGAAGAACATACTCAGATTCCAACTGATCAAAAGAGAAAATTATTTTAAGCTTCATGATTGGAGTTAAGTCCAGATATGTAAAGGCTAAAATCCATTCAGAGCTAACGCTATCTTTATTAGCTAATGCTAAGCAGTGCTAGCTACTGCTTGTTTGCTGAAGACGTTTTTATTTCCGTTTAAAACTAATTTATTTGCTAATATTTGATTTAAGTTGAAGAAAAAACTTGAAAAAACACTTTGGTTCAATAAACCATCCAGAAAAAGGAAGGTTAAAAGACAAGCTAGCATCAGCTAACAAAAAAAGCTATCTCTTTCCTCTGAACTTAAAAGCTTTTGAAGGTCATTTTTTTTATATTCAATTCAATAAAGTGTAATTATTTTATGATGATTTGCTATCATCCATTTTAATATTTGTTTTTGCCTTCAGTTTCTTTCATAATATATATATTACATGAATATAATTTGTGAAATGGAATGAATTCTATTCTATTATTTATCGTCGTCCTTGCAAGATATTGAGTCATGTCAATAATTCATGCTGTACATAAAGAAATGTTCACCTCAAGCGTAAAGATAATTTGCACCAAAAAAGATGCATTACACAAAATTATTAAAATACATTTTACGAAATTCTGAAAAATAATTAGCATGGAAAACAAAAATAATTAGTATTAAAACCAGAAAGAATTAACATGAAAAAAGGGAAATAATTAGCATGGAAAAACCAAAAATAAATAGAATTAAAACCAGAATGAATTAACATTTAAAACTGGAAATAACTAGCATGGAAAACCAAAAAAAATGTATTAAAACCAAGAAGAATTATTGCAAAACACTGAAAACAATTAGGATGGAAAACCAAAAATAAATAGAATTAAAACCAGAATGAATTAACATGTAAAACTGGAAATAACTAGCATGGAAAACCAAAAATAAATAGTACTAAAACCAGAAAGAATTTGCAATTTGGAAATAATCAGCATGGAAAATAAAAGAAAAATATAAATGAAATGTACTTGAGTATAAGTGTATCACTTCTTTTCTTTGTGAAATATATAGGGTGCTTTATTCATTTTAGTGTGAAACTTTCTAAAATCAATCAGTAAATGTTAATAACTTTGATGCATTTTCTTTCTTGCTGCAGAAACATTGACTTCTTCATTAGAAAATCAACTGACACACAATAAACCGAGCATTGGAATCAGAGGAACAACATCCTGTCGAAAACCACATGAAGCTGTTTCTCTTCGGCCGCACGAGCTTTCATCCTCTCATCTGGGACTAGAGAAGAAGAAGAAACGAGGCGGGACGACGCGATGTGAAACCAGACGAGGAGAGAGTCAGTCCACTGATCTGTGACACGGCGTGAATGAAAGACAGTAACAGTTGATTCATGAGAGTGTGAGGTGTTCATCTCTCCAGCTCCCCCTACAGGACGGGAGCTCATCCTTGCATCTCTAGTAATTTGGACAGTTGAGAAAGTTAGCGTAAAGATTATTATATCATTCTGGGAGGTATGAATAATATAAAAAAGTTTAGTAGAATTAAAGACCAACTAAGAGATTTTCCTTGTTCTACCTCCCAAAAACACACAGCTGACAGATTTATCCCGTGAGGAAAAAAAAGATGAAGAAAAGCGTGTTCGTGTAAAACCAGACGAAGGAAAACATGTCCCGCCTGGACTGAGGGCGCTGAGTGAGCAGTTTTTAGGTTGTCGTCTGTCATCGCGCGAAGAAAATGTGTTTCCTTCCTGGAACCATGTGTCAGAGGAGCCAGTGAGCAACGCGTTTGGAAGGAAGTGACCGGTCCAGATTTATTTATCTCATCATTAGAAGATATCAAACTTCAAAATGTAATTAATATTATTCTATTTAATAAATATTTGTGTATTATTATATATATAGAATAATGTAAAATAAATTGATATATGTCAAACAAAAGATCTTTGACACAACACAAATATTTATATATGAATCTCAATTTAATTAACATAAACATATTTGATCAATTTAAAAACTATATTATAATTATTATGTAATTATTTATTTGTTGATTTCTTTTTAAGGTTAAACATTGATATTTTAGTTTCATCAGTTTTAATCGTATTTCTACACATTCTACTGTTTAATACAATTTATATCTGTTGATATTTATTTAATGATTTATTTAATACAATTTATATCTGTTGATATTTATTTAATGATTTATTTAATACAATTTATATCTGTTGATATTTATTTAATGATTTATTTAATACAATTTATATGAGTTCATTTGGAGTTTGGTGATTAGTTATTTAAACATATTACTTTTATTGTGTTTATTCGATTTTTCTCCCATTCTTCTATTGTTGAGAAATTATTAAACTACCTTTTTTTTGGTTTCTTTACAATTCTGCTGTTTAATTAAAAAATATATATTTTTATTTGTTTACGATTCAAATATTGTTTTTAAATACATTTTAAAACATTTTAGATTTGATATAAATATAATTTTAATATTTTTTCAATGGTTTCCCTGTAAGCCTTGTGATTTAATTGGGACGCGGTTGTAAGTTGTAAGGAAAGTGGCTGAAACGTTTCTTCTTACGAGGCAGAGCACCGACCTCAGCGCAACTTTATTTACACGACGCCGGATCGAATGTCACCTAAATTTTTGTGATTTGCGAGCGTCTGGCTCGCGTCCAGGTGCTTTCACGAGGGTGTTCCATTATCTCCGTCTGCTGCAGATTCCTCGCAGTCCTGTTGTGTCTCTCCATGGTCAGCGTGAACTCTGGGAAGTACCGTGAACTCTGCAGTGCTGCTGCACTCGATCCTTCTCAGGGAAAACCGAGAGAGGATGCAGCAGCGAGGGTGAGGGGGTTTGAGGGATGTGTGGGGGGACAGGGGGGCGGGAGGGGGTGCAATAAAAAGCAGGGAGTGGCGAGACACTTGGACAGCGACGGCTGTATTTACACCTCCTCGTTCATGAGCCGCACCGCTGCGTGGCCCGGCTCTGACCGGCGGATCATGACGTTCGGGGTCGGGGTCTCGGCCTCTCCCTGCTAGCAGGGGTTACAGCCCTGAACCCCATTAGCCTCGGATAAGGCAAACACGGCACATGTTTACTGAGGAAACATCGGGATTATTGGTGTGAACGACCGCGGCGACCGCAGAGTCGGACGAACTCCGAGACCCGGAGTCTTGTCGGACGAAGCGTGACTCAGAGTTTCCTGACGAGGAAAACTCGAACCTGACTCTTCGGAAGGTGAAAGTGATGAACACACAAAAATGAAACACACACTAGGAACAGATGGACACACAACCCGGGCAGAAGAATTAAAAATACACATGTAGTAATCGCACACAGAGTTCCTCGCACAAATGTATAACAACGAAAAGAACTCACTTTGGAGGACAAGGCGTGCCACACAAATTTAAATTGACAAAACCCAGATTGACTACACACACAATCAGATCCATACGCATTAAGATCAACACCAAAAATAATCAACACGGTCACATAAAGTTAAGAAATGAAAATGTTTTTTAAAGGTTGGCACCATCACTGAGAGGTTCTTCAACATCTCTTACCTCAGATGGAGCCTTGCTGGCACGACTGCAGGCCTGAGAACTTGCACTGGAACTCTCCAGATGTTCTAGAAAACTTTCGGTTTTCCTGGTAAAACAAGGATGAATTTTCGTGAGGTCAGCTCAAATCTGATTCTCTTTCCTTTAATGTCACGATTTGTTGGTCTTTAAAGGTCAGTAGGCAGTAAGTCCCTCATCATGACCATGTTTTTTATTACTTTATTAAAAATTCTAGGCGAATGAGAGGTTACAAGAGTCCGTTATTACATAATAATGGCTTCACTTCTCCTCCAGCTGTAATCTTGCCCTGCTTTGTTTATACAACGAGTCCCTTGGAGGTGGAGACATCCGGGATTGATGATGAGCGGTGACAAATCTTGATGTTTGACCAATCACAGCAGAACAGCAGAGTGGGTTCTGTTATGGTAAACAAGATTGTATCTCCAGAAAGTGTTTTCAGTGGGGGGAGCTTAAGATAATTTTCTACTGTAAATATTTCAATAAAAACAGACACTGATGATACAATAGAGTCCAACATCTATTTAAGAGTCACTTAAATCAACACAGTTGAACTTCAAGTCTCACCAATATTTCCTTATTGAATGTAGCCATTAGCGCAGCAGTGGTCATATGTTTATTTCATTTCCAAGCAAATACAATAAAGCTTTCATAACTTATATCCTTAATTGATTTCCTTTCCACTATTAAAATGGTTGACTTTTCTTTTAAGTATTTTAAGTATATATAGATATATATATCTATATTAAAATGTATGTATAATAATAATAATTAAATGTCACAGTAAGATTAGAAGGGAGGGCAAGATGTGGGGCAAGATGTGTATCGTGTAATGTGTTACATTACACGATACAAGGGCAACCGTACAATATACTACGATATATATGGATATATTGGAATATATTGAGATATTCTAGGAACAACAGTATATTGGTTTCATTCAAACAACTGAATTGCAGGAAAACTGAAACACACAATTACTGAATTCAATCTGTATTTGTATTTCGCAAGAGAAGAAATACTAATAAAAATTAATTGTTTATTAAAAAGAATTAAAAAAATTAAACAGTGCTCTTTGATGTCGATATTGCAATATTTAAGTGTATCGATATTTTCTTACACCTCTAGTGATAACACTTGTTTATTTCCTCTATTTCATCCATGTTTCTCCATCAATCCGATGTTTTTTTTCAACGTCACCCTTTTGTTGCTGGTATGACGATCGACTCAGGTAAAAAGCGAATTGTTGTCATCACTTGTCATCGTAACTTGCTGGTCGTGCTACTGAAGAAAGTGTAGATATCAAGATATCAAGTGTCAGGAAGACAATGATCCGCCTGCAGACGAGAGGAAACGACGCTGGTCTCGTGACAAAGCAAACAAACAGGATATGAAGAACCAACAAGTGAACCTGAGGAACAATGAGCTCCTTCAGACCGACTGCTGCGACCGTGAAGCCTTCGGTGTCGTCCACGTCCGTGAAGATTAGGAAGTTGTTTTCGTCAAAACTCTACATTTATATAAGAGACATGATCTCACGCGGGGCGCCGTAACGCTGGGGTTCGAGGGGGCGGGGCTTGTCTTGCTCTCTGGCTCGACTCTGACTTTTGGTTTGGAGTGAAGCCGCCGCTGCACTTTAATGTTTGTGCACAAATACGATCTTTGCTTTGGCAGCCAGAATAATAAGATGGAACCGAGGAGAACAATAAAGTGGCCTCTACAAGAAGGGGGTTCAAGGTCGGTGGAAGGTCAGAGTTCAACATCCTGAAGGTAATAAAAGAACAGGTGTGGGAACAACCACTCTGCTGTGATTGGTCAAGCATCGAAGTGTGTCACCACGTGTCATCAATACCAGAAGTCTCCACCTCCAAGGGATTCATTGTATAAACAAAGCGGGGCGTGATTACAGCTGCCCGGAGTAAGAGTGAAGCCATTATTACGTCATAATGGACTCCACTCTCGCAACCTCTCGTTCGCCCAGATTTCAGACGGGAGGAGAACTTTATAAAGTGATAACATGGTCAAGATGAGGGACTCACTGAATCTTGTAGACTTTAACATTTGAAACATGTGAGTCAGTTTCACTTAAGTTGACCTTTAAATAAAGGAGTTAAAGTTTATTTTTGTTTATATTTAATAGTCGATATTGAAAGGATCTTAAGTGTAAAAAAAATTATTAATTTTATGATGGATTTTTTTTTGTTTAAAAACATGTTAAAACATGACATTAAACAAAAGTTTGAAATGGAATTTCTGACTCATAAAATAATGACTTGAGAAGAGAAATTCAAATGTAAATAAAGAAAATAGATTTTGTATTAAACAGAAACGACATGGATTAGTGTGTTGCTTTGAGTGTATATGTATGTGCAATAATAATATAATAAAAACGCAGTAACAAAAAAAACAACAACCTGTATTTAAAAATAGAACAAAAACGATATTTTAAACATTTAAAAATCTATTTTATAAATTTTCACCAGCTCTATGTTCACCTGAAACACACAGTGCTTTATTAACATGATATTTTTATTTAGCTATTTATTTTTTTGAATTTTTTTCCTTTCAGAGTAATTTGAAAAAAATACCGGATCAAACAGTTGTGAGCATCGTAATGCTTACGGGTTACAAGCAAAAAAGAAAGACTTGTGTGTCCTGTGTGCGTCCAACAACTGCAAACATACAAACGCACAAAACAAGATCCATCTTGAAGAGATCATTCGGTGACGACGACTGAGAACATGGAATACTGTCTTTCTCTCTAGACAAGACCTCTTTTCATATTTGCAATTAGTGCATTTGTATGTTCCGCTCCGTGTAAACCACTAATCCCTCCGAGCATTAAACTGGATGCACTTGTGTCGCACGACTACAAGAACGCCGTAAATACTGCGGCATTACGCTCTGAAAATGGACACTATAAATATGTGAGACGACAGACGCTCCGGACTCAAATGAGAAGATATGTGAGGCATATTTGGGAAATACCACCGTCAACCACCGACTCATGGACCTGGAGAGGCTTTCGTGGGAAAACCCGTTGGGACGCAGCTGGCACCAGGAGAGAATGTGCTGCTAGAGGGCGTGTGGAGAAACCCTGGTGCCTCTAATCAGTTGTTTTGGGAAGAGGCAGCGACTATTATTTAAGAAATATTGGGTTATGCAGGATCGGCCCATCCATTTTTGGGAAATATCCCTGACGTGGTACATTCATGTACAATTGAATTGAACAGATTTAATAATAAAATAGATGATACAATCGGGGGGTAATAGCATCTTCATTTTCATAGAACACTGCTCCATAATCTCTGCCTCCTAAACACTAATTCAATGAAACAGTTATTTTGATGAAACCTAAAGCGCCACCTACTGACATCTTAAAATAATGACACTGTATCATGAAATCTTGTTCATGCATTAATGGCATGTAATGCTTTGATCTTGTTATGTTTTCTAAACAAGAAGGAGATGCTTCGCCTGCAGTTAATACAAAAACTCTGCAGCGAGAATTCTGAGCCGCTCCAGTAGAAGAACTCACATTTCCACAATTCCTTAAAACTCTTCACTGGCTTCCAGTTTCTTTCAGGATCAATTTTAAAATTCTGGTTCTTACTTTCAGAACTATTCATGGTCAGACCTTCCATCAGTGATCTGATCCAGCCTTACACCCCAGCTCGGGCTCTGAGGTCTGTGGATCAGAATCTACTGATGGTTCCTGAACACGGTTCAGGACCAGAGGAGAGAAATCCTTCCAGACTGTTGCTCCTAAGCTTTGGAACCATCTTCCTCTGTGTTTGATGATCTACTGACTCCTTCAAGAAACATCTTAAGAGATTTTTTATTTTTGCAGGTTTTTCCTTGATTTTCTGGGTTTCCTGTGTTTGTCTTATGTGTCTTGACCTTTTAGAGTTTTTAAATTTGATGAGGCTTCATGAAACATCTAATGAGGTATCATGATACAGCGTCAGGTTTTAATTCCTTAATAGACCAAAGGTGATGAAGCTGAGATTTCCTTTTAGTGGCTTTTCAAATTATCGACACTGTATCATGAAACCTCATGGATCCATGACTATTTGGGCAGTCATTTAATTTAATTATTTAATCTGTTACTTGTTGTTCCAAACTTCCTAAGTGCTAGTGATGAGGCTTCATGAAACATGCATCATGATACAGTGTCTTCATTTTGAAAGGCCACTAGATGTCACTCTCTGCTTTATAACCATTGGCTCTGATCGAACTAAATCAATGAAACTTCGCATTATTTTTAAACTGTGAGTACCTTTAATGAAGACACTGTATCATGATACCTCATCAGCTGTTTCATGAAACCTCATCAACTAAGTTTTTGTTCCCCTTGTTTCCCTTGAGTCTATGTTGTGTTTATTGTGTGTTTGACAAATGGTGAGGGTGAGTGAATGAACCTCTTAAATGTACTGGAGGAACATGTCGAACATGTCTGTATTTTTTTTTATTTAAATAAAGCACCAGAAATGTAGTTTTCACTCAACATTCCAAACATCAGAAGTGCAGTTAAATCTTTCCCCTTTAAAAGTCATTGTCAAGATCAGAGACCCTTGATTTTTTGACCTGGACCCATTCATCAAATTGAGTTATTGCGATTTGATTTAAAGTTGTCTCGACCTGGGGTCAGACGTTCGCAGTATTTTCAGGTCCACAGGTGTACTGTGGACAGAGACGGCAATTTGTTGCTTTTTAGAACCTCACTTGATTAGAGGCCGCGTCCATATCAGGACTCGAGGCTCAGGTATCCAGAAATATGAGGCAGGATTCCAGGAGTTCCCCGTAAGTCACATTGTGACCAAACCATGAACTTTAGGTGATTCACATAAGTCACTTCATTATCTGTTCATGTTTTTTTCGACAACCTTAGGATATCTTATAAAAAATGACTGTCAAATATAGAAAATACAACGTTGATTGGATCATGCTGATAAATGTATAGTTTTACTAGCGAACTGAAGCGTTAAAGACCCCATACTTTGTTCTAAAACAATGTTTCTGGCTCCCACTAGCGGCTGGAAAGTGTAAGTGCAATGTCGCAAATTCTTAGTTTTTTCCTTTTAAGTACATGTGTATTTGATATAACAGAAGAAATAAAGGATCTTGTGTCAGTTTTATCCTTCAGAAAACTTTAAGAAGTCAAAAAGAAAACACTGTCTTCAACCCATTAATGTAAAGAAGCTGATCACGTGATAATCACAGACTAATCAAAGTAATTTAGTGAAGAGTATCGTTAAAATATATTAAACCAATCGTAACAGAAAGTATGAGAAACTATTAATGTAAAAAATGTTACTTATTGTTGCTTTAAATGTACGACAAGATGTGCAACTAATTCCTGAATTTTTGGTGCATCTTTATACTCTATTTTCTACTTTCTACTCATTCTCAAAGGCCATGAAGTCATTATATCCCTAATACTAACATAGGAAGTTATAACCAGCAACGCTACATCTCTAGACATCATGCACTGGCTTCCACTGGTTTTGACTTCTAGAATACCATCAGGATCCAGCTTTTTTTGAAGGATTAGCCACTTTGTCTTCTTCACCCCCCACTGCTGTGCGAGCTAATTCCGAACCACTCCTGCCACTTTCAAAACTATGGAATTACACGCAGGTAAATGTAAGGAAGTCAGGAAAACATGTGTAAATAAGTAGTTATTTAGATTAGTTTCTAGCTGCACTTCAACACTTAAGACCTTGTCAACCCCGCAGCAACACCAAGGCGTTGTTTGAGGACGTGTTGTGTCGACCGAGGGAACACCGAGACCTGCCAGGAGTGATCCGACACTGACCTGAGATGATCCTGGCTCAGCTCCCGCCTCCTCCTCTGCTCCTCGTCTCCGATCCTCTTGTTTAGTCTCTCGGCCTGCAATGTACCATAACATACACATCATTCCAGATATTCAGCTACATATACTCATATTTGTTGATGTAATCAGTCCAACGTTTACACAAGCAGCCACCGTGGCCATCAGCCATTATGACCTTATAGGAGAATTCATGTTACTTGTTCTTTCCGATGAGTCGTCTGTCACCGTAATACTATTACCTTGTTTGTTTTTTATACATTTAATATGGAAATAATGTTTATTTTTAAATGATCCTGGATTATCTTTCATTGATGCTCAGTCCTGTTGAGACTTGATGGTGGGTTTTAAATCTCTATTGTTGTTTTTTTTTTCCATTTTTAACATATATTTAGCATATTTTGCAAATAATGCAGTTTTTTTTCAGATTCATAATGTTTTTATTATCTTTATTTAAAATCGAATCAGTGTGTTCATTAAAATAGGGTCAAGGTCTTCTGTGGTTCATGTCATAGAAGGAATAATCATGTGACCAGAAGTATCAAATATAATGCTTGAGATTAAAGGTTCTGAGGGAGATGGTGGTCACGCCGAAATAAAAGGACAAAAAAACAACATTAATATGAGTTGAAAACTTAAAAAAAAAGTTATTATGGATCATGGAAATTATTTAATTAAACTGAATGTATTTTGTTTTCTTTTCTTTTTATTCATTATATATGTGTAAAAAAAAAACGTTTCTCTTTTCTCTTCTCTCTTCCATCTGTCCATCTCTTCCTTCTTTAGCTTAAACAAAATGTTGCATTCAAGTCAAGTTTTCCAACACATGATGAAGTTACCGGCCAATAACAAAAAAACTACTTTTAATAAATCTACATATTAGGGACAAATGAAATAGTAAGTAAGTAAGTAAGTAATAGTTATTTGTAAAGCAACTTTCTAGACCAGGGTCACAAAGTGCTTGAACAATCAAAAACAATACACAGTTAAAATATATACTTTAAAAGATCAAGACACTAAAAACAAACAGCAGCCAGTGAAGCGTTTTAAGGATCGGGGAAATGTGAGTTCTTCTACTGGAGCGGGTCAGAATTCTCGCTGCAGAGTTTTGTATTAACTGCAGGCGAGACAAAAATGAAATGTTGCACATCAGGATAGAAATTGCAATTATGGTGGGATGGTTGAATAGTTATTTGTTTGTATTTTTACTCATCGTATATTTATTTTATTTAAACAATAAGGATTTAGAACTGTGGACAGAATATATTTTTTATATCAATTTTAAGAGCCAATAATTGGTTTAAAAAAAGGAAAAATGAAAAGGATAAAAGCGGTTAAAAGAAATACCTACATCCAGTAACTTTATATTTAGAGCAGAAATAAATTCAACTTATAATAATAAAAATATAATTTAATAAGTTATGTTTTTAAGTGTATTGTTTTATCTTCACGACTTTCTCTTTAAAGAACTAGTCACCTCTTTTCATCCCTTCTTATTTGCGTGTAAGTTGTATGTGTTTGTATTTGTGTTGCTTTACAACCAAAAAACACATTGACCATCATCTAAAAATAAAAATCTTAATAGCCCTTCTTTAAATTTCCCCAGAGTTTATCCTTCTGGTGTGTGTTGGGGTTAAAGGGCGTGAGCCGCTGCGGTGCTGAGGGTCAGGTGAGGGTCCGGGTCACGTGACTCAGATGTCATCGGGTGCACGTTGAGGAAAACATATCTGGTGTTTATAAGAGTAAATAAACAAACTACTGTAGCCGCGCGTCCTGAGCTGACCGAGTGTTTCCAGCTCTGTGACACAAACGTGTGCGAGGAAGAGAAAACACAGCATGAAGCTGCACGACGTTACTTTTTTTCCCATTATTTCACGACAATTTAAATAATTTACGTCCTGCAGGTTCACTATTATTAGAAGTTAAAATATATATATATATATATATATATATATATATATATATATATATATATATATATGGAAATAATAAATAATTATTTATTATTAAATGTATATTTTTTAACTGCATTCATAGTCTGGTAGAATATCTTCTTTAAAAATAACTATTCAATGAAAGAAAAAATCGTCTCGACGTCACAGGTTCTGTACGTGGATCATGTTTCTCTTCTGACATCTAGAGGTTGAGGACAGTAGTGCATGAGACAGAATAATGAGGAATTAAACACAATTCTAAATATTTAACAATATTTGTTGTTAAATAAAAATCAAAATTATTATAAATAACTGTGGGAAAAACTACTTTGCATGAGTTAATTAAATATATTCATTTCCCGGAGACTAAAATAATAGCATTTCGAGTGTTTTCTATTTTTAAACATGGAAATATTTAACTATTTGAATAAAAAAACAAAACAAATTTAATTATGATGATCTTTATGATGATGATGATGATGATAGATATGATGACGATGATGAAGCTGATGATTTTTATGAAGATAGTGATTGTTATGATGATGATTATTATTGGTTTAATGATTATGATCTTTATGACTATGATGATTGTTATAATGATGAAGATGATGATGATATTAGTTATAATGATGATGAAGATGATCATTGTTATAATAATGATTGTTATATTGTTGATGATGATGGTGATAGTTATGATGATTGTTATATTAGTGATAATGATAGTTATGATAGTTATGATGATTGTTTTATTAGTGATAATGATAGTTATGATAGTTATGATGATTGTTATATTAGTGATAATGATAGTTATGATGATTGTTATATTAGTGATTATTATCGTAATAATAGTTATGATGATTGTTATATTAGTGATAATGATAGTTATGATAGTTATGATGATTGTTATATTAGTGATAATGATAGTTATGATAGTTATG
This sequence comes from Callionymus lyra, assembly GCF_982586985.1. NCBI lineage: Eukaryota > Metazoa > Chordata > Actinopteri > Syngnathiformes > Callionymidae > Callionymus > Callionymus lyra. The sequence goes on from NC_141829.1 coordinate 11,659,861, forward strand.
ATGATGGTTATATTAGTGATAATGATAGTCATGATAGTTATGGTGATTGTTATATTAGTGATGATAGTTATGATGATTGTTATTTAAGTGATGATGATTGTTATGATGATTGTTATATTAGTGATTATTATCGTAATAATAGTTATGATGATTGTTATATTTGTGATTATTATCGTAATGACAGTTATGATGATGGTTATATTAGTGATGATGATTGTTATGAAGATGTTACAGTTACAGTTATGATGATGATAAAGATAATCATTGTAATGACGATGATGATGATAATAGTTCTGATGGTGATTGATTGATTGATTTGACGATGACTGTTATAATAGTGAATATGATGATCTTTATAGTGATAGTTATTGTTTTTAATTGTTTTAATGTTGATAATTGTTATAATAATGATTGTAATATTGATGATGAAGATTATTATAACAGTTAAGGTGACAGTTATATTGATGATTAAGACTGTTATGATAGTTATGATGATTGTTATATTGATGATTAAGATTGTTACGATAGTTATAATGTTATGTTGATGATGAATATTGTTATGATCGTTTTGATGTTCTATTAATGATTGAGATTGTTATGATAGTTATGATGTTATATGGATAATTAAGAATGTTATAATAGATATGATGTTATGTTAATGATTGAGATTGTTATGATAGTTATGATGTTATATGGATAATTAAGAATATTATAATAGATATGATGTTATATTAATGATTGAGATTGTTATGATAATTATGATGTTATATTGATTAATTAAGAATGTTATAATAGTTATGATGTTATATTGATGATGAAGATTGTTAAATAGTTATGATGTTATATTGATTATTAAGATTGTTAAATAGTTATGATGTTATAATGATGATTAAGATTGTTAAATAGTTATGATGTTATAGGGATGATTAAGATTATAAAATAGTTATGATGTAATGTTGATGATTGAAGATTGTTAAATAGTAATGATGTTATATTGATTTTGAAGATTGTTATGATAGTTATGTTATGTTGATGATTGAATGACCTTTGCTCTCTGCTCCGCTTTCATGGCGTCAAACTTCTTGTTCTCCTCTTCTCTCTTCCGTCTGTCCATCTCCTCCTTCTTCAGCTTCAAACACAATGTTGCATCAGGTCAGTGTTCGCCACCACGTTATGATGTTACCCGTCGATAACATCAAAACTACAACACCTACTTTCACTAAATCGACATGTTTGTATTCACCTTCTTCTGCAGTCTGGCACTTCTGGACTCTTCAGATTGCTTCTGTCGAGCTTCACCTAAGGTCACGTGACCACCTTGGTGCAGGTAAGAGAGACAAACATCAAAACTGCTGAAAGTCTCCGATTTGTTCCCTCATCGGCCGGTTTGTTTACCCAGTTTCTCCGGAGGAAGCTGCACTGATGTCACTCTGTGTTCGTCTCTGTAGCGCTGAAGGTCCTGCTCTTCTCTCTGAGCCACTGCAGGTGAAGAAGAATCAGACTGTGGAGCGACATGTCAACAGTGACTCCTCGACTCACTGCTGGTGATCTGGTTCCGGCGCGAGACGTTCGGAGGAATCATGGTGAATCCAGCTCCACTGAGGAGGTAACAAAGGTATATTCATCCATTATTAACACGCATTAGAAAACACAAAGTCAATAACACACATTTTAAACTAACATATGATATCAACAATGTACACAATCCCACCAACAAGCACACAAAGCACACAGATACTTTCATGTTGTAACAATACACAACAGCAAGCACCGTCACACACACAAGGAACTCAAAATCATAGATCAAAACACACACTTTTATATATATTTAATACAACAATACACACTCACAGGTCGAAAAAGACTGAAACAAATCTTTAACAAATAATAATAAAGACTCAAACTACCATCTCAGAAAGACTGTCAAACTAAATTGTTGAACTCAACACAACAAACTACACACAAAAATATAACAATGCGTAGACGTTTTATTTCACCACGTATTCACACTTCAAACAAATAAACGACCTTTGGGTATAAAAACATGACTGTACTCCATAATGACGTCATTTCCGACTGACAGTAAAGGCAACATTTCGTTTTCCAGTTTGTCGAAAACGAAAGCGAAACTTTTGATTTCCATTTTTCATTTATTGTTATAGAATATAAATATAAACACATGTTTAAGGATTGACATTAACTCAGCTTGGCTGGAGGTTATTATATTTTAATATTTTAATATATAAAATACATTTTAAACACTTACTATGTCGCTTGTCTGTCCGTCACCGGCATGTTTGAGTTTCCAGAATTCTGTGGATTGTTCTCAGGTCCGGCGGAAAGGTTTGGGTTTTGAGGCCGAACATTTCCTTGACCTCCCTCGGTGTCATAAGGATCCATGTCGAGGCAGAAGAAAGAAGCTTATGAAGTGATGCGAACACAAACGATCCGAACAGGCTTCTGATCTGTAAAGCGATTCACTTGCCGGTGTTAGCGCCCTCTGCTGGAGGAAGTAATAAAGGACGAGCGATAAAAAAAATAAAAAAATGTTTTTAAAGTCACAACAGAATTACAAAGAAATGTTAAATCATTTATAGTTGCTATAATCTTACCTCCATTCCAATTTGGAGCTTCAAAGTGAGAAAATAATAGATTCTAGAGCAAATTATATTTTCTCAGGGGCAACGTTATGAAATCGTTGTGAGGAGCCGACAGGAGCCAAGAGTCAAAATATGATTGAAAAAAGTATTTGAAAGCATGAAAAAAACAACATATAATAAACCTATGAATCAAAATCAAGTATTCATAAAAATTTAATTAAAAAACAGGAAAATACTGAAGTAAAACTATTTGTTTTCTTATTATCATCTCAATATTCACTCAAATCATTTCGAGGGTAAATAAATATTCACCAAAAAGGCAAAGAAAAAAAGAAAAGAAAGTCTTGAACAAAGAAAAGAAGGAAGTACATATAGACTTAATGCAATAATTAAAGCAGCTCTGGGTAGTTTAAAGTACCGTAATATTTTTGTATTAAAATAACTTGTGTTGACACATAAACTTAAAACTAGTTAAATGACTTGTATACCATGACTTGAAGTGTTTTGTGTGATTTTTATTTTCACTTTAAAAGTTCTTGGGGATGGTGTGAACATGCTACATACCGTGCTGGTTGTGATGGGTGGAGGTGGGGGTGAGTTACGGTACAAAAAACAAGTTAAAGTTATGTTATTTACAACCGTCATAACACATATCATATTTCATTATCCAACATCTGATTCATTACCTCATCGGTATCATCCTTCATTCATCAATGGAGGTCTAGAAACATGAATACAAAATAAAAACAGCTAGCTGTCAAACATGTACTTTGTTGATCAGCTCTACTCTTAAACAAAGACTGTACTTAAGGGTAAGGTAAGATAAAACTTTATTGATTATTATTGAAATTGTTTTTTTCCAATAGCCAGCAATTTTTCATAAACAATAAAAAATAATACATAAAAAATAAAATAATAAGAAGAACATAAAGAGAAAGAACAAGATGACACAATCTAAGTCTAAAGATAAAGACAAAGAACATAGGTCAAAGAAAAACAACAAAGACAAAGGATACAAAGACTAACATAGAACATAACATCCAGATACTCTCACTGTACTCCTGCCCCCGAACTCAGAATTGTACAATGTAATAGCCCGAGGAATGAATGTGTCCCTGAGTCTATTTGTTTTGCACCTGGGTAGGAGCATTCATGCACTCAATTCTGCTTCTCTGCTCACTGATGACAGTGTTCAGAGGATGACTGTCATCATCCATGATGGACAGTAGTTTGTTCAATGATCTCCTCTCAGCAACTGTCACCAGTGAGTCCAGCTTCATTCCAACCACAGAACCAGCCCTCCTGATCAACCTGTCCAACCTGTTGACACTCCTCTTGGACACATTTCCACCCCAACACACCACAGCATAGAACAGGACACTGGCCACCACAGACTGGTAGAACATGCAGAGGAGCTTCTTGCAGATGTAAAATGATTGAAGCCTCCTCAGAAAGTACAGTCTACTCTGAACCTTCTTATATACATGGTCTGTATTGCAGGACCAGTTTACTGTCCATCCACACACCGAGGTACTTATAGTTATCAACTATCTCCACCTCGTCGCCTCTGATGGACACTGGACTTGCTTTTGTCCTGGACCTCCCGAAGTCCAAGATCAGCTCCTTGGTCTTTGAGGTGTTCAGCTGCAAGTGGTTCCTCTCACTCCAGTCCACAAAGTCACTTATCAGACTCCTATACTCGTCTTCGCTGTTGTCCCTGATGCATCCAACAATGGCAGTGTCGTCAGCATACTTCTGGACGAGACTCAGCTCTGAGTTGTAGCAGACGTCTGAAGTGTAGATGGTGAAGAGGAGAGGGGCCAGTACTGTCCCCTGAGGTGCTCCTGTACTGCACACCACAGTGTCAGACTTGATATCTTGATATTGATACTTGAAGAAAGCAAAGTAACACAACATCAACGAAGAACTCATTTATTATCAGCTAGCACACACACACACACACAGTCACTCGCTTCATTACACAACCACACATTTGGCAGGATGTGCAATTACATTTTTTTTTGTTAGAGACAACAGAATCTTAATACATCGTATTGGAATGTAAATGTTATAGTTTTTAGAGAGAGTCAGTATTTCACGTTGATAACTTGACACACAACAAATAAAAGCAAGTCTGTTGATAATCTCATGGAGAAAACAACCACAAATAGTTTTGTAGTCAACATGTCACGATCCTCCTCGAATTAGACCAAAAGACAAGTGTGTATTTACACAAACATTACAGGATAACACTGAATTATTTCTGCCAAAACAACGCATGGTTATTTGTATCAAAACTGTCTCGACGTCGTAAAGGTTTAGTAAAGATATTACTTGATATTAAGTGTTTTTTTTCCAAATCCTTGTGCAGGCTCAAGAATAAACGCTCTCAGATTAATAATTTCAGTCAAAAATATTGTCTAGAAGTGTTTAAAAATCGGTGATGCTTGTCGGCCGATGGTGACGGAGGTCGCGTCAGTGTGTGCACGAAAGTGTGTGTCGAGGTGTGAGAGGAGATCACAGCTTGGGCGGGTTCGCCAGTTTTATCTTGAGGTTTTCGGCCAGCTTGTCCAGGAAGTCGAAGGTGTTCAGGTAGTCGGCGCGCGCCACACTGAGGAGAAAACACACGAGGAATTAGATGAAAATACCTTTTTAAGATCGTCTCTTTGATCTTAAACATTGTGAATTAAACACACGTGTTTAAGACGCATTCATGGAACAAACTTGACAATTCAAAGCACAATCCTGTGGTTCAAATGAATGAATATCAGGATACATGTGTTTGGCCACTGTAAGGTAATCAGTGGCAGAACATGCATTTCATTTATACAATTTATATCGAACATAATCTCACTTTATATCAAAGGCTAAAATTGTAAACGCATCTGTTCTACAGTACCAAAATCTACCGTCAGAGGTCAGTGTTTCTTCAAGTGAATAGCGTGAGAAAACGTTATAATTTCAAAAGTATCAGGGTAAGTTCACCCAAAATACAAATTTCATATCTCATTTTCTACTCACTCTCATTTAGAGTAAGAGTTGGGATTATTTTCAGAGTAATCTGGTCCTTTTTGGAGGTATAGTCAAAAATGTTTGTTCATTTTAATGTAGCGACTGGAGCTCAGTTGTCGCTTTAAAGCAAGTTCGTTTTTTTTCTCCATTCAAACATTAACGATCCAAAGTGACACACAATGTTCTTCACACGTATGTTGATATGAACTAACTTTGCCAGGCCTTTGATACAGATGGCCAGATCCTTGGTCATGGATCCGGCCTCGATGGTCTCGATGCAGACGGCCTCCAGAGCCTCAGCAAACACTCGCAGCTCGGTGTTCTTGTCCAGCTTAGCCCGGTGGAGGAGACCACGGGTCCACGCGAAGATGGATGCTACGATACACAGACACATGTATGTTGTTATTCTCTGCATGACACACACAGATGTAGGAATCATTTACCGATGGGGTTGGTTGAGGTTTCTTTGCCCTGCTGGTGTTGCCTGTAGTGACGGGTCACTGTGCCGTGAGCCGCCTCTGACTCCACGGTCCGCCCGTCAGGACATATCAACACACTGGTCATCATTCCCAGGGAACCATAACCTAACACACACACAAAATGGAATATTAAATCACTATATTTTTCACTTATTTATACTGTTAGCGGCTAACTAAGCTTTCACTTGAGTATTTATTGGAGAATGAATGTTTAAAAGATTAGCTTCTTTTTTCTAAACTACGTTTTATCATTGCTTGTTGTTTCTCACTAACTTTGTTATTGAGAAGCTAGCTGCTAACAGTTAGCACAACTTGTTAAATGTAACAAAACAAAACAACAGAAAAGTTTGTGTCGCGAGGCTAAATGCTTACAGTTGGCACAAATTGTTAAATAAAAAAAAACCAAACAACAACAGCAAAGTTTGTGTCGTGAGGTTAAATGCTAACAGTAATCGCAACTTGTTAAATTTAACAAAACTAAACAACAGAAAAGTTTGTGTCGTGAGGTTAAATTCTAACTGTTGGCAAAACTTGTTAAATTTAACAAAACAAAACAACAGAAAAGTTTGTGTCGCGAGGCTAAATGCTTACATGTGGCACAAATTGTTAAATTTAAAAAAACTAAACAACAACAGCAAAGTTTGTGTTGTGAGGTTAAATGCTAACAGTTAGCGCAACTTGTAACAAAACAAAACAACAACAGGAAAGTGTTTGTTACAAGGCTAAATGCTAACAGTTAGCACAACTTGTAACAAAACAAAACAACAACAGTAAAGTTTGTGTCACGAGGCGCAATGCTAACAGTTAGCACAACTTGTAACAAAACAAAACAACAACAGTAAAGTTTGTGTCACGAGGCTAAATGCTAACAGTTAGCACAACTTGTAACAAAACAAAACAACAACAGTAAAGTTTATGTCGCGAGACTAAATGCTAACAGTTAGCACAACTTGTAACAAAACAAAACAACAACAGCAAAGTGTGTGTCATGAGGCTAAATGCTAACAGTTAGCACAACTTGTTAAATTTCACAAAAAAAACAACAACAACTAACCTTGTTCTTGAAAAATACTAGCTTCTAACAGTTATCACAACTATTTAAATTGAACTAAACAGAAACATTTAACAGTAAATAACTAGTAAAAGCTACTATAAATAACTAAAAGGTTCAAGTCTCCAACCTTGGGCGACAGAGTCGGACTGAACGTCCCCGTCGTAGTTCTTGCAGGCCCAGATGAAGCCTCCGTCCGACTTCATGGTCTGTGCCACCATGTCGTCGATCAGACGGTGCTCGTACCAGATCTTTTTGGCCTCGAACTGAGCCCGGTATTCCCTGAAACATACACATGAGTGTTAATCACCATCATGAAGTAGAAATGTTTTTTATTTTTATTATCTCACTTCTCGTAAATCTCCTGGAAAATGTCCTTGAAGCGACCGTCGTATTTCTTCAGAATAGTGTTCTTGGTGCTGAGGTAGAGCGGCCAGGCTTTGGTCAGCGCCATCTGGAAGGAACTGTGGGCGAAGTCTTTGATGGACTTGTCCGTGTTGTACATTCCCAGCGCCACCCCGCCCGTTCCTGCACGGACATGTGGACGTTCAGTCAACTACAAGCGTACTTTTAAGACGATAAGAAGAAATCAAAATGTTTTCATTTTCACAAAAATAAACGCCGCGACAAATGTAATCTATTCTGGTTTCACTTGCTGACATTAATCTGATTTTATTCGGTACATGGAACTCAAATTCACAATGTTTTAGTCCGACACTGCAAAATAGGTAACGGATAGTGTGTTTATACACACAATTATGGTGTGTGAAGTCACAAAGTAGAATAAAATGCGCCTTAAAATAAAATGGTCCATAAAACACGGTACTAACACTACTACACACTAAGGCTAGAAATAAGTAAGTAAGTAAGTAAGTAAGTAAGTAAGTAAGTAATAGCTCATTGTAAGGCGCCTTTCTAGACCAGGGCCAGAATTTAAAAATTGATTCTGGAAGAAACTGGCAGCCAGTGAAGTTCAGGATCGGGGAAATGTAAGTTCTTCTACTAGAGCAGGTCAGAATTCTCGCTGCAGAGTTTTGTATCAACTGCAGGCAAGACAGCAGCTTCAAGAACACACAAATCATCATTAATGTTTCATAATGACTTGTGAGCGAAAAGATACTTCTTTTGAAACAATTGTACTTTGGAAAAGACGTTACTTAAAAGGCAAACTTTCACTTCCTGTTGAAGCTTTCCAGCTCCATTTACTTGGAAGTGGCCTCTCAGCTGTCAGTGTCCTGTGAAGTGAAGCAACCTAAATAATGCATGAAACTAACAAGACGACCAAAAGATCGGTTGAAGATGCAATTTTTTGCTGCAATATACAGTGTTTTTACCCAAAATTTACATCATTTTATCACTTGTAAATATCAGAAACCGTCACCATTTTTGCTTTGAAATGTGATGGTTGTCGCCTTATAAAAGATGAACGTTAATATGGTGACCTTGAAAAAATGATGGTTGTCAACAATTGTAAAAAGACATTCAAGTCTGTGATCGGGTTCACAAGATGAAGTTTGTTTACATCAGATGTTGGTCAACATGTTCACTAGAATAGAAAATATCAAGTCAAATAAGACGACGGTTCGGATGTTTGCAGCTCACGAATATTAATGTCAAGTCGGTTTGTGAACGCTTTAAATGTGAGCTTGTGTTTGCTCGAGTGCTGTAGCTGAGCTGTTGACTAGAGGAATAAATACCTTCAAAACGGTTGACGACGAAGTTGACAGGTTCTCCGTTCTCTGGCGTGTAGGTCATGGTTACAGTCCCTGGTCCTGGAACCACGAAGTCTGTGGCTTTGTACTGCAGACGGTGGAGAAGAAACAAGGAGACATTAGAATGTTTTATTTCATCTGAACTCAGATGCAGAACTAGTTTAGGTCCTGGAGCCCAGAGAACATACAAAGCAGGCACTGAAGGATTACATGATCCGTTCTTCGTGACTCTTAACCTACATTTTTCTCTCTTGAAAGATTTGGCAGTGAGCCAGAAAAAAAGAGCCAAATGTGGAACGTTGTGCTCCAACATGTTGGTGCAGACTAGGGGTGTGTATCGGCAAGAATGTGTCATGCACATCACAATACAGGGGAAACGATACAATATATCGTGATACTGTAGGAACAAGGATATATTTGTAGTATTGCCGAGTACTTGACTCTGGTGTTACAGTATTTACAGACCACATGACTCTTGAATGAAGTCGTAACTGCTTTCATTTGTTTTGAAACTAAAATATGTCCAAACATCAGTTTTAAAAGCTGCTGGAGTCACTGTATCCTCTCATCCACAGTCATCGCCGGGATCTCATGGAATTGTATTATGTTCCCTTAGCGGCCTGAGGTTTAATTGCAACACAAACATAAACAAATGTTGTGAACATTTGGATGTTAATAGTGAAATAAAAATACATTTTAAAAACACAAATTATTTTGTTTATCGAAATTTAAACTATAAAATAACTTTCTACAAATAAAATGTGATCTGACAAAAATAACACAGATACTAGGGGTCTAAATAAAATAACGATATATCGCAATATTTTTATTCCCAATATTCAATAGAACTGTATTGAAATAAAAAATAAAAAAAATACAATTTTACCTTTGAAATAACTTCTTGCTTGGATTCAAAGTTATTTGATGGTTTATATTTCAATATTGTTTGTATGAAAGACAATTAACACTCAAATAGTGACACCGTTTATTCATTTTTGTGGTGCAATTTAACCTCTCATTCATAATTTTTTCTGTGCCAAAGTAAGAACAAAACCGGCAAAATGGCAGAAATGAATGAAAAAGAAAGGATACACCATCTCCAGCAGATGTTTGGAATAAATTTTGTTTTAAAACAAAGTTTAAAGTTGAAAAAAATGCACTTTATTGTTAATATATTTAACATTTTTTGTTAATGTTTTGGGGAGCACTTTCCTACAAGAACTTTCACGTATCGCGATGACTACGTATTGCCAGATTCTTACCAATACACAGCCCTGACTGTTACAGTGCCATATATTGCTGTATTGTTATCCTCTAACCCCTCGACTCTACCTGATCTCCGTGAGCGTGTCTGCCGATGATGATGGGCTTCACCCAGCCGGGCACCAGTCGCGGGATGTTCTTGCAGATGATGGCCTCTCGGAAGACGGTGCCGCCCAGGATGTTCCGGATGGTGCCGTTGGGCGAGCGCCACATCTGCTTGAGCTTGAACTCCTCCACCCGCAGCTCGTCCGGGGTGATGGTGGCGCACTTGATGCCCACGTTGTAGCGGCGCACCGCCTCGGCCGCCTGCACCGTCACCTGGTCGTCGGTGGCGTCGCGGTTCTCCATCCCCAGGTCGAAGCTGAGGCGCAAAGAAGGACAACGTGTGAAAATTTGGTCCACAAAAATATATATATTAGAGCATCATTTTTGATCAGATTTTTAAGTTTTACCTCAGTATTTAACATTTAACATGTGGGCCATAAATCGCTGCATTATCAGGTTCAAGAGGTCAAACCTGATTTCCACAGTTGGAGCATGAGACCCCCATAAACCACAGCCCTCAGGGTCACTTTAAGCTGTGGATAATGATGGTCGACTCCACGAGTCAAAGCATGAAACTTAACACAAACAATGCTGCTATTGAAACAGATATGCACAAATTTACATCTAACTTCGCTATCCGACGCCCCCAGAAACTAGCTCCACCTGTTGCACCTGATTCCCTGGAAAGACTCCAGTGAGCCACTGAAACTAGATCAAGTCCCATTGTTGCTAACATGGACTTCCTGCGCAGGCAAGAACTGTGAACTTTCACCCACTTCCTACTCCCATCCCCCCAAAGTATCAACGCTAAAGATGCAACGACATGAATTGATGGCAGAAGGAAAAACTTTTCAATAACATACAGTTCGAACTTTGTTAACTAAAAAAGGATTTTCTGAGACTGAAAAAGTACGAACAAGATGAAACTCTTTCAAAAAGTTGACACGAAACCTTTAATAATTTACAAAAATATTATTTACGTTGCGTTAACTAACTTTTACATTTATTTTTCATGCTTAAGAAAACTCATTTTTAAGCAATTTTTAATCTCCAAGTGATACCAACGACTACAGCAGCCATGGACATAACACGTCTAGAGATAAAGTTTAAAAATATAACTAATGATATCTTGATAAACGATACCAAGTTTAGCTTAAAGATTAATTTAATGTGAGAAAACTATTTCAACACATGTTTAGACTTGAGATTTTAATGTCAAATAATTTATTACAATTCTTAAACCCAAAAATTCTTACACAAACTAAATTACAGATATGAATTTATTTATTTTATGAATTTTGATTGAAACCAGATGAAGCTGTTTGCTTTATTTGGACAGTATTTTACACCACCCTCCCTCCAGGTTAGCTATAAACATTGAATAAACACTGATGTAATTACCGATGCGTCTTGTACACAGAAGGTAAATAGACATATGAGCAATAACCACGAGCCCTTCAGTGCAAAAATCAATGATTCACTTTTACAATTCTGCCTGAGAAATGATGAAAGTGCAACAAGAAATATCCATAAATGTTTCAGAAAAGTCAAAGTTCAGCACATTTTTCTGCAAAACAAACACGTGCCGTAGGTTAACTATATGAATGGTTGCACAAAGTCCATGGAAAAGATAACACAAATGAAGTTTGGTACAGTTGTTACAATGTAAATCGATATGTATGAGGAGTTTTACAAGCAGGAATTGTGGAGCAGGCTAGAATAAATTAATATTAAAAAAAAGATAGTAAACATGATCTTAAATCATTATTTACACTAAACCAACAGAAGCTAAAACCAACACGTTGACACAAATATGAACTTTATTTTTTAGTCCCAGCAAACATACAATATTCAGGGTCCAAAAGTCCAGTTGAGTTCTGGACCCAGAATAATGTTCAGGGAAGCTACAAATTAATGTGATGACACGCGTGTCTCTGCAAACTGTCTCATATCCTGAAAAATTATAGGTGATCCAAAATGTTTTTTTAGATTAGCTAAAATGCTAGCATCCAATCTAAAGTACCTTGTTAAGTTGTAATACAAGTTTTGTAATAAAAATAATAATAACAAGAAGAATGAAACTACAATGTTAGGAGATTAGTTAAGCACTTTTTATACATAATCGTTTCTGCGCCTTTTTTTTTTCATAAAAAAGTTTTAATTCTATAATATTTTAGATTTAAAATCTCCCTTGATGGAAGAATTTTCATTGGTGATTGTCCTGCTTTCGTCACTTCCTATTCCTGTTTTGTTCTTCAAATTTCTGTCAATAAGCAGTTTCTGATTCTTAGTAAGTGTTAGTTAAACTTCCCCTTAAATCCACCTAAAAATAATTAAATTACTTTTATAATAATCCTAAAATATTCTTCCCATGACATGCATCTTTTTTTGGTCCTATTTTACATCTTATTTGTATCACAAACACTTCCCTTTATTCTTATGAACAACTCACAGGTTTTTCTTAAATTGTTAAATGTCTTATTGTTGATGATTTTTGAAGCTAAGGCCACAAAAATTTCTCCCAGAACCCACAGACAATATTGTGCAACAACGACCTCTTAGTCTGGAATGTTAGGGAGATGAACGGTCTCCAGAAAAAACAGGTCGGACCAGAAGAAAGGAGACACTGACTAAGTATCTCAAACACCCGTCCATACATCCTCCACATCAACATAGTCACCTGTGCAGGTCGAGCTCCAGATAAGGGAAGATAAGTTTCTCCTTTATGAGTTCCCAGATGACTCGGGTCATCTCGTCTCCCTGCATCTCCACCACCGAGCCGGCCTTGATTTTAGACATCTTGAGATCTGTTGATAAGATTAAAAAAAAAAAAGTCAACAACAAACATCTTCTCAATGAATGAAGCCATTCATGATCAGAACAGTGACTCAGCACAATATTCTTTAACTACACGATCCTTTCACGAGTGCTTAAACATTGATGTGGATACAAAATAAATCTTTAAAGATCTTTAAAAACAAACAATGTGTAACCAGCTTGATGGAACATAAAGTTCTGTGAGAGTTACATAAGTATTCAAGGGTCTGTGGGGAGGAGACTTGGAATCATTGATATACACCAGTTATTTCAGATGTAAGTGTCATTTAAAAACAATTAAATGAGCAAAGATTAAACCACCAAAGATTTACAAACATGTGAATATACAAGAAACCTATTTGTTGCATTTAAAGCAGATTCTCAAAGGGATTAAAATCCTTATTTATATTTGCTTGTCGTTCACTACTAATGTCGTAGTGACGTGTAATGGAAGATAAACAGTCGCTAACACGACAGCAGTTGTATCGTAATAGTCGTTAAATAATTTTACCAATAACGTTCCGGGGGTCCACGACACAGAGAAAAGGAGGATGAGGAGGAGAAACTGGATCCTGGACTTCAGGAGCTCGACCGAGCAGCTGTAGCAGAGACACCTCACCAGCTTCCTACTCTTTTGCACAATGACAAGCGTTGGACCAATCAGAAACAAGGGGGTTATCGCCAACAGCCAATCGGATACGCCCACACAGTCAGAGCTGGGAAATAGGGTAAAGGTGGGCGGGTGTTGCAGAAATAAACAGATCTGATTGGCTCATAGGATGAATGGGACGAGCTTGTTATGAATGAGCCTGTACGACCTACTCCGCCACCTACTGGTCGAACGCAGGAGTAATTCAGAGAAATCTGCTCGTTTTATTATTCATTCATTTTCATTCATTCATTTTATCTCGCGTGGTCCCTTCATGGAATAGTTGGGAATTAATAATTTTCCAGATACAACATTTAATGCAATAAAAACTTGGGAATTATTGTGTTGTTGAAAAACTCGACGAAAAAGGCCACATTCCTGTCTGAAGTTATTTGAATGGAACATATGAATTAGGAAAAATATCTTTACCTGGACAAACTTAATGCTGTTTAACTTGTTTGGCACACATTCTTACATCTTTTAGTTATTTTTCCTTTAAGAAAGATCTTAAGATGTTTCTATTTGTTCAGGCTTTTCCTTGATTTTCTGGAACTACTGTTGTGTTATCAGTTTTATCTTGACCTTTAAAATATATACTTTATTGAATATTGTTTTGATTGTTTAAGCGCTTTGTGACCCGTCTGTGGTCTGTAAAAGCGCTATACAAATAAAAATTACTTTCTTACTTACTTACCTCTTTAAAAAAAAGAAAAAAAAAGACATAAACCCTTGGTTCTACTTTATCTGTCAACATAATGTTGTCATTTAAATAAAGTAAGTAAGTAAGTTAGTAATTTATATTTATATAGCGCTTTTCCAGACCAGGGTCACAAAGCGCTTAAACAATCGAAACAATACTCAATAAAATATATACTTAAAAGGTCAAGACAACATTAAGAACAACACAGGAGTCTCAGAAAATCAAGGACAAGTCTGCATGAATAAGAAAGTCTTAAGATGTTTCTTGAAGGAGTCAGTAGATCATCAAACACAGAGATCGTTCCAAAGCTTAGGAGAAACAGCCTGGAAGGATTTCTCTATATTTTACATTCAAATAAATGTAAATTATTCATTAGTTTTTTCGGTTAAATTCAATTAACAAAACAAGCAGACAACTGAATTTTAAGTGACCATTATTGAGAATTACATGTGAGTATTTGTTTTACGTCAATAGCAGTTGGTGCCTTGGAGTTGAATTGATGGTTGTTGATTTATGGAAGAAAACAGGATTGTCAACTGAGCTAAAATAACACAATAAAAGTAATTTATATGTACTTTTAAGTTCATTTTTTCAAAACTTAAATTTAATTTGTTTTCTGTATATACAACAACACACAAAAGTGAATGCAAAACAACAATGAAATGTTTAAAAATAAATAAATAAAAACGAATGGTAAAAAAAAAAATTCATTTATTTACTAGAGTCAGACTTATTTTAAATAGTCATGTAGTCTTCTTTTGTTGTATAAATTTGAATCATCGTCATTTTCTTATTTTTACATCTACAGCATCTATTTTTACATTTAAAGCTATTTTCTTCTTAATTTTATATTTTTTTACGTGAGAAATTTCATTCAGTAAGATGCAGAGTATATTATATTCGCCCATTATTTTAATGTTGGCGTTTCCTTCTTACACCAGTTCAACATGGTATGTGAAGAGAAGTTACAGAAATATATATGTTTTTGAAAGCTGTACCCAGTCTTTTAACAATTTTTTAATGTACTTCCTTCCCAGAATGTAGTTGTTTTTTTAGGAAACAGACAGAAAATATGAGAATAGTGAACATCAATTTTACCTCATTCAAACCAGCAAGGTTGGGAAATAGACTTATTATATATATATTTTTTTATTCTCGGTTATATATCATCCCATTTTGTTTGTTTTCATTTATCATCATTATTATCATTTATGTTCAGTGTATTATTTCAGTCTAATTTCGCGAGGCCTCAATTTAATAATTAAGACTAGGATTAAAAATGAGAATAAAAATAATCAGAGCAACTCATTATAAACTTAAATATATTAAAAGTATTTTTGATAATGTGATACAGAAAGGAGATGAACATATATCTGTAATTTAAAAAAGTACAAAGATACGGTTTTTTCGTAATACAATTTGATTTTTCATTGATTGATTGTAATAGTGTTGCAGTTTTAACTGACCTGAGTCTTCATCTCACAGCACAAGAAGACGCACTTACTACTTCCAGCCGCTAGAGAAGAGCATTTCTCCTCCTTTACCTCCTTCCATTCTCACGCAGACGTCTGGGTTACTGTGGTGCTGAGGAGAAAGAACAAGTCGTTCTGTGAGCGAGGCTTTTTTTCAGAGAATTGTGACAAAGCAATTCAGAACAATTACTTGTGTTTCCTTCATTGGAGTCAACGTCAGGATTGGAACAACAACAAAAAATCACATTGTAAATGACGATAAATATGTCACAATCAATTTACAATTGTTACATCAACATTTTTATTCTCAGTATTATCATTTATCTGTATTTTATGCTGACTGTTCTCTTCACCTTTATTGGCCTATTTGAACATTTCTATGGTTTTGAAGCTTATTCCTCGCGACAATAATAGAAATAAGGATCAAACAATAGATGATTCAGCAATTTTACTCGTATATATTTTAATAAACAAGCCACTTATAGCGTTACAGTAACGCTGAGGTGATGTTTTCTCTGCATCCATTGACAGATGTCTTCTCCTCCCTCACGTATCTTCTCGTCAATGTAATGTTTTCGTTCATCTCACTGCTTAATTTATAGTTTTCTTCTTCACATCAGCACCTCTTTGTCTCTTTGTTGTCTCCACTTTCACTTGGAGAGCGGACCACGTGGAAGACTGTGAGGGGGGCGTCACGTGACTCTCACGCTAGTGTGTGTGTGTGTGTGTGTGTAAAGAGAGAAAGTGAGGGTGAGGAGGAGCCTGATGCTCTTAGATCCAGTCCTCACACCATCAGCACCAGCACTCCATCCATCCTTTCTTTGGTGCGCACTTTTCTTCTTTTTTGGTTCCGCCGCTTCCAGCCGGACTCCTCTCCTCTCCTGGGGGGTGCACAGGTGCATCCTTGGGTTAACATCTGACCCCCGTTGAGACGATTATGGTCAAAGCCCCCGCGGTGCCAAGGTGGATCCGCCGCGCGTGTCTCGGATCGGTGCGCTCCTCCAGGGGCTGGGATGCGCACCCGGAACCTCGCGCTTTCTGCCCAGTTTCGGGTCCCAGCAAGAGTCTAGCGCTGGCCCGGGGCGCCGAGGCAGGAGGACCCAGTCCACCCGGAGCAGGATGCCGGTGATGCGAGGGCTGCTGGCCCCGCAGAACACCTTCCTGGACACTATCGCCACTCGCTTCGATGGAACCCGTGAGTACCTGAACGCATCACGCTGTTCTGCAAGTTTAGAGTCGATTGAGTTTGTTTTTTTTGTTTTCTTGCTTGTTGACCCCTGTTGCCAAGAGTACCCTGAAAATATGTTGCACGATTTCAAACCTTCGTTTAAAAATATACACATTTTGATAATTCTGATAATGTTTTTAAATACCTTATCTTTTGAATCAAATGCGTGAAGAATTGTACAAAAGTCTTAAAACCCTTTACACACACGTTAGTCCCAACGTGTGTTTGATAGTGGTGTGAATTATTAATAATTATTAATAATTAATTAATATTTTTGACAATAATTTGCTCAATTCCTATATCGTACTTTTAATTGACTCTTTTTTTAATTAATACATTCATACTTACACAATCATCATACTTAGTACAATCTTATATGTCAAAAAATGTTGAAATTAAAATGTTGAATTAAATATATTTTACGTTTAGGCTAATCTACTTTATTATACGTTTATAAATAAATATTTAGAAATCTGGCGTAGCTATACTTTTCCTTCCTTTAAAAAAAAAAGATTAAGTAAGTTGCTTCAGCGAAAGATAAACATAAGATTTTCTTTCAAGTCACAACTAAAAACACAATGTGTTAACTAACTACACTTTATACAGACCATATTTTTCTTTGGATTTTATTTTGAATTATGAAGACAAAACAACACAACATAATTCACCCCTTATTCACTTTTTCCCCTTATTCATAAATTTTTTGATCTACCACAATAACGAATAAAATGTTAAATGGAAGTGTTTTTTGGGAAGTTAATTACACATTGAATGAATTTATCTGTCTTTATTGATAACTTGACAGCTCTAATATTTACATATTGAGGTGCGGAACATCTCCAATGTGTATAATAAATACGTTTTTCTCTGTTGTGCAGATGGTTTTATGGGTAAAAGTCCCAGTGACAAGTGTTGTAATGAGGATGGATGGACTCGAACTTTAATAACTCTCAATGCTGTCTTTTGGTGTTTAACACTTAACTCAATTCTTGTTTGTGTCAGGTTGGCTTAATTCTAAATTTGTCTTCTCCTGCTTTTGCATACGATCTCTATCCACGCCAACTTCTTGGTAGCGCATCAGAACTCATCGCGAGTCCTCGGGTTCTTCTCCTGCAGCAGCAGCTCCAACACCTGCTTCTATTCGCAGAGGTGCCTATAATGAGGCGTCCGGCGCCGCACATGCGTCTCTCATTATAATTAACACCGTGAATGTCAAGATCTCAGCGTGGCCTTTCTGCCTGTCAGGAGAGGCGGGGGAGTGGAGGACGGTAGTGGGAGATGATGATGAGGGGGCTCAGGAGTTTTGTTTAGTCCATGTCACTGTGTGCTACGAACAGGCGGAGGCGTGGAGGAGTCAGCGGGAGCACCTGCTGCTGTGATGATGGACAAACACTGAGGCGTGGATAACACAATGTTATAAAAAGTTGAAACGGTTGAACATGAGGACAACGAAAAGTTGGTTGTTAATGCCAACATTGTGTGGAAAAATAGGGTACATTTTTATTATTATTATAAAAAAATGATGTGTTAATTTATTTTGTCGATTATTTTAAAGATGGTGTTGGTTGAAACAGTTTTTGAATAAGATAAATATTTTTTTTCCACGATTGTTGTTGTTAGTCTCACTGACGATATATAGATGGATGGATGGATGGATGGATGGATGGATGGATAGATGCATGGATGGATGGATGGATGGATGGATGGATGGATGGATGGATGGATGGATGGATGGATGGATGGATGGATGGATGGATGGATAGATCAAAGAAAAAGGATACAAAGATTAACATGAAATAACATCTTTTCCTGCCCCCAAACTAAGAATTATAAAGTCTAATAACACGATGAATGGATGAGTCTCTGAGTCTATTAGTGTTGCATCTGGGGTTGACTGTGGTTGTAGTTGAGTATTGGTACTACACAAACATCAAATTGACATGAGGACAACGAAAAGTTAGGAGCAAGGGTACAAATAACCAATATTACTCACCAAAAAAAATGCTGATAAAATAATAATATTGGTGAATATGGTAAATTAATAGTGATGGAGTGATTCCCACGGAGACTGAGGATGAGAGGATACAGACGACTCCAGCAGCTTTTGAAGCTGATGTTTGGACATATTTTGGTTTCAAAACAAATGAAAGCAGTTACGACTTCGTCAGGATTCATGTGGTCTGTAAATTCTGCAACACCAGAGTCAAGTACTCGACAATACTACACATAGATACTGTAGTACTTGTTACTACAGTATCTATATATAATATATTGCAAAATATCGTATTGTTGCCCCTGAAACGCAACATGTATGGGATCAACAGATTATTGTCAATACACACCTCTGAGAATAAGTGTGCTAGATAATCTAATAGACATTAAGATATTATTATATTTGGAAAAACTATATTTAAAAATGCATAAAATCTCTAAAATACTTACTGGAGTGCTAATGACCTATCACCAATTCTAATATACATTTTTTTGATTATGTGTTTTATTTTTAGTTTGTTGTTTATTTTTTATATTTGTAAAAGAAAAAAAATATTGATATTCTCATGTGATGTATAAATATTCATTTGTATAAATAGAAATATATATATATAAACAAACAGGTAGGCAAAAAATATAGATTTAAAATGGAATTATTTTCTTATGAAATATTTTTAATGAAAAATTAGTACTTTTACAATTTTTTGGTATATTTGAAGAATCTGTAAACACTATAAATGCATTATATATCAATTTGATTGCCACCGTCAAAGACAATCTCTGACTATAACAAAATGACTGTGACTAAGAAAGCGACAACATTTTGGCCAAAAATGTTAAAACAAGAGCAGCTAATTGTTCCCCAGAGATCGAGAGTCTGGGCACGTCCCCGAGGACTCGTACTAAACTGTTTTGTTTTCTGTGATTTCAGTGGAGTTTGTGGCAACAAAAGAAAGTTGTGTGATTGTTACTGCTCAGGAACATTATCACTGTTGACCAGACACACGACTGCTGATTAAGCTCCGCGGCTAATGAGCCGGCGGCCACAGCTCCGCCTCATTAAAGCCATTACAGGAAACAAGAAAGTTCTCATTGAGCTTTTTTTTCACCAGCATCTTGATTATATTGAATGATGTGAAATGAGCTTCGGTGGCACAGAGCGAGCGGAGAAGAGTCAAAACCTTATGTTCAATTTAAATTCCTTCAAAGAATATATCAGTGTAGAAGAGCTTAAGAGATGTTTATCTCTTCGTACCTTCATGTCCTCATCATATGACAGGATCAGGATATTTACTGTATAATATATATTTTATATGATATTCTTTACTGATGGTTGCTGGTTTACAGGAAAAGAGCCGTTAAAATAAAAAAATATTTCACTCAAAGTGGAGTTCGGGCTGTTCCTGCGTGAGTTAAAAATGTTTAGAAATATGAATTAATTCATTTTAAACCATTAATTTTCTAAGCTAGATTGCACAGGCCTGAGTCAATCCCAGCTACTCAGGGGCCCCTGTGGCTTCTCAATCAACCCCTGTATGTGTTTGGACAGTAAACCCAGGCAAAAATACAATTAAAACCAATTAAGATGTAATTATTACACAAATAAATAATTGAGTCATAACAGCACAAAAATAATAAGGACATTTTGACAACTTTTTTTATTAACAAGGAAAGTAGTTTAAACAATTATTAAAATAAAGAAAGATGTATAAAATGTTTTTGTTATTATTACAGATAAAGGTGAAATGTTTGATAATTGAAAATCAAGAGATTGGTTAATTATATCATGAACAAACAAGGTACTTACTAGAAAAAACTTGTGCCTAGAAACCAGAAGAGGGATTTTGAATATATATTTTCACTTTTACTCAGCGTGTTTGAGGTGATGCCCAGAGGTGATGTAGCCCAGAGTGAAAGAAGCAGGAGAGGAAGAATGTAGGAAGTCTTTGATGAAAAGGTAGCAATGGTGTCGCATGAACACTAAGTGATGCGCATGGGTTCACTTCCCATGGGAGTGAGGTGAAGGACTGATGTCACACATCGACTGTCGCACCAACGAACCAGCTCTTCGGCATATATTTGTATTTAAATATAAAGTCGACAAGCTTCTACCGTCTGACTGTATTAGCTTCAAGGAATGATTTTTTTCCTTCCAGGGATCGAATCTTGGAACGACACCACGATCCAGTCGGAACAGTTTAATTTCCACTGAGAGAATTGATTATCGGACAGAGATACGAGGTGACAGTGAATAATCTTCGGCAAAAACAAAAAGTAAAACCTGAAACAGACGGTGCCAGACGACAGGTTCTCATCCACAGAAGGCAGATTGTAAATTCATCTCATCTCCGGAGCGTGAAAGTTAAAACAAGAAGTCACGAGAAAATATTTTCCAGGATGAGATTTATATTTTACTTATTATTATATTTTTTTTCATTGTCAGTCACTCATTAAAAACATCAATTTTGTTGATTTAACTAAATTGTTTAACTAAATAATTATTAATATTAATTCATGAATACTTAAATGATAATATGTTTGGACCAATGATGTAAAGGCATTCCCAGCATGCATTGCAACACAGTACATATTCAGATAGTACTTAAGTGATCGCTGAATTGCATTTTACACTTGAAGATTATCTTTTTAATATTATATATTAAATCTTAAATAGTGATTAAATTCTTCAGCTGTGTTTGGTCTTCTGGCCTGCAGCCCCCCCTGGCGGTTTAAATGGATTTTAGGTTATGTATAACTTACCAAAATATTGTTTTGAAAAAAAAAAGTATTTAAGGAGACTTTTGAAATGGATGGATGGATGTTGGATGATAGATGATAGATGATGGATGATGGATAGATAGATAGATGGACGGACGGACGGACGGACAGACAGACAGACAGACAGACAGACAGACAGACAGACAGACAGACAGACAGACAGACAGACAGACAGACAGACAGACAGACAGACAGACAGACAGACAGACAGACAGACAGACAGACAGACAGACAGACAGACAGACAGACAGACAGACAGACAGACAGACAGACAGACAGACAGACAGACAGACAGACAGACAGACAGACAGACAGATAGATAGATAGATAGATAGATAGATAGATAGATAGATAGATAGATAGATAGATAGATAGATAGATAGATAGATAGATAGATAGATAGATAGATAGATAGATAGATAGATAGATAGATAGATAGATAGATAGATAGATAGATAGATAGATAGATGGATGGAAGAAAAAGGATACATAGATTAACATCATCTTTTCACTCCACTTCTACCCCCAAACTAAGAATTATAAAGTCCAATAACACGAGGAATGAATGAGTCCCTTAGTCTATTAGTGTTGCATCTGGGGTTGACTGTGGTTGTAGTTTGTTGAGTATCGGTACTACAATATTTTGGTTGTTGATTATTTAAATATCTGACTATATTGTCATAGTATTTATGTTTAATTCAGATATTGTAATTTAAGTTTTGTAATCATTGAATCAATGGTATTTTTGTCGTTGTACTTTTAATAGTTTGTGTAATTGTGTAGTTCACTTGAATAGATGTTGTGGAAATGTCTATAGCAACAAGTAGCAGCTTTGGCCTTTATAGAAGCTATTAACTTAAATATAAATGCACATTATGATGAACCATTTTCCATAAAGCATCTCAGATTATAGAAATAAGTGGTACAGAAATAGCAGCATGTGAGTCATACATGACGTTCTGATCATCCATTACGCTGCATCTTTATTGTAACTTTATCTTAGAAACGTAACTCCCAGTCACACAGTGTGAGTGACGCAACAAACCCATAAACCCTGAGCCTCCTGCCTGCACCGACGGCGCTGCCGTGGAAGGATCTGCATGTGTGTCGATGGTTTGAATTAATAGTGTGGGTCGTGGTTCTGAGCTAATCAGGTTAGCGCCCGCTGGAGTTCAGCCTGTGGTGCTGCTTCTTGTAACGGTTCATAACCTCAGCCTTCATCTATGACAGAGCTGGATAAATATCCACTTCTTTATGTTCAATGTGTGGGTTGGTGTGTGTTTATCACTGTCGTCGTTAATTATGCCTGATTACATAATGTGTCAAGGCCCGGGGGCCAAATTCGACCCACAAAATGGAAGGTTTGAAGATAAAGTGGATAAATATTCATGGAAATGATTGATGCCAGTGTTTAACTTAGACCGAATCCTTACTCTAGCCCTAGCCCTAGCCCTAGCCCTAGCCCTAGCCCTAGCCCTAGCCCTAGCCCTAGCCCTAGCCCTAGCCCTAGCCCTAGCCCTAGCCCTAGCCCTAGCCCTAGCCCTTACCATAACCTTAACCTTAACCTTAACTCTAAACCTAACCCTAAAACCTTACCCTAGCCCAACCCTAGCCCTAACCCTTACCCTTACCCTTACCCTTACCCTTACCCTTACCCTTACCCTTACCCTTACCCTTACCCTTACCCTTACCCTTACACTTACCCTAACCCTAACCCTAACCCTAACCCTAGCCCTAACCATTACTCTAGCCCTAGCCCTAGCCCTTACCATAACCTTAACCTTAACCTTAACCTTAACCTTAACCTTAACCTTAACCTTAACCTTAACTCTCAACCTAACCCTAAAAACTTACCCTAGCCCAACCATAACCCTAGCCCTAACCATTACTCTAGCCCTAGCCCTAGCCCTAGCCTTAGCCCTAGCCCTAGATAGTCAGGGAAAAGGAATACACTAGTTTTCAACACATTTTTCAAACTCAAAGGCCCGGGGGGGCAAATTTGACCCAGGTTAATGTTCATGTTGATATGGTGACATATAAAGACACTAATGTTGACCAAGGGTTGGGTTTATTTACAAGTTGAGATGTCGAAGGGAAGGAATTAGATGGCATTAATGAATGAACAGGAACACACTCAGATCAAACCTTCCAGAATTAAAATACAATATTACAATCAGACTTCCTGTTAAATATAAATTTGGTTCAGCCCACGACCGTGACTGCTGACAGATCTTGGCGTCTTGTTAAATTGAGTTTGACGCCCCCCTGTGATAAAAGTAAATTTAGAAATCAAAATTGTTGTTTTTTTTAGCCCCACTTCCTCTCTGTTTTTATATGTGCAAACACACACGTGACCATTTGCATACGTGTAAGTGAGAAAACGGGCATGTGTTGCTGCGGGCGGCGGCGTGAAGTGATGTTTCCACCTCGCTGTGTTTGTGCGTCTGTGTGCGGAAGTGCACGTTTGACAGCGCAGATTAGAGCTGATGCATGGCTGCGTCGAAGGTGTGCGCTTCCCCCGTGGCTCTTTGTGCTCGAACCCCCTTCTGCCTCTCATTAGGGCCAGAACTGATATAATGATAGAGCTAACAATGACGAGGCCTGCTTCTGTCACTGACGGTTACCTAACCGCGCACAAGTGCAGCTTTAGCATGGGACGTACACGTCTGTAATGGCGGTGGTTTACGGTGAAAATATGAGCCCGACTTTTTAAAATGTTGCTTTCTAGTTTGGACATGTGTTTAGCACAATGGATTTTGCGTCGCTTTTAGTCAATTTGACGGATAATTGATCAAGACAAATAATTACACCGGTTATGTTAGTTCATTTAACGACCTTAATTCCCATGATGGAGATGTTTCTCTCTGCTTCGCTATTACAAAGTATTATTTTTTGTTAATTATTTGTGCGTGAAAAATTAATAACCCTCACAGGGTAATTTGGGAAATTTTTACGGTAAATTGACTCGAATAAGAGTCTGTTTTGGTTGAGCATTTCTGGTTTGTTTGTTTTGGAACTTTGAAATGGGGGGAGGGTGGTTTTTGGTCCCAGGAGGGGGTCGTAAGGACCCCCCTGGGCGTCAGTACTAGAGGCAAGAGATCCAATTATGTCTGACAGTTCTTAGTCAAATTAGAGGAAAAAAAAAACTCAGACAAAAGTGGCTCAAAAAAGAACAATATCCACAATAAAGTGGAAAGGTGAGTCTTTTCTGGGTTGTTTACTGAGTATAAATGTTTGAGTGTGGAAGGGAATCTTAAAATCATAGCGTGGCAGATTTTACACTATAGAACCTTGACCCCTGCATTATTTGTTGTTTCCAGTATTGCTACTGTTGCGACAGCCACAAACAACAATGACTGCACTTGCAACTCAGAATTTTTTTATCTGTTCAATCATTGACTCACATGGCAGCGTCACATGTCCAGTGGTCTCTTGCTATATCGTGGTTCCGTTGTCTCCCTGTATCACCAATTTATTTTGTATACAGTACTACTAGTCTTTATTCAGAGAGGTGATTTATTGAAACAGATTGTCCTAAAACACATCCAGAAAACTTAAGCGTTAATGACCTCACCCGCCGTCAAAACAGTGAACTCCCATGATGCCTTTCTACACACCGCACTATTTAGTGACAGCTGATTGGTTGCTACAATACTGTTTTTAAACTATATATCCATGTCCTTATGTCTAAAGTGATAGACAGATGTGATTAGTTGGCTGGGCGGCAAAGCATTATGGGAGCTGTACAGGTCAACGCTACCCGAGAAAGATGTTGAAAAGGGATGGCCCCTTGTATGCATCGTTGAGTTTGAAGTTTGAAAATAAATTGTTAAATAAAACAAGTGGGAAAGTAAATGGAGGCGCAGTGGTTAGTTAGTTAGTTTCTCACAGCAAGAAGGTTCCAGGTACAGAAGGAGGCAACCTTTCTGTATGGTATTTATATGTTCTCCCGGTGTTGCATGGGTTTACTCCTGGTACTCCAGTTTCCTTCCACAGTCCAAAACATACAGAGGTGGATTGGGAACTTGGGGAATTTGTTCGTAGGTATGACTATGTTTGAATGGTAGTTTGTCTTTGTGTGTACTGCGACAGACTGGCGTCCTGTCCAGAGTGTCCCCCGCCTTTATCCCGAAAGAAGCTGGGATAGCTACTGGCAGAAAATGAATAAACAAATAATATGGTCACTATTTTGTAGATTTTGTTTAAAAGGTAACCCCTGATAGTACGAGGGACCAATGTAACTGAGTTGGCCAAGAAATGGTGTGGGTCAGGTTGTTTGTTATGGACCCGTTTGGCAGTGAAAACCTCCCTAATGGCATTTTAATATAATGATGATGAATCGGCTGTTCAGTGCACTTGAAGGTTTCATCTTGTTTTATAAATATGTGTTCACAAAGCATGACTTTAAATTCCCAGAAGACTCTGTCAGGCCTTCTTCTAACTCATGGCTTTGCCAATGAACCGATGTGGAACTGTGTGCGCTTATGTCGCCTCCCCCAGAGTCCCACAATAAATCTGATGATCACTGAAGAGGGAACTCTACTGCTGGACTGAATTGGCTACTGAACAGATGGATGTTTCTTCGCGAGCGGTTTGACTCGGGGAGCTGAAATCAAAGTGTCTGCAGGGAACGTTTGTTGGCTCGGGAGCCACATGACTCCATTAAACTCGTATTCACTGATCTGAGGACGCCAGCCAGTTTAGTTCATCAGGATCTTGGTTCATCACCTGAAACCTTCATCTGGCATCAGACATTGTAAAACACCGTTAATATGGCGTCTTGCTTTTAAGATGTGTAAACACGTCTCGTTCGACGAGAGATAAGGCGCACACGGAAACCAGTCATCCTGGCTGTAGGATATCACCAGCAGCCACAGATAATCAATATGGATGTTCTCACCACCCACCTGCTGCTGCGCATAAAAGCGTGACGGAGACGTAAAGGAAACACGAGGCGCTTCAACACGAATCAAATTTTACAATGTAATTAAATGTGGCAATTCTCTTTATGAAATGGTCATCTTCAAAGTAGTTATTGTCCATTTATATGGGCCTGTAGCACACAATTTTCAGTGGGTACAGGAATTGTTATTCTCTCTCCAGTAACCGTAACATTGAATTTTAAAAACTACGTGTCCAACTCAAGGCCCTTGGGACGAAGTGCCAAGCCATTAACTGTGGCCTGCAAGATAATGGTCATGTTAATATATGGCACTTTTCCTACTGGACTCGACTGGTCTTTCCGTTGGCCCTGTTACCTACTCGTGGTAAGTAGGGCCGTCGTAATAAGCGCAACGAAACTTGAAGGCAATTCACTTACCGACAGAAACCAGGCTTTCTCTTGTTCATCGACCATGGAAAACCTTTTCAGATCGACATAACGTACACCTTCTTGCAGTTTTTTTTTTTTTAAATGGCCGTTTTATTTCTTGTGTTTGGAGTCACACTGATGACACGTAACACAACAAGTTGGCGGCAGTTTTGAGACTGTTTAGTCGCCTCGCTTCGGACCGGAGCACACAGGTACTGAAAATAGTATCTTCGACGGTGGAAAGTAAACACAAACCAAGTCGAGTACAGTAGGGCTAAGAGGAGGCGGAAATAGTGACCTGTGAAGATGCGGGTGTTTAATATACGGAAAAAAAAAACAAGCGACTTTAGAAATGACTCACTATGGAAACTCCCTGAACCAAAAATTGAGGTGAGAAGACTTTGAATTTGAAAGAAAACAAGTGGAAAATTGTGCTCAAGTCGCAATGAGACTTCAGTAAAGATCACAATTTATAGAGGGCTCGGTAAAAATTAAATTTAGTTTGACTTTTAGTTTAAGATTCTGTCCCCTTGTGTTTCATAACCCCTGATCTTGAACCCACATCCTTCCTTGGTACTTCTCTTAAAGTAGGTTAGCAGAGAAGAATTTCAATGGTCCTGTGGAGTTGGCTGGGCGGGGCTTGCAGCACAAGGCGCTTATGCAATCGTATGAATGAGTGAAATGTAGCTATTCAATGGACTGATAACAGCCTTTTTCTGTGCTCAAATGAATGAAGGAAACTGAAGATCTTTGCTTGCTAGTCTTTAGCATGATGACTAAAACCAGCACTAAACAAGTTAAAAGTGAAAGTTTGGTGTAAATAGTTAATGGAAAAAAAGGCTGCTTGATATTGACCCGTACTGAAAATGAAACCAAAATAAGTGTGATTTTTTCTTTTAGTCAGTGCCAAAAAGAAAAGACACGTACATTTGGCTGAAAAGTCCATGAGTTACTTAATCCCACTCTAGTGAAAAGACTTAATCATGCAGGAAAAGGTAAAAATGTAATTGGTTCAATACAAGTTTTCATCACTCTCCATTAGAAAACCTTCTCCAGCTCAGGTCTGAATGAGTGAATATCGGGATGGAAGCAGTCAAAAATCGACCTCAACCCAGGTGGTCAATGAGTCTAAGGCACATCACTAAGCAGGAGTGTGTGTGTGTGTGAGACGCAGAGAGAGACTGAGCCTGCGGTCAATGAAGTAAATGAAAGCGATGGCAAGAAGGGGACGAGGACGCATTAGACCATGTATTTGTGAGGATGTGGACGGATGGAGAGTGGATGAATCCGACCGGCAGCTCTATTGAACAACCACAAAAGAAGCCAGCAAAGCCCTCAAAACAAGCTACGACTCTAATTCATGAGAGTCACTTTTATGACCTAAATTGTTGTTTACACTGGCGTGATGAGAACTGAATCACTTTACTAGGTAAATATTGACTTTTCTGATAGTGACGTTTCAGAGAATATAGAGAAGATTTACTCCTTCAGAGCGTGACGCAAACGAGCAACATCGGGCGTCGGCTTTAACATTGAATCACACCCGATGGCAAACCTGGGCATAAATAAGCAGTCTTGTGCAAGTTTGAGTTAGTTTCATTTTCTTCTTAGTCTTGATGTTAGTCATTCAAGATCTATACACCAATCAACATACCATATTTTTAAGACTATAAGGAGCAATGGATATTGCGCTTTATGCATTAATATTAGATATACTTCCTGACCATGGACCAATTAAATAACACTATCTGTCAAAATGTTTCAGTACGACTTTGGTTAATTTCTGTAGTATTACTTGGCGAGGCTTCTTAGTCATTACTTGTGTAGTAGAGCCTCGCGGAGTAATACTACAGACCTTGTGGAGCGATACTATGTAGCCTTATGGAGTAATACTACAGAGACTTGCAAAGTAATACTACAGACCCTCGTGGAGTAATACTATGGAGCCTCGCGGACTATACTGTGGAGCCTCGTGGAGTAATACTACAGAGACTTGCGGAGTAATACTACGGAGGCTCGTGGAGAAATACTATGGAGCCTAGTTGACTATACTACGGAGCCTTGTGGAGTAATACTAAAGATCTTTGTCGGGTAATACTATGAAACCCCACGGAGTAAAACTACAGAGACTCACGGATTAATACTATATTGCCTAATGGACTAATACTCTGGAGCCACGCGGACTATACTACAGAGCCTCGTTGAGTAATGCTATAGAGCCTCATAGAGTAATACTATGGAGCCTCGCGGACAACTACCATAGAGGGTATTGTAAAAATATAGCGGTGCCTCGTGGAGTAACACTTAAGAGCCTTATGGAGTAATACTACAGAGCCTTGCAGTGTAATACTACAGAGCCCGCGGAGTATTACTATAGAGCCTTGTGGAGGAATAACCAAGAGCCGCGTGGCTTAATAATAAGGTGCTTAGTGGAGTATTACTAAGCATACAATTCAGTTAAGTCTCTCAGTCAAGCAGTAGAACAAAATGTGTTTAATACTTCCATATTCCGTAAACGCTTCTTGAGCTGTCACTGGCAAACAATTTTGTGGTTTAGCAGGTTTGATTATAACATGTTAATTAAATAAATTAATATCAAAAAATCTTTTGTGATACAGATTTGTGCTAAATGGCTTGATTTGACCTCTTAAAAGTATTCATTTGAAATCATGTAAATCCAAAAACCTACCAGAATATACTTCAGAATAAACCATCTAGAAAAGTTTGTTCAAAAAGTCCCTGCCACCAATCCTCCTATTGACGCCAATTGAGACGGAAATCAATCCTAAATATCTTCTTAACCTTTTCTAACACTGAATTATTGAAACGTTCCTCCTGAAATCTGACCCCGGCGACACTGAACCGCCATATGGCAGGAGGAGAGTTGAATCTGCTGCAAGACTGCTGGAGTCGCTTCAGTCAACCAGACAGTCGCACTGAAGCGCCACCAGGTCAGAGTGACTTAAACCAGAGTTGGCAGCAAGTGTCACTCTCACTCCCTTCTCTCCTGAAGACCCGGCAACGGCACTTGGATTGACAACCGGTTCAGATCCACGTCTCTGTGTGATCCAGGGGCCTCTCTCCTCACTTGTTTGCTCGGACGGGCGTCAGATTGAATCGTTAGCTTCGTCGACAGCCTGTTGCTTCCATCACTCTCTCTCTCTCTCAATTGTGTAACATAGGTAAATATTGACAGTGGAGTAGGCGGCACACCTGACTAAGTTCATGCTGGATTATTTTTACTTGTAGTCGTTTGATTTTTGTTACTGTGAAACCTGTGTTTGTTCTGTTCAACTTCTATAATTCACTTCCAGATTTAGTAGCATTTATAATTGAATTCCGAACCTCAAAGGGGCTCAGTTTGTGATTGTATACATAACCACGGTGCCGAGGGTTGTTGGGTGGGGGGGCCGGGATGGGGGTGGTTGATGCTTCCAGCTGTTTGCCACTGATTTTTTTCCGACCACCGCTGTCAGGATAATTGAAATATGTCTCTGCGTGACAGGATTTATTTTCTTAATTTCACGACTTGTTGAAGTTTCCGCGTGATTGGTTGTTGTTGTAGTGTTTATTATTACCGTTGCCAAGGAGGTAACATTAAAGCTGGTGGTTGTTTTAAGTTGATGAGTTGTATGAAAAATCTTTAGCACAAAAATATTAAGGTTTCTTAACCAACCAGAGCTGCTTTGAGATCTCTGTGAAGTTACTCAAGATTGGAATTCAATATAAATATTTAAATTAAAATAAGATACAAGTTTGTTGCTATTATGGATTTTCATCAAGATGATCCTCCTCGACTTTTGTCTGATTTTACATGTTATTTTATTTTACAATTCGGTTCCATTTGAACTATATAATCAAAGCTATATAAATTATGTAATTTAAGGTGATCTTCATTCTTTATCCATCTGATGTTGAACGAAAGTGGAGTCCCATGCTCTGACTTGTTGATATTCTGTAGGTGAAACTCTTCAAAAGGAACATTGAGGAAAAGGCTTGTGAACTAGCACAACCTTTGGAATCTTCAAAACGATGTGAGCATATCGGTGGATCAGTTTCCTCTCAGCAGTCGAAGTTAACTTAGAATTCAACACTACACAGCAAGAAAGACCTGGGCAAGATGCAGACTGGGGGCCACATGGCCCTTCGACAGTGTTTAAGTAAACCCTTAGAGGAATTAGAAAATTTTACAAGGTTTTTATTCTACAAGATTACAATTTCATTTTTTTCATTTTTAAATTAAAAATGTATTTTAAATTCTTAATTTAGGACTGGGTTTCCCTTTTCCCTTCTTTGTCCTTTTTTTTTTTTTACGTAGTTATGACAAAAAGATTTTATGTCCCAATAACACTCTTAGTTTATATTTATTGTATTACTATTTTTTTTACATTTTCACAACTAGCTGAAGTATCTGGAGTATTCAAGGGATATTCATAACATAAGAAACAGTATAAAACATTTTAGACTAAAAAATGCTAAAGCCTTGGAATTTAGTTCTGAATATTTTATCGTCGTTTTAATATGGACTTACAAGGGTGCTAGCGTCCTTTTTCGGTCGTCGCGACATATTCCGAAAAAAGACACTGAAGTAGCAAAGGGCTAAAAGAAGGACAAAAACATTGGAGAACTTTTAACTATAACTTTCTGTCTCAAGTATCCTTCATAGATGTTTATTAAAAATATGTTCCTTTAATTCCGACCAAGGTTTTCCCGATGTCACTGTAAAATACTTATCCCATAATTGTTTTAATACTTAAAACAATTTCCCGAAGGAGACCTCCTGAGGGATCAATAAAGTTTTACCTTACCTTATCCCACTCTCACACTGCAGCACTAGATTCAACGTTTAATAAAAGGGTCTAAACAAAGACAAAAACAAAGATATATTTTCCAGAGGGGGCTGGTATCCAAGGCTAAACCGGACCCACAGCTAACTCACTTTTGTTTATTTGTTTACCTTTTTGATTTCAGACTGACCTTTCCCAAACTCAATTACACATCCAACCATCTAATATTGAATGATACGAGCAATTTTAGAGCAAAAATATTTAACAAATAGAAACATTGAGGATAGTACAGTGGAGTACATAGTGTATAACTATCGTTCTTGCATTTAACTGAATTAGTTGTTATTGTTGCTCCCCAGTTGTATTTTTTAATTAGTTTCAAGTCGAGAAATGTCACTGACTATCTCCGTGCATCTATATTAATGGGCAGAGTTTCACGGTGACGGTTTGATTGATGAAAGCTCCAGCTTTGAACTGGAGGATAAATTGACGTCTAACTGACCACCGAATTCAATAGATGTAAACAAACACAGCTTCTTCTCCATCACAGATGGAAGACAAACGAATATCAATAACAATATCGATTTCCCTGCTGTAAAGTTTTTTCTTCTTACTCCTGGATATTATAAAAAGAGAGAATCTCTCTGTGTGCTTCAGCAGCTGCAGACGGACTGAAAGTTATAATAGAGCGCGAGTTGCTAGTCATGCTTTTGTGTAGGTGGCACACTGTCAGGGTGCAGCGCCACCGTGATTGAGCGTAATAAGCGAGTCTATTCACCAGCTGGATGGAGGGATTTCAACGATGGCAATTCTGAGATTTGGCATTCATGAAGCCACTCTCTCGCTTCTCAAGTCAAACAATAATTAGGTACCGATGACAAAACATTATGGTAAACTATATTTTCTCTCTGTGGAAACAAAACAACGACAATCCTTAAGGAATTTCTCGATGGATTTGAAGAAAAACAGTACACGGGTGGAATATTTGTGTTCTCTGTAGCAGCCAAACTCCAGAACACACTGTTGCACATCATGCGGATATTCTTACACAACACACGCTCTTCTACAACAGCTGTGTTGATTCTGTTATCTTAAACTCTGGGTGTTTTGACTCTGTTTGGTCCAAAACAGTCCAAAGATTAATGTACTGTTGTAAAAATGGATTGATTGATATTCGTTCATTCTCCAAAATTGGGGATATTTTTGTTGTTACATCAGCACATAAACATATTAGGACATACAGTACACATATTTATTACAATAATTACCAAAACAATAATATTGAACATTTAATAATAATAATAATAATAATAATAAAACAGATTATTAACCATTCGTAATATCTTAACAACAATAAATATCTATAATAAAACAACAACTACTGGTTCCATAACTATTTTTGTAAATACACACAGTACAGAAGTACAGAAAAAGTAAAAAAAAAAAACTCATTAAAATGAAAGAACTGGTTGCAGTGGGCAGGAAGGAGCGATATGATAATCTTAGAGGTGTAAAGGTTTTAAGAACCAACTTTGTGGAGTCTCGTCAGTGTAGCCATTAGTGCGAACGATGGCAAATCTTTGTTAGCACATGGACAAGCTAAAGTATGAGTAATAATGTAACTATCATAAACTAATTGGACCAACAAGGAAATACCTAAATGCAACAATTATTCATGTTTTGTGGTTACAAGGAGGATATTTGTCAGGTATGGTTGGAGTTTCAACACAAACTAATAACCATTAATATAGAACCTTACAAAGCAATTACTGTAATTGAGAATATTCCACAGATTGTCTCTGAGTCAAGATGAACGACCTCCCTAGCTTCCATAAAAACATTTGTAGTGGCGGAGGTCGTTCATCTTGACTTATAGACAACACAAGGGATAACACAAACACATTTGTTTTCCGGCCTTTGGGTCAGCTTGACCCTGAGATAACACAATGGTGAAGAATTTGACTAAAAACAATAGAATTCATGTGAAACAAGTGCTGTCCATATAATATGCAGTAGTTTTTAGGGTTGTTTATTGGCAAGAATATGGCGATACGATATGTATCACATTACACGGTCAATGATACGATCTGTATCACGATACACGGGCAATGATACGATATGTATCCGTTACACGGTCAATGATGCGATATGTATCACAATACTTGGGCAATGATACTCTATGTATCACAATACTCTGGGCAATGATACTATATGTATCACAATACTTGAGCAATGATACGATCTGTATCACGATACACGGGCAATGATATGATATGTATCACGATACTTGGGCAATGATACGATATGTATCACGATACATGGTCAATGACACGATATGTATCACGATACGTGGGAAATTATTCGATATGTATCACGATATGCGGGCAATGATACGATATGTATCACGATATGTGGGCAATGATACGATATGTATCACAATACACGGGCAATGATACGATATGTATCACGATACCCAGGGCAATGATACTATATGTATCACGATACTTGGGCAATGATACTATATGTATCACAATACTTGGGCAATAATACGATATGTATCACGATACACGGGCAATGATATGATATGTTTCACGATACTTGGGCAATGATCAGATATGTATCACGATACACGGGCAATGATTAGATATGTATCACGAATACACAGGCAATGATTAGATATGTATCACGATACTCGGGCAATGATACGATATGTATCACGATACTTGGGCAATGATACGATATGTATCACAATACCTGGGCAATGGTAAGATATGTATCAAGATACACAGACAATGATACGATATGTATCACCATGCAGAAAAATGAAAAAAAAAAAAATTGGGGGGATTTTATCCATAATATCAATAAAACCTAAATTTATTCTTTTTATGTGGATCAAGTGATACTCTGGAGATACAAAACACTGCACTTTTCTGCTCTCAGAACGCAACAAACGATTGAAATGATTCCGCCATGATAACACGTAAAGAGCCTCTTATCTGCCATTCCGTTTCCATCTAGCCAGGAACAATGATAGACGGGGCAGACACTGGGTGTCTTTTCAGAGCAGACAGATGGCCACGGAAGAAAATCAACAAAAGCACAATTGACAGATCAGTCTAGATGGGAACATGAAATATTTAGCCGGGGTAAATGGAGGAGGAGACAGTAGGTAGCATTCATTCCGACTCTTATTTGCATTCATTAATATTGAACGCTGCCACCAGCCCTGTCGACCGGAGAAGCCATTATAATACTTTATACTACTAATATTGCCAAAGGTACTGCTGAGGAATTTAAACTTGGTCAACAGGCTGAGCCTCTTAAGTCTCATTGAGCCAGTGGTTACAATAAAGGGGTCAAAACCACGTATTCCTTAACAAATATAATTAATATAGTAGAGACTAAAAGTAAATATTGTCCATTTTGGCTGTTTTCTTCAAGAGATGGTTAAAACAGAAGTACGATAACTGTCGCTGGAAGCTGAAACCAAATATTTATTATTCCTTAAACGATCTTGGACACACTTGTCCAGTCAGATATCTCTCCTTCTGTTTGCCGAACCCGTCTGCCAGGTTGTCCATCCAAACGGCGTCTCTGTTTATCCATCAGTCTGTCTCTCTTTAATTAAATCTGTCCGTCACGCGAACGCTCGAGCTGTTACGGTGCCGAGTGATCCTGGACATACATGACCCCTGGATTTAAAGTAGAAGTACATCACTGCCACTGTATTGTCCATCCACGATGTGTGTAAGCGGATACTTGGATTACTTTTCTGAATTTGTATCTTATCTGTAGCCATGTAAGGGCTAATAAGGGCTAATACAAGCTAGTTATTTTATAAATAATTATGATGACAATGTATATAAACATTTAACTTTGTATAAAAATGGCTGATTTATGTTTTCAGATGATTAAAGAAGACTTCATAAGAGGAAAAAAACATGACCTGCATCTGCATCAAGACTAACATTCTTAAAAAATAGATAAATGCATGTTATTAATTGCAGCAATATAAAAACTGCATTAGCTGTTTTTGTAAATCATTTATTATGACTTTATAAGGCAGGAGATTACATAGAGCATGTTGCATTCAAACCAGACTCCATCACCAAAAGGGGCCTAAAATGTTTAGGACTAAAGGTATCGAGTGACATTTGAAGTACCCTTAGAGGCTTCATCCATCTTTAATATCGCCATGTTTATTGCCCTTCAACAAACACTGCCATCAAATTCCATTCCTTTATCTTAAGTCCTACTCCTATTGGAAGACTCTTGATTATTGTTGACATCCATAATATATGTTTTATATTATCTTAATCACTGCCTTCATTATAGATAATGTTGAACATTCATTTACTTTGACTTTGAGCGATGAGAGATAATCTTTCAAACTTTTCCCTTCTTTGAAACAATTAAAGGTATTTCATATTTATTATATCTTAAATCAGAGGTACACCCCCCAACCTTTATTGTACCGCGCTTCGGTAAAATGTCAGGGTTATATTCATGGACCGATGTTCAGATAGAAAAAAGGAAAAAATACAATAGCATGACCTGCAAAAAACTCCAATTAAGTGCATAAAAAACATCTAAACATAACGCTGAATCAGCAAGAACTCTGGTTACATTAAGATATTTCTGTATTTGCATCTATTTACATTTGATTGTATGCTGACGATGTTGTTCTGTACGTGTGTGTCTCATAGCTTTTAGAGACTTTGTGCCAAGGTGAGAGTTTGTGTTTCTATGGGGATGAGGACAAAAGGTTTCTTTCTGAGTCCATGAATCCAAATGACTTTCAAGCCAGAGTCCACTCTGGACACAATACCCGTGTTTAACAGGTAATGAAATGGCCGTGAGACGTTTGCACTCTTGACCCGGCAATTACACGGCGCCCCCTCTGGCGAGCCGACGATTGAACCAGAACTACAGGGTGTCACACACACATGCACCACTTCATAAATAAGTGCAGTCAGCAGAGCAGCGCCATTAAAAAGCTGTTTCCTGCATGTAAACCTTCGACCTTTCTCTCATAGCTGGCAGCAAAGTTGTTGGAATTTTCTAGATCAATGACACCGATAATGAAAAACATAAACAAACCCCATGTGTACCCCCGATGATCAGTCGGATCGATGGACTAGGGTCTAGTCAAGTGGCTGAACACTATTGACATATATTTGAAACTCACACTGAATTCCTCAACAGAACATTTGACACGTTCATCCATCACATCACCACTGAAATATGTTTTATTGGGAAGAAATACATTATTTTTTCACATCACTGAGACTCCTGAGGAATAGTATGATCATTTCTTCTGCTGGAGTTTCTTTCTCCAATAATGCAAAGTTACTAGAATTACTAGTCTATTGGTTTTGAGTTATTAAATCAATAATTATTGATTCCGTGATCTATGGATATTTGACAGCACTGTAATTTAATTTATTTTCCTTTTGGCTTTAAGATCACTTTTTATTTTTATCGTACGTTCTTATCGTTTGAATTTGAATACAGTGTGTTTAAAACAAAAATATAAATATATTTTTACAATTAACATGCAAATATCCAATGTGTACATTTTTGTGATGCAATTAAACTTGCGGGTTGCTAGACAGTCAAAATGTTCTCCGCAGCTTTAGGAACAATTAAATGCTGCTTCATTCAGACGATGACTGAGGACGAGAGGATACAGCCGACTCCAGCAGCTTTTAAAGCTGATGTTTGGACATATTCTGGTTTGAAAACAAATGAAAGCAGTTACGACTTCGTCAAGAGTCATGTGGTCTGTAAATTCTGCCACACCAGAGTAAAGTATTCGATAATACTACAAATATATCCTTGTTACTACAGTATTACTATATATCTCAATATATCATATTGTTGCCCCTGTATCGTGATACGTAATAAATCACCAGATTCTTGCCAATACACACTGTTATTGATTAGATGACAGAATTCTTTTACTAATACTCATATGTCCTGATTTAGTTTGTTTAATTGCAGTAATGTAATAAATATGAATAAAATCACCATTCAAGTGAACATTTTGGAAATAGGAACAGCAGT
Source organism: Callionymus lyra (assembly GCF_982586985.1). Classification (NCBI taxonomy): domain Eukaryota; kingdom Metazoa; phylum Chordata; class Actinopteri; order Syngnathiformes; family Callionymidae; genus Callionymus; species Callionymus lyra. The sequence goes on from NC_141829.1 coordinate 11,697,826, forward strand.
ACAGCTTGAAAGTGAACCTGGATCAGGTGGTATTGAAAAGTAATATCACTACATTTAGATTTTCTTTTGGTATATACAAGAACTCACACTTATTTCAATCCCGAACGGTTGAACAAACCATAGCCATTCCTACGTTACTAATGTGTTAATGTTTAAGTAATATAGATATCTACATTGACTTTGTAAGCAAACTCTAGTCTTGTCTTCTCCATAAGTTATGTTGAAAACATACACAAGACTATGGCATGGCACCACGGTCTTCTTCATTATAGAATTAACCATTTCATTCACATCTTGTGTGTTAATTACTCAGTAAGTATTCCATTTAGACCATCGCGCCATCACCGATGATGACATTCAAACGAAGCTCGATACATTCTATTCACTGAAACAAATGATACAGAGCAAGAAAAGAGACGAAAGATAGTACACAATGCTTTCCCACCCTCATATTTTCCTCTCAATTACTTTTTTGGAAATCTATTAAATCCAGCCTGAGATTGGACCTTATGAAAAATGATAACACCTGCACCTGATTCTATTAGCGCACACAAAGGCTTCGCACGAGCACAAGTTTCTTTATCAGCCGGCTGTGTCACATTAACACCAGAAAACAGGCCGGGGAAGAATAAAAAGCCCTGTTTCTTCTGCCACCTCACCACAGAAGAGGCGTCACAGAGGGAGACGTGCAGTCATCATTGTGCAGGACAAAAAATGCTCTTTAGAGGCCCCGAGAGGAGCCCAAGAAGGACCGCACAAAAGACTGTGGAGAGAAAAGAAAATACCCCAAAACACAGTCGTCTGACTAGAGCTAAGAGTGTGAAACAGTATCATGTTCAGATACTTTTTTCTCTGAATAACCTTCCTTTGAAAGGGAATAAAACAGTTAAGGTATATTTACTATATATATTCAAAATGCTACAATAATTTTACCAAATAGATAAATAAATATTTACTATAGACCTTGAGTAACATATTGAATTAGTAAATTATTTGGTGTTTCTTGAAATCAATTTAATACTGTGTGTTTAAAACAAAAGTATATACAGTATATATATTTTTTTATTAACATGAAAATATCCACGGCGTACATTTTTGTGATGCAATTAAACTTGCGGCCCACTAGATTGTCAAAACCTTCTCTATAGGAACAATTAAATCCTGCGAGATTTAGTCGATGACTGAGAATGAGAGGATACAGTGACTCCAGCAGCTTCTAAAGCTGATGTTTGGAAATATTTTGGTTTCAACACAAATGAAAGCAGTTCCAACTTCGTCAAGAGTCATGTGGTCTGTAAATTCTGCAACACCAGTTAAAGTACTTCCTTTGAAGGGAATAAAACAGTTAAGGTATATTTACTATATATATTCAACATGCTACAATCATTTTACCAAATAAATATTTCCTATAGACCTTGAGTAACATATTAACATATTAGCAAATTTGAACAAAATCTTTGGTGTTTCTTGAAATCAACTTAATACTTTGTGTTTAAAACAAAAGTATATATATATTTTTTCAATTAACATGCAAATATCCACGGCGTACATTTTTGCTTTCCTGTTCTGCTCAAACACTATTGATCACAAGATTGGATGTGACATGAAAAACTGAAATATATTTCACTGAAAGTGTAATTTATTTTGTTTATTCGTGACAATTGTCTACTCCCGGTCAAGCTAAACAGTTATAAAACACAAACTGATGTTTCCATTATTAACAAGAATTCAGCTTATTTATCTTATTGTGTATTCCCCAGTTATTCCACCTTTATCTTTATTTAATACATTCAGAATTCAGATATCGGCTTCTCCCTCTAGAGATCAATGAAAGAAGCACGAACCCTTCATTGTTAAGTATATAAAAACATATGTATCAGTAAATCAACCCACGATGTTGCAGTTCTCTTTGATGAACAACCCATCAAAGTTACTACAAAGGGAAACATCTCGCAGCAATTTAAGGTGCCATCAAATATTTAATATGCTCCAGTGATGCTGAGATGTGAACGGATCTGGGCGAGTTGGTTTCAGCCCACGGTGAGAAGTCATTACCTGGTGTGATGCAGACCCAAAACCTGTGATGTTGAAAATGCACCTAATAGGAAATCACATCTATAATTTGCGACAATTTCAGTTTTAGGCCTGAAAAAAAAAAATTGGCTTCTACTTCTATTAAAGAAAAGGAAGATCAGTAGAGTGGGAAATGTAATGAAGATACTTCTATGTCAATGTACAAGAACTGTTTATGTGTATTGCCTGGTGCACATTGACACCCAACTATACTCATAAATTAACCAACACGTAAAGAATACGATTTTATTTCCCACTTTTTGTGAAGACTCTTCCTAAATCTTTAAACTTACTGACTAACTACACTTTATTAACTGCTTTTAGGTGCAACATCCAGTTTAAACAAAGTAAAGCAAAATGCGGTAGTACACAAAGCCACAGTTCATTGAGTGTCCACTAGAGGCTGGTTACTGGACTGAAAAATTAAGCTATAAAAATGAATTTTATACAATATTAGTCAGGAATTGGCAAAAATCTGGAGATATGATACATCAGGATACAGAGGAAACAATGTGATATGTTTCGATTTATTGTGACACTGTAGTAACTACAAAACACAAAAACTTGTAGTGTTGTCGAGTACTTGACTCTGGTGTTGCAGAATTTACAGACCACATGACTCTTGACGAAGTCGTAACTAATTTAATTTGTTTTGAAAACAAAATATGTCCAAATATCAGCTCTAAAAGCTGCTGAAGTCGAAGTCGATGTATCCTCTCGTCCTCAGTCATCCCGGCAAGTTCACGCAATGTAAAAATTCAGTGAATATTTTCATGTTGAGTGTAAATAAAAAAAGGGAACACTGTGCTGTTTTTATATTTGATACAGTATGGTGCTGTACGTTATATTTTTTAACATTTACCTTTCATTCATCTTTGTGTATTTGTATAAAAATGGGCAGGTTGACTTGACTGACAAGTGAGCGGGCATTAGCATGGTTACATTTTTCAATCATATTTGAGCTCGTCTGAACTCTGCCCCTGGACTGGACTGCAATTCAAAGATGGTAAACCATGTTTCAGTAACAGACAAGCGACAAACAATTATGTCTATATTTAATACATTGATTTTGGTTTAAAATCAATATTTTCCAGCAAGTGTCTTATGCAACCATCAGCTTTTATCCATTTGTATGTTCAGCAACTCAGACGAACAGAGCGTGTTTGAATTGTATTTGGCAATGTTGCTAATGGGACAGTTTTGGAGGTGGACAGAGCATAATAAAATCAAATAGCTTGACCATTTTTACTATCGGCACCTGCTGTTTAATGATGGTTTTGGGTGATGAGTGATTTTTCAAACGCTAAAAAAGCAATCAAATTAAATTGATTAAATAAATATTGTATTGTATGAAAACATGGTTGGCAAAGACTTTTCCAGTGATCATTTGGTTTACATTTTTTAGATGATTTGTTTCCTAAGATACCCGCTAGAGGTTGAACGTTGCTACGTCTACTTCATATAAGTCAGTGTATGTAAGAAAAGCCATTGAATTGAAGAGGACTTGAGATTGAAAGCAGTTTCTAGGATTACTAAGGGTACTAAGGAAAGGTTACACACGGTCTCATTTACTCACTAGATGACTGAGCTCTGAACTTCATTGATAGAAGCACTCAGCAGAACCACTAGCAAGTTTTGCATGGGTCATATAATCCAAAATGTGTCCACTCATGCTTGAAAAAGAATATAAGACGCAGACTTTCCAAGCAGACTCCAGTGTGAGAGCCGTGAGCGAGCGACCTCTGCGACTGTCTCTGAGAAGAACCTGATTCACTCATCCGGACGTGATAAAAGCCGTCCCTCGATCACGTCCATTCAGGGTCACAAATGTCACAGTCCCAGGTTCCTCGGAGTCACAAAAGAACACGGCGTCAGTTGAGCGATGTCGAGATAAGAGCACAAAGGACTGTCAAAGTATTGACTTTAAAATCTCTGGCTTTTATAAGTATAACATTTTTCTTTTTTTTTTGCTAGGATTCATGATGGAAATTAAACCAGGCCACATTACTCATTCAGAATATTCAAGATGAGGCTCTTAAGGAGTCATGGTTCATTGACATAAAGCTTTTAGCTCTTTTTTTACATGTATAATTAGTGAGAAAAAAATCGTGTTTTAAAGCTAAATAAATTATTTATTTTGGATTCAAAAGAGCAATTTATAGGGAACCATGTGAGTGATTGACAGGGGTCGGCAACCTGCGGCTCTTTCAGCCCTCTGATGCGGCTAGTATTGGTATAATGTGGATATTTAATATAAATGTTTTTACCAGTGATGCATGAAAATTAGCAGCCCTCTCATTAACTCTACCTTTTATTTGACAACAAAAGTGTTACAGCACTGTCGCCGAGGCTTGCGCTCACCTGTCTCAGTCTTAAAGGAACAGTAACACACACAACACATCTTACAGTATTTTACTTTAGTTTGTTCAAAAATACCGTTTTAATTTGACCAAAAAATTATTATTCATTATTATTATTAAATTAAATGTGTAAAATTCACTGCAATGCATGTTGCAGTCTAACTGTATTGTTATGTTAAACTGGATAAAATCAACTTTACAGATTTTTTGCCGCAAATTTAACATATTATACATGTATGGGTTAAATAGGTTTGGTACAAAAACTACATTTGCTTTTAGAGGCAAAATATTTAATCTTCCCATTATCACTATTTTCATCATCTTATTGAAGTGATCTGCTCTCACTGAAGATCTATTGATTTTACATCATCCATTGACTAGTTAGCGTTAACTACATGAGTTGTTTCACCGCTTTCTCTCAAAATAAGAATCTGTGTACAACAAAGTTATTAAGAAAGACTGGTTAAGATAATAAATCCTCTCAGAGTCACAGAAGGCTTTGCATAAGAACATAATTATAAACAAACATGAGTCAGCTCTATAGGACACACTGTAGTAAAAATACAGTACAAAACATTATTAATGCTTGAAATGATATTCAAAGTACAAACTTCACTCATTTTCTACTTGCCCTCATGTCAACTCAGGGTTGGGATTATTTTCAGAGAAGTCGACATGAGGGGTGAGTAGACATGAGGGTGATGAGTGACGTTTGAACCTTTACCTTTTGTTTGTTTTTGTTGATATATTAATAGCACAAAGCTAAACAAAGTAAGTAATCCTTATATGGCATCATATTTTATTTGTGAAGTAAAAACATTTTTGCCGCTCCCAATGTTTCCTACACTGTATGAAACGGGTCCAACGGCTCTTTGAGTGCAAAATGTTGACCCCACATTTGGGTTTTTTTTGTTACTCAAAAATAGATGTGTAGGGGAAATCTGTTTTCTTTCTTTTGTTAAATTGATGTTTACGATTGTCAAAAATATTACAAAATGAATACTAAACTAATGTGACTAAAAGTAAAACAACTGATGAAAGATACATATAATAATAATGTAAAAGAAAAAAAACAAAAGAAAAAAACATAGAAGAATACATAAAACATAAGGGGAAAAAAATGGTTCTAATATTAGAAAAAAAAAAAAATATGTATGTATAAATAGTTTTACAAATATATTAATTAATAAGGAATAGATTAATTTATACAAAATTCAATTTAAAGCCAGTGTATCAGCATCATTTCATCTATAGTAACCCACAATTCACAAATCTTAAGTTAAGTTTCATAAAAGGATGTTGAACTAATAATAATAATAATAATGAGTTTCATTACTTACAGTACACATCGAAAGATCAATTTGAATGTATTTTTTAGAGTTTAAGGGTGAGACGAAGCTCTAGAATGGTGTGTTAAGTGTAGCTGGGAGCAAACCAGAAGTGCACGATCCTCATGCACGGTGAACATGCCAAGGCAGTAGGGGGTGGTGGAGCTTTGAAGATGATCCAAAGTGAAATATTGGATTTGAATTGTGTGTGGTGTGGTGGTGTGTTGTACGACAAAAAAAAAAACCCAACACCCGCTTGTCCTCCCACACGTGTTTGGATGGTAATTGTTCGCCTCGCTCCTCCACTGTATCTCCCACCTTTCTCTTCCCTTTCCTTAACCACCTCCACCTGGGCCGGCGTTCCATTATTAGCCCTCCTTTGTTGGTGGTTTGGAAAAAGGTGTGATGTAATCGTACTGCTGTCTCGGACTCCAAGCAATCAGGTGACAAATGGAGTGAGTGCAGCCATGAATCACCTTCTTTGTGCTGGTAACTCGGCGTCTGAATGTGAACTGTCTGTCTGCGAAAAATATCGGCTTAGACCGTCTCGTTCTTCATTCGGCTTAAAAGGCAGACATTACCCACGTTACCCCACACGTATAGTACTTCTAGTTATTATCCAGGCTTTGTCGGTTAAATAGATATTTTATTAAACACAGAGACACAATTTTGTTACTATTTATTTTTATGAATTGACGCAAATTCTTCCACTGATTCTATAAAATGTTCTGCCTCAAATGGTAGTTCTTTCAGCCAGATATCGCAACTCCTGTTTTTTAAATCGCTTGAAAAGTGCTTACACATACTTCAGATACTTTTTCTATACTTAACGCAGACTTACACCTACAGAACAGAATTAGACAAATGGATTTGTTTCTTCTCCAAAACATGTTCTGTTAAAACTATACTAACTATTTATTTAAAAATAGAAAACATCTTTCTTTTCACACACTACATTTTCCAAAACACCAGAAATCTGACTCAAGGTGAAACTATTCTGTCAAAGACTAAAACTTCTTTTCACTTAACAAGGTACATACAATAAAAGAACACCAGGTTTAAAAAAAAAATTGCCATTTTTCACATTTCAAAAACTGCAAGTACTTTTTTTGTTCCAGTTTTCAAGGTATTTGCAAGCAAAACATGCAATCCACCATTTGTACACGACATTTCTTGGTATCTTAACTGTGTATTAGAGAAGGCACAATATAAATACTTATATCATATGATGAAAAAGGGAAAGTTTTACAGTATTGCTTACAGTGAACTAAAATATCCTTGAAACACACAAGAGCATTCTGGCTCAAAAAACACAAACTAAGAACCCAGATAAAGACACAAAATACAAAATAACTGTGACTAATCTCTCAGCTGTTCAATTATTCAATTTTATATTATCAACCAATATATATTGTTATTGTTGATAGTATTGCGGAAGAAGAGGTTTTTATACTGTATCTAAGGATTGGACATTGTTTTATCTATCGTGGGATGTTTTTTTCTTCATAAATAATAAAAAGAAAATCAATGTATAAATCTTTTAGGAGGTTTACATTGTCTGTTGAGAAAATGTAAGCATTGTGGGAATGTATTCAACTGAACAGAAACTTAAATTTGTTGATATCTATCCAGGTCTGACTCTCACCTCTCTAATGGTTTTAAAAACACTATCAGGACCAAAACAGACGAACAATCTTTTGTTTCCCTCACCCTTTTCAGGCTCTTCACTCCCTCCTTATTGGCTCAAGTCATCGGTATTGTTTCTATTATGTTCGGGCTTGTTTGGGATCGATACACATCAGAGCAGATGCAAGTATCTCACAGTGATAACACACCTCTGCTGCTTCTAATGGCCGACAGTATCAACCCACATCCTCTTGAAGTCGCTAGTTTCTACCAACACTAACCCGAGACCTGTCACTTTCATCTCTTGGTTAAGTATCTTAATTAAATGTACGGGTCTATAGTAACAATACTGTCAGGGGAAGTAGTATTTTTGAAAACCTGGTCAAGAGTGAGCGATTACATTTCTCAAGGGGCCGCATTATATACCATGACTGTTGCGAGGGGCCGTCAAGCCATTAAAAAGACTTGACGAATAAAGGAATAAAAGAAAAAATATATTTTTCAGTGATGAAATAATAAAAGTTATTGTACCAAGACAATAGAAAAAAAATAGTATACTATAAGATCAAATATTATTATTATTTTAAGGGATAGGGAATACTCACCAAAAGACAACAATTAATGTTAAGTGTTAAATGAGTAACATTATAAAACTTATTGAAATTAATTGTTTTTCTCTCATGTGTTTGTTTAAGCTTAACAAAGTATAATGATTATTGTGTTACGATACGATAAAAAAACAACTATTTGGAAGTACTCTATGTGATGTTCAGTTAATAATAACAATTCACTCAACAAGTGGTAATTGTTTTTTATATATATATATTATCATTCGCAGAAATAGCTGAAGCAAATGTTCACTTCTCCAGAATTAATTTAATTTTTTTGTTACATCAATATTTTAACATTATTCTTAATTTGTTTGACGTTGCTTATACACGAGTGACGAAGACTTATAAAACAATTACATTTTGTTATGTATAAACACATATAGTTATATATTTTATTGTTTCTAATCTCATAGATAATCAATAATTCATGCTTATTTTGTTGGTCATCCATGTTGAAATGTTAAATCTGAAGTGAAGGGAAGTAAACTACATCCACTACAGGATTTAAGTTGTTATTGTTTGCCAAAAATATTCCTATTTCCTTTATTTTTCTCTTGTTTTGGTCACTAATTGTTTAAATAAAAAAAAACAATATGTTATTATGAAGACATCAACCAAACTGTGATACAATAGCAAAACAACATCACTGGCATTAATGGAAGCAAAACAGCTAAGCTAATATAGCAACATTTTTGCTAAATAACCCTTTCCCTCAACTATTACTCTTCTTACAACCTAAAACAAAGCAAAAGATTCACAACTAACTTTAAAATGAACGCTTCACATGTGAATATAAACATTACATTAAATAAAAAACAAGGTTTTGAAGCGAACTTACCCATGCTAGGTTAGCAAGGCAGCGGCAGTAGCATGATACATTCAAGAGTCCCAAAGAAAATCGGAAATCTTTTAGTAAAAGTAAAACACCTTTTTTATTCATTTATTTTTGTTTTTGTTGCTTTTTCTGTGTCTATCATCGACAATAATAGTAATAACTATGACAATACATTAATTTAATCACAGACTCTTACTTTTAAATATTGTTTCTAATCACTGCAAACTTACAATCAATACTTTTCCCCCATAAAAAAGTATTTTTACAATTAATTTAGCATTTTTTTCCTATTCATAAACAACAAAAAGCACAATATTGTTATGATATGTAGTTTAAATTATTTAATTATATTATTCTGAAATATCCACCCCCAAAAAACCCTGTGTTTTGTTAATAAAGGTTGTGATAATAAAGGGTTATGAATATCTTTTCCAAGAAAATCTTGTGTAAATTTCACCAAAAGAACTAAAGCTGTTGTCATTCATTGAACAACATCATGCATATTTCATGTGCCGTGATGAGGAAGTGATACGAGTGGCCCTCGGCCCTCGGCGTGTCCTCACTTTTTATCCACAAGCCTGCGTCGTTTAATGCAGAGAAACAAGAGGAACAAATGTGAGTTGTTTTCATGAACGTGCCTCCTGTTATCAGATCATCGTGGTGATGTCGCTGGAGAGAACATCATGCAGTATTTAACGTGGCTGCCAGTGATCCTCATCAGATCTGAATTTGAAAGACTTTAGTCCGCGTAACTCGAGCTCTATTGATTTAAGATCAGACACTCAAAACAACCAGTATTTTTGGCCGGAGGCCAAATGATACAAATATTTATATAAAAATCAGGATGAAAGGATTCTTTGATTATCATCATACGGATCTAAAATGACCTTTTTTTTTTAAGTATACCTTTTTCATGTTCAACCTTTGAAGGTCAATATCTAACATTTTATTTCATCTGGTATATTATTCTTTTAAAGTATTTGACTTTGGTATTACGGTCTCTCCTTTGATCTAATTGGAAAGTTGTGGCTTTCAGAGTAATCTGTTCTTTTTTAGAGTTAAATGTATGTTCACGCTAATGTAGCAACTTGAGCTAAGTTGTTGTCGTCCCCATCTTCGTCCAAAAAGACACTTAAAATCATCCAAATACCTCCATTACTGCTCGTCTGTAACGTCCCTCTTGTATTGAAGCCTGGACATGAGAAATAGTTCAGAAAAAACTGTAATAATTCTAAATTTTAGTTGTTTTCAGAAGAAGCTACTATGCTATTAGCTTAAATCTTGCACACTGGCAATTGCCATGTGTTTCAATGAGGATAGACGTGTAGCTGGAGCTGAGAAACTGGGATTTTCTGCAACAAAAAACTTTTAAATATAGATTTATTTAAGCTTTTTCTGAACAATTTCTCTTCAATACAAGATGGAAGTTACAGATGTTGGATGGTGTCTTTTTGGACGAAGATGAAGACGAAGACAACTGAGCTCCAGTCGCTACATTAAAATGAACAAACATTTTTGCCAATACCTCTAAAAATGAACATATTACTCTGAAAATAATCCCAACCCTCAGTCAACATGAGGGACAGTAGAAAATGTGTGATATATTCGGTGAACTATCACTTTAATTTGTCCTAAAATACAGCAAGAGCAAAACTCTGGAGCTAAATTGAAGCCGTCGACTCTTCTTCACATCCTCTCTTCCTCCTCACTGTGTTCAATAAACCGACTCTCGCTGAAAACGGTTGAACACTCCAGGCACTCCACAACAGAAACCAACTCAAAAAAAGTTGTTTTCTTGTAAGGGCACGGCTCCGGTTCTGGAGAAACATCCATGTTTGATGAGCTGGATCTGGTTCTGCTAACAGCAGATCTGTTGTGAGTTACAGATTGCGGTGGGTGGATGGTGTCGCATGGCGCGAAAGCAAATCATAACCCAACAGTGATATATTTTCTTCTGTGCATGTTTGTGTGGAAGTAATTCTCAGGAGCACATCTTTGAAATGGCATGGAGGGGGGGGCGGGGGAGTGACGTCAGGCGGTCAATAATAGGCCGATAATCAGTGGTGGGAGTCGAGAGGCTCGGAAAAATGTGAAGGAGAAGCTCTGGTGGAAGATGTTGTGAAGACACTGGTGGTTGTTGTTATTATGTTGATGTGGCCATTAAATGTACAATGATCTTAACTGCTGCTTATGTGTTACCAGAAATCATTATTACCTTTGACAAAAACATACTCTTTTCATTCCTTCTATTTAGATTATTTAATTCTCATTTTCCTTCCTTTCCTGCACAAAAGCTCCATCATGAATCTTACGTGAATATGCGCTGATATTATTATTCAATACGCACAAACGGTGGCTGGAGAATGCAAAGAAAATTGGCGATGAAAGTATTTACAAGCACTTGAAACACATTTATAACCCCTGGAAATATTATGTATGAACCCTGAAACAATTTACAAACTCTTTTGAAAAATGTATTTACTCGTGAAACATATTTATGAATTCTAAAACAAATGTACAAACTGAACAAACACTGAAACATATTTATAAAGCCTTGAAGACATCGTTCCAACTCTTGTTAAAAATACAAACTCCCTGAAAAAAATGCTTTAAAAACCTTGAAACAACTCAATGAACTATGAAACAAATGTATAAACCCTGATTTTTTTTTCTTTCAAAATCCTGTTAAAAAAAAAAAACAGACTAAAAAAAACTTGAAATTTAAAATGTCTTGAAAAAAAATGACATAATACATTTCCCCTAAAACTATCTTTTCAAACATAAAAAATAGAAACTTAGAAACTACAAAATAAGATATAAACCCTTAAACAAATTAAAAAACTCTTCAAACAAATATACAAATGTATAAACTCTTGAAATACATTTAAAAAATATCTGAAACAAATTCTTAAAAAAACAACCCTGAAAAAAATTGATAAACTATGAAGAAAATGTAGAAAACTCGAGTAATAAAGATATTTATATAATGTTAAAACAAATGTAAAAACTTTCTAAACTAATGTATTAACTCTTAAAAACAAATCTACAAACTTTAAAACTTTTAGATTTGTTGTGTACTTGCCACCCACTGTACACACAATATTTAAAGCAGAAAAAAAAATCAATACAAAACTATGTTTATTGTATAATTAAATTAACAAATTGTTAATTAATAACGGGATTCCTAACTAAATATTATTATTACATTTTGCAGATAATTCCATTATTGGATTAGAATTCTCCAGTTTATTTAGTATGAGCCGTAAAATCTGTTAAAAAAAGAACCCAAACAAAATCAATATCCCTGAAAATGTATTCAAATAATTGATTTTCCGCTTCCTGATTGGTCCGACTTTCTCAAAGGACTATTGTTAAATATTATATAATAAAAAGATTCAATCTTTAGAGTATAAATGCGTGAAACTGTACGTTTAAACCGCGGCAAGAGCCGGAATAACGTTGTTATCACCTTCATCTGTGCAGCGAGGAAATTCCCCATCATTGTGTCGGTGCGCTCTGTAATTCACAGTGAAGTTCTGGAAATTCAAAATAGCCACAGCCAATGTGCTTTCATCTGCCGCGCTCCTTTGGGGATTGTGATTTGACAGAAGAGGATGAGGAAGGCGCCAGATTGCTTTGAAGCGTTTGGATGAAGTCTGGGGCTGAAGTCGAGCCCGTTTCATGGCCGGACCCTCAAGATTCCATCCCGGCGTTCCGGAGCATCGCTTTAGATTTATCGTCCAATATCTTTGCATCTTTGCATCGATCTTCGGCGGGAGGTAGAAGAACGACCGTTCCTTTCATTGATTGTTTTCATCCTGCAACAAAAAGGATTTTCTTTTTCATCCCCCGTGATCGAGCGTCTTTTCTTTACCTCCGTGATCTTCTATCTTTCTTTTCCAACACGCAGAATAGCTCACAGCAGGAACACTGTGATTATGAAGAAAGTTCTCCTGCTGTTATAACAACCATCTGTATTTACATGTATGTATCTAACCTGTGACTCACACAAACGCACAACATAAACAAAATAACAGTACTCGCTTTTCTTCTCATATCATATCCATGACTATGAATTAGCACAAGAAAAATGTATCCATTTTCCACATTACAAAGTACTTTTTTTTTCATTTTCGAGGTATTTGCAGGCAAAACATGCAATCCAACATTTTGTACACAACATTTCTTGGTATCTTTACTGTATTAGAGGATGCACAGTATAAACACTTATATCATATGATATAAAAGAATCCATTAAACACACAAGAGCATTCAGGCCCAAAAAACGAAAAAAAATGAATGGATATACAATTTCACGTGTTTTTTGGACGTAAATTCTTTAATTTATATTGTAATAATTAACAACTGTAGGTAAAATAAATAAGTAATTTATTCTTCTGTTCAGAAAATCTTAATTTCCTTTTTTCTTTTGCTCATTCCATTAGTTGAATGGATGTTGTAAGTATATCAGTGCCGTCAGAATAACAAATGGTTGAATTTAAAATTTTGAATATTGTTACGTTGAATTTGTTTTTTGAATAATTAAGTTCAATTATTCGATTTTTTTCCAAATAAATTACATAATTTTTTCCACACATGTGAGTTTTTGATATTTTAATTAAAATGATTCAAAACTATATTTTATAGATTCAATGTCATAATAATAATCATAGCTCTTTAAATTCAATATAAACAAATTTGAAACCTTTCAAATTGAATTAAAAAAAAAATCGAAGCCTTTTAAATTCAAACTTAAATGTGTGCGACCAGACAAAACCAAACGAGTACCGAACTACTGGATCGTACTTTCAACCAATCATTCAACGATCAGTTGACAACATCAATATTTGAACAATTGAATTCAACTATTCAAAAAAACAAATCCACGTTACAATGTTTCAAATGTTAAATTCAACCATTAAATATTCCGATGGTACTGATATCCGTCCATGTTGGATCCCAGCTACCTAGGGCTTGATGCAGGTCGGGCAGTTTCTCACATCTGGACAAACGACCTCTGAATACACACGATTCAAGAGTCGTCATCGATGTGTGTGTGTTTGGAGTCTGGGAGGAAACTTGAGCGCCAACAGCAAATCAATGCGAGCGAAGAGAGAAGCTTCACATAAAGCGGTTACAAACCGCCTCGAACTAGAACTCAAACCTGCGATCTGACCTCGACGCTAACGACCAAACGATAATAACAATGATAATTACTAACTTAGATAAACAGGTCAATGATTTCTTTAAGTGCTGCCTGGTGTTTAGAGCTCCTCAGACTTAATCATTAGAAATGACAGGAGTGACATTAACCTGCAGCTAACTCTCCCCCCATGACTCCCCCCGGGGGAGTAACTGAAATCAACTCTATCGCTGACATCGATTTCATGAGTCCTTCAGGGATTCATTAAGAGGAGTTTTGTTGACACTTAACGTCCATTCAGCAGGTTATATTTTTTTTTAAATTGACTCCAAGAGTCTTCAGGGTTTATCCAGGATCTTGATCATGTGATCCGTCAATAAATAACCACGTGAAACATTGATCCTCATCATGAAAAGGTGTGACTTTACAAATCCATCGTTTGAGTGACGGCGAACTGTTCCCGGATCTTCACCACATGTGGTTTTGAAATCTGTCGTCGATCAAAGTTACGTTAAGTACAACACATTTAAGTGCCACCTTTGCACTCATGGCTACACATTTGTGGCCACGCAGTTGTAGGAGAACATTTTACATCTTATAGTCGTTACATTATGTTTGAGATGCACATTTATAGTACAAACATTAAGTTTAAATAGATCCAAGGTTTTCACCAAACTTATACATTTGTGTATTACAATGATTGTTATGGGTTATACATGGAAAATAATGTATTTGTGGACTATGTTGCATATTTTGGTTGATTAATTGATTGACTTTATTGATCCCTCTGGAGATATTCTTTGTGAAATTGTGTTTTCTAGTTTGTTACAGCAAGTTAAAACTGCAAAGAACAAAGTGCAAACAAAAGAACAAGGTGATCGATGACAAAGTGCAAGTATAAAGGACAAGGATAAAAAAAAAGGGTATAAAGATGAACATAGAACAGAATAACAGAATACTTTCACTCCACTCCTGCCCCCAAACTCAGAGTTATAAAGTCTAATAAACTAATAAATTGGTTTTATCTTGATCCTTTAAGTATATATTTTTTTAAGTATTTTTTTGATTATTTAAGCACTTTGTGACCCTGGTCTAGAAAAGCGCTATTTAAATATATATGACTTACTTACTTACTTACTTTACTTTTTAGCACGAGTCCCTGAGTCTATTAGTGTTGCATCATGGGAGGAGCATTCGCGCCTGTTGTCTTCGATGACTTTGGGATCAAGACCACAAGTAGTCGACGTCTTTTTGGGGTTAAAAGATTCAAATTTAAATGACCCCAATGTGTGTAGGAAAAAGGCATAATAAAGGTATCTTATCTTATCTTAAAAAATACAATCTTAGCTAGTTTTGAAAGAGGCTACAGCTGTATTTGTGTCACTTAACAGTTTGTTAGTCAGTGATGTTTCAAGGGACACATGTGTGATATTTGCATTTTTATTTTGGTAAAGTAAGACATTTGTGGAATAAGATGTACTTTTGTTAATCAAATAGCACATATTATATTTCTTAGGTAGAACTTTATTGATCCCTCAGGAGGTCTCTTTCGGGAAATTGTTTCTTGATTCTTAAATCCTTCATTGTGGATCAGTTTTTTTGTAATTTAAGTTTGCAACTTTATACTTCACTTATTAGTTAATTGATGTATATTTCTGATACATTTGTGGATCCAATTTCAAATAGAAACAACTCACGTCATGACAGACGTCGTTTGAGTAGCTTTTAGTGTTGCTCACAAAGCAGGTCCAGCTGGTCTCCTGCCCGAAACCACAGATGGGTTTTTTTTTTTTTCGTGATCCCACAAATCTTCTGTTTTGATCGACAGCGCGGCGCCCGAGGAAGACTCCGGTCTGTTATGGTCACGCGTCATCTTTTGACAAACTGTCACAGACTATTGTTGGACGTTATATATTCATTAAATGACGTTGGATATGGAACCACATTCTTGCCACGATGTTCTTCCGAAAAGTACGATGGAACTCAAACATATTAACCCCCGAAGGCGGATGATGTCGTTGTTTTTCAACCAGCAGTAAGTGTGTTTTACGGGCACTTTTTATTTTCAAAGCGGACAAACAAAGTGGTTGCATCTGCTTTATTATTTGGAAATGCACTCACTTTCCATTACGGGTCTTACCTCTTCACGTTTGAGTGAACGGTCGGACGTCGTTTGAGCCGCCGCCGGTGTTTTTAAGTTGATGGCAGACTTCCTACTCTGGGTCATGTTGCGGAGGTGGAAGCGTGACTTGGTTCAGCAGCGGCACGTTCCGCAGAATTATGCTGTACTAGCGACTCTTGATTTAATCACATCAATGTAGTCCAATTACCGTCGGCCACGTGTGACCGCATCCACAACATTCCATTAAGAGCCTTTTACGAGGGACCGGATGTTCCGCGGTGTTTTCATCTTCCATCATTTTTTTTTTTGTCTCCGCCGCTCTCTTCTCACCGGTAGAACCATGAGGATCCGATGACCCCGAGAGGGTCTTTGAACAACAACCTGCCTAATTTGCTGAAGGGCATTCTAGGAACTGGTGGTCAAACTGTGACCGGTTGGAAAAGAGATTACTATCGATCCGCTCTTCCCTTTTTTCGAAGGTGTAGAAACAATCCCGGGAGTTGTCGGCTCCGGATTTTTTTGGTTTTAAGTTTGAAGTGGAAAATTGGTTTTGAATGGTCGGGGGTCGATCAATTGTTAGAAGGAACGTGCCCCGGGGTCACACGTATCGCATACTGTCGCATCCTCTGTTTCCCCGCTTCCCCCAAATTACTTCACTGGGTCTAGGAAACAGTCGGACGTGATGCATGGTTCCATTAGCTTGCTTTATTTCACAGGATCTGCAATTTTCTATCATTATTTAATCTTAAACCACTTTAGATATGATCTTTTTCATTGTGTTTTTCAGATTATTAGCTTTTTATTTCACTGGATATTTAAAGAATCTTAAAAACGATATTTAGATTAAGTGTTACGGGGGGGCTTAGCTCGACCTCCGAACAACTGTACTTTTATCAACTAGCTAAACTAGCAAGTATATAATTCATTAAAAAAAATCCTTCAATTCAAATGATAGTTTAAAATAATTGATTTAATCATCAGTTTATGTTTGAAGTGCGACAGGTTGTTAAGTTTAAGCAAATGGATAACAAAAAGAGATTTGTGTTTTAGAGATTTGGCTCCTAGAAGGGTTTGAGTGATGCCATCTCTTAAAAGAAACAATGTCTTTGTAATAGCCAGAATATACAAATGTTATGGTTTCAGTTCAACTGTGGGGCGGATATGAAAATATAAATAACATTTAAAAAATGTAAAATATAAAAATATAAAAACATAAAAATATAAAAATATAAAAATATAAAAATATAAAAATATAAAAATATAAAAATGTAAAAATATAAAAACATAAAAATATAAGATTTTCAAAAATATAAAACATGTAAAGATATAAATAAATAAAAAATATATATAAAATGAATTTAGATTTGTTGATACAGTGTATATATAATAATTATACCGGTATTATATATAATGGTATAGAAAATAAATATACATTTGACTTCTATTTTAATTAATAATGAAAAGATGGATTGTTTTAAAAAAGAGGAACATTCTTCTCTTTGACTCTGGAAAAAAACTAAATTATCTGGCAAAAATGTAGTAATTAATTTAAACACATTTTCAGACACAAAAGGCGCTGGTTTCATAGTGTGACCCAACATTGTTCCAGTCAAAAGAAGGTGATTTCAACTCTTCCGTCCGTCAATATCTCTGTCCTTCTTCTTCTTCCCTCATCACATCCACACTGAGACATCTACGATATTCCCAAACAAGACATCGGGCCACTGGCTCTCTATAATTCTCAAGCAAATACTCCTTCATCAAATAGTCATATCTCCAAAATTGGCAGTTTTGGAAGAACGGGGAAATATTCATGAGCCAATTTTCTCCCTTGAAATGGACCTGAGGGTGATTTTTGAAGGAAGGCAGACGAACGAATGTCATTGAGAATTTTAGTTGACTTTTTTTGATCCAAGCATTTTTTGGGGGAAAAAGTTTGCTGACGCTGTTAAATATTTGATGGGACGAGGCTGGAAATCTATTTATTTCCTACACATTCAAAGAGACTGTTGTTGCTGATGTTTACACCTTTTTTTTTACACTCATGTAGAAGTTTAATATGGTTTAAAACTGCTGGATTTATTTGACATGAATCATGTGACGAACGAGAGAAGGATGGAGTGATGTATCGACGGATGGAGAAATGCAGGGTCACAAGTTATCAGAATATACGACGTGATTGTGATCCACAGGATTGTGGCTACGAGCCGCAAAAACTCACTTATATTAAATCTTTACTATCGGCACCATCTTGTCACAGGAAGGTGTCGATAAAGTTTTCTACGACTGATACCAAAACGACATGTGATTTTTCCGAATATAACTTAGGAAACGATCTGGCATGAAAAAGAAAATAAAAATAGATAGGTAGTAATACAGGCAATTGCCAAAATATGTTTTAGTATAAATATATATCGATATATATATATAAATATACATATATCCTCCAGATGACCTCCTTATATTAGCAAGAAGGTTGCTGGTTCGCTTCCAGGCCAAGCCAACTTGTGACCTTTCTGTGTGGAGTTTGTATGTTTGTATGTTCTCCCTGTGTTGCGTGGGTTTACTCCGGGAACTCCGGTTTCCTCCCACAGTCCCAAAACATACAAAGGTTGATTGAGAACTTGGGGAAATTGTCCATAGGTATGAGAGTGTGTGTGTGAATGGTTGTCTGTCTTTGTGTGCCCAGCCACCAGGGTGTCCCCTGCCTCTCACCCTATGATACTGGGACAGGCTCCAGTCTCCCCACGACCCCCACAAGGGATAAAGCGGTAGAAAATGAATGAATTAATACATTTCTTAAAATATCCTCGATATAAACTATAGAAAAAAATACCTCAATATGATGTAAATTCCCTTCTTTTCCAAAAATATTTAAGGTAAGGTAAGGTAAGGGAAAACTTTATTGATCCTTCAGGAATTATTTTTTTTCCAATAGCCACAGAAAATACAGCAATTTTCATAAAAAATAAATCAAAATAAAATAAGAACAAGAACAAAGAGAAATAAAGAGAAGAACAAAGAACATAACAATTTATCTTTTATTTCACTTTATTTCATGCATGTACAAAAAAAGCTAATACAAAGAGTGACATTTAGATAAAAGCTAGCGACGAATCATGGGATGAACATGAAATGTGCTAAAAATGGTTTTAAAAGCCAAGGAAGACGCTACAACACGCACCACTCAAGATTGATTCGATGTTCCTCGACACGTCCTTCAGCGAGAAGCTGAAGACCGAGGATGAATGGAAGGTAATCAGAATGTGTCTCAACTCTCTGGGGCACAAATGAAGGAGAGGAAGACGAGTCGAGGAGGCTTGAGCGATGCAGGATGAACTGAATGCTAATCGTGAGTGAAGGACCTACAGGAACAAAGAGCGAAACAGTAAAAAAAAAGAAAAAAAAAAAGTTTTTCTTTTTAAATCAATTGCCCCCAAAAACTAAGTGTGTTTTTCCCCCCCGTGCTCGGGCCCTGAACACAGACGCTGAGGCCTCTGACAGGTGAAGCGACAGGTGGGCTGAGAGGCAGCAGGGGTGTCCAAAGCTGCGTGATGACGAATTATGCTTCCTCACCTCTTCTGACGTTGAGGAAATTGGTGCCACTTCACACCGTGATGGAAGATCTTTAATCTAGGAAACCCTGAGGAGGGCGCGTTATGAGAATCGTGCGTAACCATTTACAAGAACCATGATCACGTAACTGTGTATCTGGCAGTGTCGTCGTCAAGAAAACGGAAAAAGATCATTTTAAATAATGACATTGGGTGTATAAAGATCAGGGTTATTTTTATATATAGCCTAGCTGTAATATCGTTTTTATTTATTATTAAACATAATCAATTGTTTTAAAGTTCACTGAAAAAAATACATATTTGAATTTCAGGATTTATCTTATGCCTCCCTTTGTGTCCTTTTATAATTTGAAAAAAATCCTTTTTGTGTGGTGATGACTGTATAGAATTAAAAAAACAACTAAATACAATTACATTAATAACATTTAATAAAACAAGCGACATTACTCTTCTTAAGAATCAAAGGTATTTGGTTTTTCATGGGGGTCCCTGATACTGTACAATTAACAATGAGGGCTGATGTTGTTCAAATCGATCCTACTCAATATGTAAGATATATTAAAATTGTATTTATTTAAAATTTCAATGAGGGCTGATGTTGTTCAAATCGATCCTACTCAATATGTAAGATATATTAAAATTGTATTTATTTAAAATTTCAATGAGGGCTGATGTTGTTCAAATCGATCCTACTCAATATGTAAGATATATTAAAATTGTATTTATTTAAAATTTCATGGGGGTCTTCTGCCCCCCAGGACATCACCTAACAAGTAACAAAAGGGGCTGAAAATCTCCTTAACTGGTAATTTAGAGTAAAAATAAGAATAATAAACACAATAAAAGTTTTTTTGGGTGGTGACGGTATAGAATAAAAATCAATGAAATACATTTACAGGAAATAAAAAACAATGAGATGAATAAAATGAAATAAAAAAGCAATAAGTGATTTTACACTTCTTAAAAATCAAAGATATTTAAATTTTCATTTCCTGACACAATTATCAAGGGTTTCTGCCCCCAATGAAACCCCCCTTACTATCAAGAAAATAAGGTGAACTTGTAGAAATCTCCATTATTTATTGTGTTAGAATAAAAACCAGAGCATGTTTATAGACAGTATTATCAACACAACAAATGTATTTTTTGTGTTGATGACAGAACAAAAATCAAATCAAATAGAAATATATTTTAAAAAATCAATAAAACAAAACAAGTGACATTACACTTCTTAGAAATTGAAGAGATTTGAAATTTCACCGGGGTCTTCTGCCCCCATGAAACCCCCTTTCTATTAATAAAAGAAGGTGAAATTGTAATAATCTCCATTGCTTAGCGTGTTACACTTCTTAAAAAACCGAAAGAAATTTGAATTTTCATGAGGGTCTTCTGCCCCCCTGACACAATTAACACACTGAGCTTAAATTGTGGAAATCTTTATACTCATTATGTAAGATATATGATTTAAATTTCAGCAAAATCGAAGGTATTTGAATTTTCATGAGGGTCTTCTGCACCCATGAAACCCCCTTTCTATTAATAAAATAAGGTGCAATTGAAGAAATCTCCATTAATTAGTATGTTAGAATAAAAGCCAAAACATTAGACTTCTTAAAAATCGAAGGTATTTGAATTTTCATGGGGGTCTTCTGCCCCCCCCCAGTGCGGCCCCCTTGAATAGGTTGCCCTCCCCCCCTTTAACCTTCATTGAAAGGTCAGTAGTCTACATGCTAATTTTCAAGCAATTTTGAGGAGCGACTTGTGAGTCTATAAGACATCATGCGTCTAGACACACACATACAAACACACAAACACACTTGGACCATGTTGTTGTTGTCGTTCTCTTGTGCAGGAAAATGAACTAATAAATAGTTGTCAGTGCAGCGGACGGATGAGGTCCAGAGACGACTATAACTTTGGTCGCGTCAGTGATTCACGGCCTTCATCGGACGACGACGTGATGAATCGTCCTGGAATCATGAATTAGGGGGTGTGGGGGGGTGTATGGGGGGGCGGGGGTCCA
Organism: Callionymus lyra; assembly: GCF_982586985.1. NCBI lineage: Eukaryota > Metazoa > Chordata > Actinopteri > Syngnathiformes > Callionymidae > Callionymus > Callionymus lyra. The sequence goes on from NC_141829.1 coordinate 11,719,522, forward strand.
TAATGTCCTGCTGTACGCTTCATCATCGGCTCGTCACTCGGGTGGATTTACAGGTTTACGAGCTGATTTTATTTGAAGAAACCGCTTCACGGTCGGACGGTTGCTTTTGCTGTTTGAGTTAAAGCCAGTCAGTGATGAACGTGAACATCTGTGAGCATCTGGAATGAGGCTGTGACTGACAGAGTCCACGCATTATGAATGAGGGATGAAGGACAGTCTCCTCTCATTCAGGTTTTTCCCTTTTTTCAAAAGCTCATTCCAGATGCAAAGTCGGGTCTGCAGTTCAACTTCCCAGAGGGCCGCGTTACACACTGACAGCTCTGAGGGGGATTTTCAAGTTAAAACGATGTTAGAGGAACTTTCATTTTAGCTTTTCATTGATTTGGATAAGACACACAATTGTCACGATCTGAACGGAAGGATCTCAAGCAGAACACAGTTGTAGTGATACAAATGTACGATTTTATGAAACAAAGTACAAAAAAAATATAGTACAATATCTCCAAAATCTCACACAGGAATAAAAGTCAAACATTTTAAACACAGGAATAGGAGTCCACAGTCTCATGTAGGGATAGCAGTCCAAAATCTCACATAGGAATAGCAGTCCACAATCTCATGTAGGAATATGAGTCCAAAATTTCACACAGGAATAGGAGTCCACAATCTCATGTAGGAATATGAGTCCAAAATCTCACATAGGAATAGGAGTCCAAAATTTCACACAGGAATAGGAGTCCACAATCTGATGTAGGAATATGAGTCCAAAATCTCACATAGGAATAGGAGTCCACCATCTCATGTAGGAATAGGAGTCCAAAATCTCACACAGGAATAAGGGTCCAAAATTTCACACAGGAATAGGAGTCCACAATCTCATGTAGGAATAGGAGTCCAAAATCTCACACAGGAATAAGGGTCCAAAATTTCACACAGGAATAGGAGTCCACAATCTCATGTAGGAATAGTAGTCCAAAATCTCACATAGGAATAGGAGTCCAAAATTTCACACAGGAATAGGAGTCCACAATCTGATGTAGGAATATGAGTCCAAAATCTCACATAGGAATAGGAGTCCACCATCTCATGTAGGAATAGGAGTCCAAAATCTCACACAGGAATAAGGGTCCAAAATTTCACACAGGAATAGGAGTCCACAATCTCATGTAGGAATAGGAGTCCAAAATCTCACACAGGAATAAGGGTCCAAAATTTCACACAGGAATAGGAGTCCACAATCTCATGTAGGAATAGTAGTCCAAAATCTCACACAGGAATAAGGGTCCAAAATCTCTCACAGGAATAGCAGTCCACAATCTCATGTAGGAATATGAGTCCAAAATCTCACATAGGAATAGGAGTCCACCATCTCATGTAGGAATAGGAGTCCAAAATCTCACACAGGAATAAAGGTCCAAAATCACACAGAGGAATAAGAGTCCAAAATTTCACAGATGAATAGGAGTCCAAAAGCGCACACAGGAATAAGGGTCTAAGATCTCACAGAGGAATAAGAGTCCAAAATCTCACATAGGAATAGGAGTAAAATTCCCACAGAATGTCCACAAATCAAAACAACCACCAACTCAGGGAATAAACACCAAATAAAAACAAGAACTAGGAAACTTAAAATGGAGGTCAAAACACTCTTGAACTCTCTTAAACGTGATTCATGATGTCAAAGGCGGTGAAAAATTGAACTGGATCTTTAAAATAGCGTTGCCCTGGTGGGGGGTCATGTGTACTTGTCTGGGAGTCCAGATTTTTATATCGTAGAGATTGTTTTTCTGTGAGAAATGTCAGCAGACAAGAGCGTCCTTTATCTTTAAGTCTCATCTCAGACTCTCACTTGACGCTGGATCGATTCACTGCTGAGACCAATGACTCGTTTTTTTATTCAAACGCATTTAAACTACATCTGAACTCATGACGGTAAATTAAAGAAACACACGTAAAGGTTGAAATAGCAAAGTTAAACCAGAACCAGAAAACTGCTTTTTTCATTTAATATTTGCTGTTTTGATGTCACAAATTGATATATCATAGATATAATCTAATCTAATATATTCATTAATACATAAATAAATACCTGTATTGTATTTAACATTACTGGAAATTAAGCTTAAGATTCTAATAATTAAATATAAAACAATGATTTTAAATATGTCAAAGACAGTCAAATATTATGTTCAAAATAATATGCTCAATATATGTAAAAAAAAATGGTAACACAATCAAAATATAACTGTAACTAAAAATAATATATATATATATATATATATATATATATAAATATAATATATATTTTTGTTAAAAGAGAAAAATAATAACAAAATGGAAATTTCATGTGTGTTGTGTCAAATAACAGATACACTAAGTTAAGTTTGAATTAGATAAAACCAAAGAATCAATTGATTAAAAATGACAAAAAAAAGAAGATTAGATTTTGTTTACTTGTGTAAAAAAAAAGATTTGATAAAAAATATATATAAAAAAAAGAAAATATATATCCAAATATATCCAAAACCCATATTCAGGTTTAAAGTTTACTTTGATGAGGATTTTAAATAAAAAAGTCAATATTCTTTGTCAACGATGAAACATTCCAGCGACAAGAGATTCTCACAAAAATATCTTTCCAAAGCCTGTATGGACTTGTCAGTGTTTAACTTGCTCATGGGTCGCTGCAGTTGCTGGTTCCGACTCATTGGAGTTGTTTTCTTGTTTTTTTCATCAATGGGCTGTTAAGTGTCATCAGGTGAAGATGTCTCTCAGATGAACAACTGTAGAAGAACTCCTGCCGAGAGCATCATTGTTTGACTTTTTACATTCCGTCCGAGCTTCTGTTCTCTCGTCCCAGTCGTCCGGGGAAACTGATGCAAAGGTCACTTTCTTTTCTACCTACCAATGACCTTTCTTTGAAGGTCGACCGACACAGCACACATGCTGGATCACACACCAGCAGCTTGTGATGGACATAAACCCCCATAGCAAAAATGCGTTGGTCATCTGATGTTCTATCTCATCTCTTGAGATCAATTTGAGATTCTCATGTTCAGATCATTCTGTGATCATTTGCTTCTGAAATTACTTCTCCTGAGGGACCCTTAGGAGCAAGATTTAAGATAAAAAAAGAGACAAGACACCAGTAAGACAAAGCAGGTTGAATTGAGAAAACCATTTGTGCGATACTTGAGAAGAAGGACAAACAGAGAAGATCTCATAATTGTATCCCATTAATCTCAATTATGTCTGATAACCTTTGAATGAGAATTAAAGAGAATAAAAAAAGATGAATCTGAGACTTTTATGAGACTAATCCTAGAAGTACGAGCATTAAAAGAGATCTTACAAAATCTCATCCGAAGCTGGATTCGAACCCACAACCTTTAAGGCCATGAGCCAACACTCTATGTGAGAAATAAGAGAACAAATTAATATTGCAATTTAAAAAATTTATTGTCTTTAGTAATTATAAATGACTGTAAAAACAATATTGAAAAGTTAAAACGGTGTAGTATTTTTGCAGTAGATTCAATTAATTTCAATTAATCAATTAATAACCACACTGTACTTCACATTTGTTTATTCTTTCATTTTATTTGAACTTGAATTCCAAACCATACAAATGAGAAACCAGTGAATCGGTCACTAGTGTCATAATAGTGCAAATATCAAGTAAAGTGCAAATGTCTAGTAAACAAATGTAAACCATTTAAACCATGGCGTTGAACTAACTTTTATTTTTTAAATAATAAACAGGCCTGTCCTGGCCCTACTTTTGTTGACAAAGGCTTTATTGAGCTCATATTGAGATTAATTTTTCTTTTTCTGATCCACTAGAAAAGAGAAACAGTAAGAGAATCTGAGAATAGTGAGCAGTGAGAGACAGTATTTCTTTCCAAGATATAACTAAGATCAAATTGAGAAATATTCGAAGGTGGCACAGTAGGTCTCATTTTTCTCTCAGTTAAGATCAGGAAAAGACACAGCTGTGAGAAGATTTAAAGAACTTTCAGAGAACTCACTGTGAGACTTCATTCTCAGGAGAGACATTTGCGAAGAATAAGAAAAAAACTAAGAATATTTTTTGTAGTTAAAAGCTCTTACGAAAGTTTTTTTTTAGCTACTATTTTCCTGTGAACTTTTTTTCTATATTTAATCTGTATTCTCATTTCTTCGTTAAAATAGTTTTTTTTCTATATTTTATGTGGCATTTCCCCCTTTTTATGTTTTTTAGTGAGGGGCATTTTTCACACTTTTTTATGTCCTTTTTGACACAACAATTTCAATTTTATTCTTTAAACCTACATTTTTGGGGAGATTTTTTCTATATATATATTTATATTTTTTTCTATATTTGATTTGTGTTCATATGATTTCTTCATTAAATAATGTCTGTTTTTTTCTCGTAACGGTGCATTTTTCACATCAGATTTAAAAAGCTTCATTTCTTTTTAACCTACATGTATTTTACTGATTTTCTTTTCTAAGTTTAATTTGTATTCTAATAATTTCTTCCATAAAAATGTTTTTTATGTTTGTGTTTATGCTTTGTGTGTTGAACTTGTAGTCTAATAATTTATTCGTTTTAAAAAAGTTGATTTTTCCCCCCTTTTTTACGAACTTTCCGACATTATTTCACATCACATTCACAAACTTGACCACCTTCTTTGCACCTATTTTTTAATTAAAAAAAATAAAGTCTAGATTTACTTTCTAATTAAAAAAGAAACACAGTTTTGTTAGAAGTTATTGGGAAATCAAAGGACTTTAACTAATGTTAATGTTAGTTTAAGTTGTAATATTACGATTATCCGAGGTTGGATCGCGGGGGCAGCAGCTTCAGTAGGGAAGCCCAGACTTTCTTCTCCACCAGCTTTAATTTCCCCGAGGAATTTGTAAAGCCTTTCATAACGCCTTCAGAAAGACCCTTCAAACAGCTTCGTAACAGGTTTACCAGCCGTCAGTGGGTAAAAGTTGGCGGCGACTGTAGTGAAGCACCAAATACTGCTGCGGTTCAAACAAATGTTCGTCTTCCAAATTAAACCGCGGCGCTGCCAGGTGCCAAAGAAACCTGATGTTACTTTTGAAGTCAGCCCAGGGAAGTTGTTTGGCAGCGTGAGGTGAGGACGGCGCTGGCTCATGTTCACAACTGATACGTGTGATTCTCTTCATCCTAAATCATCTGGATCTTAGAGTTCTTTAATGTCGCCTGTTTACTGCATCTCCCGGGACCCTGAGCCCACATTAGCGCTGTCGGAAAAATTATGTTTTTTTTTTATTTTAAACAAATGAATTACGTCAGGAAATGACCGAGAATCGCTCAGGAATTGGGTTCCAGCTGATCCGTCTCCAGCTGTAGCGTTAGCTTCAGGGATGCTATTGAAGCTCTTTATGTAATCACTTCTTTTGATGGCCCTATCAGTGCGCGGCGCCGCACGAGACATCAATATTTCATTGGAGATGAAGCTACGGAGACTTTCGCAGAAACTACTTTGAAGTGATGTGTGGACATTTCTGGTGTTGCTACATTGCTCTCTGCCTCTGGTTTTATTTCTCCGTCGATCTTGGAGGTGGATTTGTGTCGGTGCTGCTGGGCCTCAAACAGCTTTTCCCTCACACACTGTGAGGGATGGACCGTCCAGCGGATCATAAATCGTCTCTGCGGGCGAGCGGCTCAGCATATTGTGTCCAAAGGAACGACTCTGTGGGATAAACAACACAAGCAGAGAGGAATAAATAAGAATACACTCGATCTTTTATTCATATCTGACCAGGTGGGTTGGCAACTGCCTCAGATGGTTTGAATTCTGATCCTGAAAGAAAAGGCAAAGTATTGGCTACTTCGTTTTTGCGCAGGTGTGCGAAGCTAGCAGTTAGCGGCTTGATAAGATAATGTGTGATGCAAAAGCCCTCTGCAAGACTGCGCAATGGTGTTTGACACTAGCTCATAGTATTTATGGAAATCTAGTACCGGATGCTAACACCTACTGCTAGCATTGGACACTGGTTTTCTGACACCAGGTCATACCATTTACGGTTACCTTGAAGCATATATGAGAAGCCAGTGCAAATGCAAAGGTCTATTGCTAGTACGGGGAACTGGTGTTGGACAGTACCTAGTTGCGTATATGAAAAGCTAGTGGAAGTACTAAGGCCTATTGCTAGCATTGGACAATTGTTATTTGATGCCAGATTGTTAGGAGTATGAAAAGCTAATGTTCTAATGTTAGCGTAGAGCACTGGTTTATGACAATAGCTGGTAGTAGGTATGGAAAGCCAATACTGGATGGTAAGGCCTACTGCTAGGATTGGACACTGGTGTTGAATGCTACCTAGTTGCATATATGAAAAGCTAGTGGAAGTGCTAAGGCCTATTGCTAGCACTGGACAATTGTTATTTGATGCCAGATTGTTAGGAGTATGAAAAGCTAATGTTCTAATGTTAGCGTAGAGCACTGGTTTATGATAATAGCTGGTAGTAGGTATGGAAAGCCAATACTGGATGCTAAGGCCTACTGCTAGCATTGGACACTGGTGTTGAATGCTACCTAGTTGCATATATGAAAAGCTAGTGGAAGTGCTAAGGCCTATTGCTAGCATAGGTTTTGGAAAACAATTCATAGCATGTATGGCAAGCTAACGTGAGGTACTAAGGCCTACTGCTAGCATTGGACACTTGTTTTGAAAACCCGTTCCTAAAGTGTACGACAAGCTAAGATGGCGTACTAAGGTATTCTGCTAGAGAGCACTTCTAGTAAAAGCTTTACTTACCCTGACGATATTGACTTAAAATGACAATGTATGTCATATGTAGCTCGGTTGGAAACTTAGGCCCAGTCCGTAGCTCTATAACTCAAGACTCCTGAAAGCGTGTGGTGCTTGTGTTTGATGCTAATGTCTGGTGACTAAAAGGTGAGGCTAGTGTAGGTCTCTAAGGTGAACCATGAGTGGTTGCTAGATGAGAATGACATGCCAGCAGGTGCATGTTCTTCCTTAACAATAGGTCAACTGTCTTTGATATTAGTGTGACCCGGGAACAGGTTGGACTCAACCGTCTGTGTCAGACAGTTTATTAGTCATCATATGCAGGATAATCTCTCTTGGCCAGCAACTTGATCTTTGCTCTCTCCGTTAGCGCACACCGCCAAGTTTCTATGGCGACGGCGGATACGTTGCTGTTTGGGTGGAGATGCAGTGACGGGTTAATGATCAACTTCATTTGCCGCTCGAATACTTCCTAATGAGCCATTGATGGCGTGAGCGGACCACGGCCAGCGGGAGAATGAAGGAGAGAATGTGTTTATTCGCTGGATGATTGTATTGCTAAGCTAGCATCTCAGCTAACGCCGTACAATCTGTGACGGTAAAATAAATTGCCCCCAATAAATGCTATTGTCATTGATTTTGACTGCCTTTTTTTAACTTATTGATCTGTATGTGTGAGGGTGATTTGTTCTTGTTGATCTTATGTTTGAGTCTACTAACTCCTTATCTTAAGACGTTTCTATTTGTTCAGGCTTTTCCTTGATTTTCTGGAACTCCTGTTATGTTATCAGTTTTATCTTGACTTTTAAAGTATATACTTTATTGAATATTGTTTTGATTGTTTAAGCGCTTTGTGACCCTGGTCTGGAAAAGCGCTATACAAATAAAAATTACTTACTTACTTACTTACAATATTTTAATAATGATTATTGATTGATTGATTGATATTTCTCTCCATTTCAGTACATTTTTGAAATTCATGTTTTAGTTTTAGTTTATATGATAGATTCATTTTGATTAATTATGAATTTTAAGATGTATAACATAAAGAAAACAACAACCACAAAACCAAAAAGCCAATTTCACTCCATAAGTATTAGTTACGTATGTGGCCAAAAAATATTAGGTAATATTTCATAGTTGGGTTTTGTCAGTTTGCTCTCCTGGGAGACACTAGTATCCATGTTATTATGTATATGTTGATGTGTCAGGGATGACTCACAACCTCCCTAGGAGGTCGCACAGACCCACACAGGAAAAAAACACACAACATGTTTGTATAAGAAAGAAATTGACAATCAAACATCACGAAACTATGATTTTATATTTAAAATTGGTAAAAACGTACTTGTGACTCTAGCTCGATCCTATAGAGTTTTAAAAATATACATGGTTTAGTTTCGTTTTGAGAAGGAGCTTCATGTCTTAATTGTCCATTATTACTGGATGTTGCTTTGAAACGTACTGTATCCTGACATTTTTTGGCATGTGGAATAGTCATTCATCATATCCGGTCATGGATAAAACGTGTGTTAATCGCGTCTGAAACATCTGAAAATGCTTCAAATTGCACCTTTTTAAAATAACATTTTATTTATAGTGTGACTTGGTGTTTGTGTTTTCCCAATGGTAATTGAATCCTACAGTCTTTTATCTTGAAGATACTTGGAAGTGGACTCTAAATTGGGCAGTGGTCCTTAACTTTTGATGCACTGTGACCCGGTCTAATGTTGATATTATGTTTCCTACAGATAAATACAACAAAAATAAAGCGGCAACATGCATACAAATGAATCTCATAACGCTGAATCAGCAAGAAACTAATTGGTTTATACACAACAAGATGGTCCCATACGCAGCAAATTAATCAGAACTAACTTGGTCAATTAGAAAGTTTATAAACTGGTTCATTAAACTGTAAGAAAAAAAAGCTAATTTAAAATGCTAAATCTGGACAGTAGTAAATAAATATACTTAACCAGGAACAGTTGACTTTAACAAGATCAACAGTTGATTTTCAACACAACAAGGCCAAACGTACCATTAAAAGAGAAATTCAAGTTATTCGTGAAGTCAAAAGATTTGCCTCGACGGACGTGAAGTGAGTTTTAAAAGATGACGGCTCCGGAGCAGAACTAACGCGATTGGCCGGTTCCGTCTAGCGCGGCGGCAGGAAGACACTTTCATCAATTTCCGAGGATGACGTTGATGGTTTCGGGGGATTCTCGCTGGTGACGTGAACCCAAATCGAATTTCCACCACATCAAAAAAGATCAGCGACACACGCCGAAGATCTGAACGACCTTTTTAAGAGAAGCCGCCAGTGACACGAGTCGGTCCCGAGCGAGAGAAAACCTACCTGGAGCCACGTCGGTGATTGAATTCTAGTCATATTCTCCGCTAGCTTTTAGCTTCACCAGCTAATTACAGATATATTGCCATAGACGCCAAATTGCTTTGTGAGAAAGATGCCCGCGTTAGCACTTTATGCTATCTTAATGTGTTCAGCCGCATTAGCTTTATCGCTTTTACAGCTAGTATATGTCCATCATGCTTAGGTTTCACTTTCTGCCCTTTTAATTTCTCGCGCTACATTAGCGCTCTGCTCGTCTCTGATAGTGTTTTTGTACGAAACGTCTTTTCTTGGAACCGTGGAATATTTATAGCTTCATTAGCCATGAAAATATCGTAGCACTTTTCTTTAGCAACGTTAGCTTTTTAGCATCGATTGCTCATTAACCACGTCCATGATGTATTTCTCTCTATTATGTAAATATTTAAGCGGTATTTTCAATGTAATGCTTCAATTAACTTAAATCTCATGGTTTTTCTAGTTAGCTGAATGATTACTTAAGTTACATTAACAATTAATAATACTAGCATCATTAGCTCAGGAACTGGATACTTTTATGGTAGTTTTGCTTTAGCTTATGCTAACAGTCTTTTTAATAGTGACAAACTTTTTGATTTTATTAACTATCTGAAAAGAACAAAAAGCTTTGTGAGAACAAAGTAAATAAAATAATGATTAACTTGTGATAATAAATGTTGGACGAAAAAAAAAAAGGGTTACGGCGTTTGTCCGGTTGTGTATCGGGTGGTTCCGATGTCAGCGGATTAATGTTCACCGCAGTCAGTGTGCATGTGTGTGTGTGTGAAGTGCATGTGTGTGTGTGTCAACATGTGAGGGGGTCGGAAACACTGTGTTCTTCTCATCAAAGCACCACCCTCACTACTGTCTCCACGGAAACCAAAAGCAATTGGTACCTGTCGCATGGCAACATTGCCTGGTTCCTCTGAGACTCTCAGAGCTGCTGCTGGCTGAGGAGACACACACACACACACACACACATGTGCACACACACATATACACACAATTGAACACGCGCACACACACTCACAGACACACACATGCCAAATGCCCAGCTGTTTTCTCAGTCCACTTTGAAGTTAGTTCAATTTCACATCATTAAGAAAATGAGCAAAAAGTCTTTTGTTATTTAAGAAAGTACTTTAAGGCGTTTATATCGACTCTTGCGTGAAATTAAATGGATCCAACTGGTGAGTTTTAAAATGATAATTTAATCTATGGAAGTACATCAGTGCCCTGAGAATATCGAATACTTCAATTTCAATTGTTGACGTTTTTTTTATTGTAATTTTTCTTGAAAATAGAAAATTTTAAACAAAATTGTTTAATACAATAATTTGTATGCAAAAGTTTTTTTTGTTAATCATCATCGACTACAAAAATGTTAACAAATTCCTTTTTTTTAATCCATAGAGTAGGTATTATAATTCCAATAATTAAAAAATAAAATACAAAATGTCCCCAATTTCACCAATCAAAATCAAAAGAGTTTCTGCCGATCATGCAAAGAGAAAATGAGACAAAGTATTAGTTTAAAAAAATCTAACTTTCAAGAATTTGCATTATCTAATTTACTTTTGCTCTTCTGACCTAAATTTTGTTCTTCTCCTACAAATTTTATCTGATTTGAACCATTCATTTTTATCAATTCAGCTCGTTCCTGAAAAGCAGGCTATGTTCATTCTTTCTTTTATCTCTTTAATCTCACAACCAGAAACTTCATTCAACTTTAAAAACACGTTTGTCTACTTACTACTACTAATACTACTTCTACTACTACTTTTACTACTTCTACTTTTACTACTAATTCTACTACAATCCTACTATAGCTTTCACTTATATACTTCTGCTACTAATTCTTATACTAATTATACTTCTACTACTACTATGTATTCTACTCTCACTACTACTACTACTACTTCTACTACTACTATTAGTTCTACTACTTCTTTTACTGCCATTACCACTTCTACTCCAATTACTACCTCTACTCCCACTTATTCTACTCCCACTACTACTTCTACTCCCATTACTACCTCTACTCCCACTACTACTATTAAGTATTCTACTTCCACTATTACTTCTACTATGTATTCTAATCCCACTTATTCTACTCCCACTACTACTTCTACTCCCATTACTACCTCTACTACCACTACTACTATGAAGTATTCTACTCCCACTATTACTTCTACTATGTATTCTACTCCCATTACTACTTTTACTAATTCTACTTCCAATACTAATTCTAATACTTCTTATACCCTCACTGCTAGTTATTCTACTTCTTCCACTCCCACTTCTACTTCTACTACTTCTACTTCTACTCCTCTTCTTCTTCTTTTTTCTTCTCCTCAACCTTTTTCACTTTATTCTCATGTTTTCACATCATTCTTTCTTCTCTATGCCATAATTTCAACTGTTTACACACATTTTTACTTTGAATACTAATTCAATACTTTCACTCATTTCAGTTCACAGATTCAGATTCAAACTGCAGTTTCTTCTGGAAAAGCAATTATTCTAGTTCTGTTTGTCTTCTAACATCTTTATATTAAGAAGTTATTGTTTTAGTTTTACCCTGGTTTAACTTCTACGGAGCGTCTAGGCTGAAAGTCATATTATAATCCGAGCTTATTTGATTCTTAAAACCCTCAATTGTGTCTCACGTGGTCCCGCTGTGGAGGCTCCTGGTGAAGAGTCACCGTGGAAGGAGATGAAACTCCAGCATCAGTCCATCATGTGGTCTGCTGCAGACCCAGCCAGCTGTGTGATGGAAGGGATGCATATCAGTCCCACTCATCCATCGGTGCAATGAAACGCATCAGGAAGAGATTTAAAGGTGTCAGCAGGGACTGCAGGAGACGCCAGCGAGACCCCCTCCACCCCAGGAGAAAACTCCAGGGAAATAATACATGTAAATGTGGAGCACGTGAACATGCACTTACAGGGGAACGACGAAAAAGTCTCCTCACATCCGCCTTCTCAACCATCCAGAAAATGACTAGAATAGAACTCTAGAATATGTGGCTCAGGTGTCTCACTATAATGTGGATTTTCAGCTGAATAAATATATAGATCAAGATTTTTAGCTACAGTTCGAGCTGATGTTTGACTGAACCTGAAGGACTGAAGGTTTAATAATTAATGCTCATTTTTCCAGGCATCCAAGATTTCACTTGAATATTGCATGTTTGTTTACTTATGTTTTTTTCAAAGAAATCTTCTCTAAACTTCGTCAGTCCGAGTCTGGCCTCCGAAACTTTTATTTTCTCATTATAAAAATGATCTAACTGTCAAAATAGTTTTATAAAATAAAAAGCTATTTCACGTCTCTTTTTTTTTTCCTTTGGACATTTTTCTACGACAATTACTTCTTTTTTTTTTTACAATTATATTACATAACTATGTGGCAATTGATGCTTGTATTGGAAGATAAATAAAAAAAACATTTTAATTATGGTTTTGATTAAGTGTTGCTTATGTTAAATTTCGTTTTTACTTTTACTGCCAATTAATTAAAAGTTTTACAAGTATTTTAATCGTAATCGCATTTGTCTTTATTTTTCGACATCTTTTCATAAAAAAAATACAAGAAAAATAAGTTTGATTGTTTGACTTAATTATATTAGTCAATAACTAAAGGTAATAATATCAACAAACTTAAGAATATTTTTATATTTGGATGCAAATGTGAATTTACAGTTACACAAAGTTATATAATTGGAGGCAGTAAATAAATAAATCAGTGAATAACAATGTACCAGGTTCAATAATTCAACAAGAACAGATCATAACTTTACAGTCATGCAACTATCATGTTATCCACTTGTGGCTCGAAGAATGGTTTTTCAAAATAAAAGTAGATTATTGTTCATGTTGGGGACCCATGAAGATGTTTAAGTGTTTAAGAAACAGAGATTATTAAACAATTAAACACAGACTTGCAATGTAATTAAAACTGATTGGAGATTACAAAGGATGTTTGTCCTCAGGAAAAATGAACGTTCACGTGCTACAAAAGCAGGTTTGAATCTGCCTCGTGTGTCTACTGCCGAGTCCAAGCTTCCTCGCACCAGCGTTCACAAGGTTTTCCATTAGAGCTGCTGATTAAAACACAGCAGCGGACGAAACCAGCGGCTCACGTCCATTTCAACTGAACTCAGGTCAGCAGCCGGGACGACTCTTCATCGTATATTCCGTGTTGTAATCCGTCCATGATACATTATTGATTCTCAAGGTCGTTTTTCATGTCCCGAGGAGGGCGACCACAACACCGACTCGCCCCAAAATAATGTGTTTCAGAAGTGATTGACAGCAGGTGTACCACGGAATAAATGGTGACCGTTTGGACCCTTAATGCTAAATAAACATAAAAATATGAGTACAAATAATTGCAGTAACATTGATAAAACCAACAAGCAGATATAAACATGTGTATAATAGAAGAAAAATCCATTATTAAGTTAAAATATTGTATTTTTCATGGGCTATATTTATATTTATGAATATTATTATTTCTTTTTTAGTTCATTTTTAAATAGAACATTGTAATGCAAACACAGCAAGTAATTTAAATCAATCTTTAAGATCAGAAATGGCTAATTATAAATGTATCATATATAAATATGTTTAATGGTTTGAGGCATGAGGGTCTTCTGCCCTTCTGTCCCCCCTTTCTATTGACCTGATCAAGTTGCTATCCCATATCAAACTTGTCTGGTAGGTCAGTAAAAACAACAAGTAATTGTATGATAGATGGAAAATAATAGTTATAGTATCAAGATAAAATGTTTAATTTTTCATGGGTGTTTTGATGATTTAAAAATAAAAAAATTAGGTTCATTTTTCTTTATTTTCAATTTAATTACATATTATTAATATATGTTAATTGTTGCTTTTTATTACCATTATTATGTATGCATTATTTTTGTATCGTTTTATCCTAAGAATTATCAAATCCTCCACAAGTTTTACTTAATTTTAAAATAAAATATTGTAAGAACAAGACGGCAATAAAATAAAATCTTTAAAATTAAGAAAAATGGCCGACTTTTATTACATGTAAATATTGTCATAAATAAATATGGTTAATGGTAGAGATTTTAATGGGGGTCTTCTGCCCCCTTTTGTGCCCCCTTTTCTTTTGATCTGATTGAGTTGCCCTCCCCTATATAGTATTTACTGTAGTCTTCATCAAAAAATGTACCTTTTTGAGTATATGTACGATCAATACTTGACATACTTTGTTTGGGGGGGTCTTCTACCCCCCTTGCGCCCCCTTTCTCTTGACCTAATCGAGTTGCCTCTGCCCCCTACAACCTTCAGAGGTAAGATAATAAATATACATATATACTGTATATATATACACATATAGTAGTTTATATATACACACATATGTTCACACAGAGTACAGGCTCACTCTTGCTCTCGCGGACAAAATCGACTCGGTTAAGATCTCGGCACTAAATCATTTTTAATTAGGGAGCACTCAGATAAAGTACCTTGTTAGTCCAATTAAAATCAGACCATTTGCATAAGCAGATGGAAACAGAGAGTAAGCTGGTGAGTCTGGTCTGGCTTTTTAAAAAACAGGTTTGTGTCTGTGTGTTTGTCTGATAACGTTAACTAATAAAACAAAAACAGTCTCTGGACCTCATCAGTATCAGCACAGCAACCTTCTGGAGAGCACACCACTAGTTTACTCACCCCAGGTTGTAGTCCGACTAGCTTGATGGATTATTTATCGAGGCTGCACCTGCTCCGTCCCTCGGTAGGTTTGAGGGAAGAAGAAGAACCTTTGAGCAAACCCAGCCCTGGCTCGCATTCAAACTTTGCCTCTCACATTAAAAAACTTCTACCAAAATATTCAACAAGTGAACCGTTTGATTTATTCACAAGTCAGTGTCTGTCAATATTCATGAGCGCTGGTCATAATGTTGTGGCTGACTAGGAATATATATAAGGTTATTAAATGCTATTGTCTGTGTGTGTGTGTGATCTTAATGTCTTAGACTATTGCTTGAAAATGAGCATACTGACATCTTAGGGAAGATGTCAGTGGGGAGGCAACTTGATATGGTCAAAGGAAAGGGGGGCCACGGGGGGCAGTAGAAGAAGAACCCCATGAAAATGAAAACATGTCTATTTTCAATTAAATTTAAAGCATATGTATTACAAACAAAGTAATAGAGATTTCCTGAATTTAATCTTATTTTTGATAACTGAAAGGGGGCGCAAAGGTAGGGGGGCAGAAGACCCCCATGAAAATGAAAACATGTTCATTTTCAATGATATTTAAACGATATGCATCACATACAAAGTAATAGAGATTTCCAAAATTTAAGCTCCTTTTGTTAATTGTGAGGGGGCGAAAATGGTCTGCGGGGGAGAGTCAGAAGATGCCCGTATAAATTTGAATTAAGTACTACGATACATTTTATAATGTGTAGTAAATTATGATTATTTCAATATTCTACTAGAACGAGTTCGAGTCACACAGTGGAAGTTACTGATGTGTGAGTTTTTTAATGACAAAACCATGATTTGTCCCAGAATTTTGACCAAATAAGTGATAAAAACTGGCTACATTTCTTTTAATCTTCAAATGTCACATCAGGGGTCAGTAGAGCAGGTCAAGCTTATCCTTTAGGCAACCATGACCCTTATTGGTTATCTAGCTATTCACCTTTTACTCCATCTCTAACAGTTTTGATCAAAATCTCCTCAATATTCTCTCCAAACTTCTCCACATGATCGGTCCCTCTGAAAAAAAAAAAACACTTCTGATTTCATCCTTGCAAGTCAGTCGCAATGAGGCACTTCAGAACTCTGTCTTTTCGTCAGTCACTTCCTTTGCTCCGAAAGTACTCATTAAACCAGGGCCGTCGATGTAGAAACAAGCGGTCTTGAAGCAGCTTCATTATAAAAGAGGGAAGAAGGTATCGCTGAATTGATTTTGAATTTGATTTAAAGCATTAAAGAGTGAATAAGAGGATTAGATATAAACAAAATATTTAAAAAAATGTGTGTAAATCAACTAAAATGTTCCACCAGCCTGTAATCGTTACTGTATTCTTGCACTGTATTGATGTTACTGTTGCATTTTCATCCCCCTTGACTGAAACATTTAGTTACATATGGACCTATAGGCCCCATGAATATTCAGCGCACGTCCTCAGGTACGCTATATGCAAGGTCACTTGTCTGGACTGTACCTAACACAAGGTCAGAACCATTAGTACCCGATTAACATTCATGTCACACTGTTACGTCTCTGACCCGGGAGTGAGCGACAAAGACGTTCAAACTTTCCGGTCCAGAGCGAAAAAGGTCAGGGCTTGGCCGGATCTGGACACAAACCAAAGCTGGTGTCGTAGATCATGACGGGACTGAAGATCATTGTAAAGTTCAGCTTAGGACAGCAGAGTGGGTGTGGATATGGTGAACAAGGTTGTGTCCCAAATCGCACACTTCTGCACTTACACTTAATATTTTAGTATTATGAGCACTCAATTGGCCAGAAAAGTTTAGTGTGGATCGATGGACACTTTCCTCCCTTAACGGCCGCCATCTTAGGGACGTAGATGACGCTAAACTGAAGCTACGTCACTGACGATGCATCTTCAGAGCAGATACCGACGTACATGTCTCCAGAAAACACTCATTTTACCACAATACAACACAATAGTAATAACAAAATGAAACACAACTCATTAACTTGTTTCAATTGGTGAAAAGTGTTGTCAAGTGTCAGTGATAGTGTTTCAACGGCTGGTTGCGATCAGCGTTAAAAAGTAGTCGAAGAAGAAGCTGTTGAGACATCTCCGGGAAGTGTGTAGCAGCAGTGTTTGATTTCGAACATACTACATGTCGACATTTTTGCACTGCACAAGTGTCTTGTCACTGTACTGTACAGCAGTGCACTTAGAGAAGTTTGCAACAGCATTAATCTCCAGAAAAACAACGTTTTCTCAGTGGGTGGGGCTTAAGAACTTTTAGAAACGTAAACTTCGTAGAAGTCAAATGCGAAAATGCTTTTTTTAACTGTATAATTATTGTTACCCTAATTTTAATAGTAAAATGTATTTTCATCCGCTACAAAGAAAGTGCTTAAGTGAACCTGTGTTAAAAACAATTCCTGTAACGTTAGACGTGGGGAAGAATTAAACATCAAAAGTAAAGAGATTATTAAAAGCATAAACATATTTTCACAGATATAACATATTTTTCATATCCGATGGATACCAGAAAGATTAAAGAGTGAAATCTTTCATTAACTATTCAATGTTCATGTTATTTAAAGGGTTACAATAAGTAATTAATCAAATGTTTTCTATCAGGCAGAAATAATTCGACCTCTAAAGGCAGCACATGTGTGAGAATTCAGAATATTGTTTATTCTCTGCCGTCAGATGATTCAGGGCAACAAAACCATTTTTGTGATTGTTTGGGAAAAGACCTCACATTTAAAGTGCTTTTCTTTTTTTACAACAGTTGGGATTTGACTTGGCAGAGGAGGACGGAAGGATATCATCTGCATACAGTTGATGAAAGCCCTTTACTGCAGACACTTAATGAGAAATAAGACATAATAGATGAGAACAGCTGCAAACCCTGGTGCTCTGAGACTCTCCAGTGGGACAATAACGTTTGCTTGGCTGGAGAAGTGAAACATCATTTCTGAAATCACACATTTTACTTTCAGGGTGTAAGTTAAATGGCTCTTCAGCAGGAGCTTGAAAATGACTGTGCTGCAGGATTTAAAGTCTTCTGGTTTCTACAGATTGTTTCTGTCTGGTCGTGCAGTTCTTACACTTGTTGAAGTGGACGCATGGTTGTCGATACTCTTTGATGCAGAAGCCAATATTTCTGGCACTATAAGTATTATATTCAGAGACCGACAGTCAGATTAAAACTGTAGAAATAAAAGTATTAAAACATAAAAAAAAAATGCTGAGGTCAAAACCCTGGACTGTAACAAGATGGTTTCATATAAAGTTTATTATCGCTTATTTTCAATAGTTTACGAGTTTAATTTTTTAATAAACTTCGCTAATATTACATGCTAATAATTAAAAAAAAAATTAAACAAGTTCGATCATTTTTTTCCAAAATAAAACACCTAAAAAGGACCTAATAAACAGAGTTTATAAAATATTTTTTTCTTTTTGTGCGTCCCTCACGGACTGGTCCCTGGACTCGTGCCATAATGGAACCAGTTCCGAAAAAAACAATGACAACCAGACAGAAAAAGCAAATTTCCATGATTTTAATTTTCCCCGAAAACAGACGGGCAGAACAGAAGGGGGCCAAAAGTGGCCCTTTGACTGTAATCATGTGGCCCTATTTTATTTTGTATTTTTATTCTTATTATCATTAATTGTCTCTTAATGTGACTAGGTTTTTGTTTGAGGACTTTTGTCTTTTTGCTTTTACATTTGTATATTTATTCTATAATGCTCCTAAAGGAAATTGATTTGCTCAACCTTGAATTGAAGTTAGATTCATATTAGTTTCAGTCTCTCTTGCACCTGCACTTTGCTTTTATTTAAAGATTTAAAAAAGGACAAAGTCAACTTCAAAAGAATTTTGGGAGTAAGAACATTTTCGAAGCAACATATTTCATCACTTTGTTCAGTTGCAACCTTACGACTACTCATCCTACTTGTCTTTAGATCAAATATTAATGGAGAATTAAACGTCAGAAGGACTTTATGTGAGGTTTTTTCGTGAGCAACAAGAGAGTAAAAGGTCTGATTTGTTGTCAGTGAATGTAACGAGTTTACGGTTTTGGCCGCATCGTGACCCTTGTGTATTTGTCAGCAGATGCCTCAGTGATCCCCTGAGGAGTTGAAGGTGTCAGATACTTTAGAGATGAAGCCTTGCTCAGGGGCTGAGGTCGACTGTCATTAGTCTGACGAGATTGAACCGAACAACACGAAGATTCTGTGTTTGTCTTTTGACTGACGTGCAGTCGTCAATACTTCTGATCAAATGTTGTGTATTGAAGGTGATGAAACGCAGTGAAACATGAGCCCTCGCCACACATTCCACGGATAGCATCAAATATTAACAGACTTCATTCAGGAACGCCGGGAGAAATTGATGGATCGGTCGGTGCGTGGGGGACCGATCGATTAATAATATCGGTGCTCGCACACCTATTCTGCCGGAAGGCATGTAGCTTAGCAAGTTGACCGGTGATAAGCAGGAGACGTATTTTGTATTTAACTTTCAGAAACGACAGCAACAATAATGGCCATTGATCTCATGACGTTTAGTGATTAGTCCTCACGGAGTGTTCGACAGCAGATCAACCCGCCTTCGCCCGACAACCCATCAATCGCTAGCCTCACGTCTTCCTGCTCCGTCCTCTGGGAAATAATCGAAGTACATTAAGTATGCAGTCTGGTTTAACCCAATTAGCCCGCTCAGCAGCGAGGTTCGTGACATTCTGGCATGAATATGAGATCGGAATCGTTCCCTTTACAGTAACGTAATGAGAACCAATGCTGGTCAAAGTAAAATGTCAACAACTCAGTTCGGCCTATTTTTATCTATACATTCACTACACGATGTTGGATCTTAATCTCTGATAAACTGACGGACCGTCAAAGTGTTGGTGCGACTGGGGCGTAGAAGGGTTATGGTAATCGTTAAATCGTTGTCGTTTGGTGTGTGAATCTCTTTCCCAATTTTGAATCATTCTTAAGGATGTAAGAAGGCTCTTAAGAAGAATTTTCTAGATACTCTGGTTTAACCAAAAAAAATATTTTCTACTCACCCTCATGTCTACTCAGGGTTGGGATTATTTTCAGAGTAATCTGTTCCCTTTTAGAGTTATAGATAAAAATGTTTGTTCATTTTAATGTAGCTACTGGAGCTCAGTTTCCTCCCCTCGTCCAAAAGATACGCTTAAAAAGATCCAAATACCTCCGTACTTCTCGTCTGGTACTGGTAACGTCCATCTTTTATCGAAGCCTCGACAAGAGGAATTGTGACGGAAAAACCTAAACCAGTTTAAGTTTGTTTGTAGCAGAAGTTTAACCAATAACATGCTACAAAGATAGAAAGTACTCAGGGTAAATATTGCAAATGATCCCAGTAATAAGTAGAGTGGACATTAGAAGTCGAGGCTTCAATACAAGATGGACGTTAGAGACGTAGAGTATGGAGGTATTTGGAGGTTTTTAAGTGTCTTTTTGGACGAAGATGATGATCAAGACAACTGAGCTCCAGTCGCTACATTAAAATTAACAAACATTTTTGTCTATAACTTCTGAAAATAATCCTAGCTCTTAGTCGACATTAGGGTCAACTTGAGGTGAACCATCACTTTAACTGCATTCTTATTAGGTCCTAAGGATCAAGCCAAGACCGCTTCGTAAGAAGCTCTTAGTAGGGAGCTGTCCACTGCAGTGGTGCTGACCTGAATAAATAAATGTTCAGTGCGTAAGTCATACACAGAGAAAGTGCGACTTTGACAACACCTTTACCACAGGGTTGTTTTTATGTCTGGCTTTGATAATTTGGTCAAATTAGTATCCAGTTTTTCTGTCAAGTCACCGTGAGTTGTTTGAGTTTGTCGGCCAATCAAAGCCAAGGATGACAGAGGCAGGATTTTTGTATGTTGAAGTCAGCTGCCTCTTACATATTCCTTCTTAGTGAAAGATCTTCTTAGCCAAGAAAATACAGAAAAGCGCTCTACAAATATAAATTACTTCCTTTTACAGCGTTCTTAAGAGCAGTCATAAGAAGATGGTAGCACTAGGAGCATTCACACTTGTTCAAGCTAAGCGATATACTGGGCATATAAAGATTCTAAATAAATTTTTGATTTTTGCATTCCAATCGTAATTGATACATGTATAGGCAATTATTTATTTTACAGGAACTACACACATAAAGAGCCTCTGGCAATTCCAGCGGAATATTTCTTCTTTGCATGTCCAATGAGCCATTTCTTTACCTCAGGGTTTCCTGAGGCTCAAAAACAGCAAATTAGTTTTTATCACCTAATGATTCCAAGTCCCAGTAATGAATCTGTTTTTTCTTCCCTTATCTCTCCAGACAGCAACTTTGTCCTGGGAAATGCCCAGGTCCAGTCTCTCTACCCCATCGTCTACTGCTCGGACGGCTTCTGCGAGCTCACCGGTTTCGCCCGGGCGGAGCTCATGCAGAAGAGCTGCGCGTGTCACTTCCTGTATGGCCCGGAAACGAGTGACGCGTTCACGGCTCAGATCCAAGGAGCCCTGGACGAGAGGCGGGAGTTCAAGACCGAGCTGGTGTTCTACAAGAAAGAAGGTATTGTAGGTTTTGTTGCCGACAACTACAGTGAACACTGTTCAAGTTTATCGTGGGTGTTATGTTCCAGGACCACCCAAAATAAGTGAAGTAGCGCTTGGTTATTTTTGTCATTTTAAATCCTGTGAGTACCAATACTTATGTATGAATATAATTGATGAAGTAAGAGCTTGAGTGTTATTCAACGCTTAATAAGCCAATCAGAACCCAGGATTCTCACGTAAAAGCTCAGATTGGCCAATAGCATGCTGTGTTTTACAGATGAGAGCTATACTATTAAATTATTTTCACAATACCAAATCAATATTCAACAGCACTGTATTGATTGTATTTTCGGGGGATTTCAATATTATTTATTTTAAGGATTATTATAATTTTTTCGGGGGGTTTACATTTCAATAAAGTGCGTTTGTGATTGTGTTACAAATTAAATTGTTTAATAACCATTAGATGGCAGCAGTCATTACGCCCTCCACATCTAAAGAAACAATTAAATCCTCAAAGATCCTGGCAATGACTGAGGATGAGAGGATACAGTGACTCCAGCAGCTTTTAAAGCGGATGTTTAGACATATTTTGGTTTCAAAACAAATGAAAGAAGTTACAACTTATTCAAGAGTCACGTGGTCTGAAAATTCTGCAACACAAGAGTCGAGTACTCGAGTAATACTAAAATATATTCTTGATGAACAGTATTACAGTATATATTTTTGTTGACCCTGTATCGTGATATGTATTGTATCTCCAGATTCTAGACAATACAGCAAAAACCATGGTTTTTGAAGGAATACAGAAAAAAATCTATTATTTAAGTGGTGAAGCCGAAATATACAAACTTCGATATACGTAGGAAACACTGTATTGAGATTAGAGATGTGTCTTTATAAATCTAATAACTAGGGACTTTATAGTGAAGACAAAAAAGCAAAGGTCTGTGAGTTTGAAAAGAAAAACAAACACATAAAAAGGTTGGGTTAAGATTCAGGATTGGAACAGTTAAGCTCAGTATTCAATCTTATATTTCAAAGTGTTTTATTGAGTCAACCATTTGGTTTCTGGGTAAATGAAAAACCATATTTTAGAAAGAAACTTGTGTCCAATTATATAGAGGAACACTGGTGTCATCTTCACAAAAACACAGTGACTCTACTGCAGTTTGCTACAATTGCTAGTTATTAGCGGCAGCAGGCGAGAGCCAAGAGTCCACTTAAGTCAAACGCAGGAAGTGCAAACAAAACCATCGGTTGTCCAGGTCATTAAACTGAATTCTGGGGTTAAAACCGTCACAAACACAACTAATCCCACAGAGTTCTTAAGACTCTTCAGACCACCTGAGTTTTTTTTTTTTAAAGCTAGTTTCTGAAGAACACTTAAACCACAAAAGCAATGTTCCTTCATCGACTCAGTACATATTAGCATTCTCGTGGCACTCCAGGCTAAAGAGAGAGAGAATAAACACATTGAGATCCAACTCACTGACTCAAATTACTGTCGTTCTGTCCAACGGACCCAGAGGCACAATTTCATAGTTCTAATCCTGAACCTTTAATATATTCAGGTCATTAGGCATTCATCGCGGAGAAACCTCTTTAATCACATATCGTACAGATGTTCACGGGACCAGCAGTGAAGCTTGAAATATATCGACACGCGTCAGCTTTTGGTCGCGTGCGACTATGGGATGGATATATAGCTGAAGGTCATGTCGAGAAAAAGCGATGCGAGTTGGCCGGCGTCCAAAACTTGTCAAGCGATAGAAGACTTGCCCTTCAAATTAAGTGCATCCCAAGTTGTTTTAGTGTGAAAATGTCCAGGTTTTTATGGATGCATCACAACTTCGTGTTCACAGCACTTTAAAACAACAGCAGTTGACACAAAGTGCTGCACAAGGACATAAACTGTAACCTTAAACACGAAAGCACAAGAATAATACAATAAAAAAAAAGGCTCAAAGCAGCTTCAGAGAGGCGGCCAGGTACAAAATTTTAAATGTTATTAAAGGTTGGGAGAATTGTGAGAACAAGCATCTCCTTTTTTTTTTCTTGTAAAATACATCTTTATTTAGTTGTCGCCAAGTACTAGGAGGTCTAAAAATTCATCCCAGAAACAATTTGTAATAATACATCGAAAGTATAATTGAATCCACATGTCGTTTGAAATCCATTTGATAATAAAAAAAAAAAAGCACAAACCTCTTCCATGGAGTTCATTTCACACAGACTTCAGGCTTCACTGCAGACACTCAAAATGTTTGGTCTTCACTGAGAGATTGGTTTTGTCACCATAGTCGCAATCGAAAATGTTCTTATTTTAGCGATTTGATCGTGTTCTGTGTTTTATCAAGTCCTAGCTTTTCAACTATCCCTCTTGATTTTCCTCCCATTTGAGACTAAAGCATTATTTGATTTTGAATTTCTCAATAGAATAAAATGACTGGAGAATATAACGTTAACTTGTGTCTCACATTCCACCTGATCTGTTGGGTTGAAACAAACCTCCGTGACAGTCTTTGGAGATGAATTCAAAGATAGTTTTCCATTTCCCCGACAGATCCTAATCACTATTTATCAATGCAGTGTAACTAATGCTCGGGTGGATTTTGTATATTGATGAGAACCATCTGCTGTTTGACCGAAGCTTAGTTGTGATTATCCCGGAACAGAAGACATCACATGTTATTTAAACCAGTGTTATGTTCCAGTGGAACAAGGGCTACTTTGGTGCAATACGGATTCTAATATTCCACTGATCTCGCCACTT
The DNA here is from genome assembly GCF_982586985.1 of Callionymus lyra. NCBI lineage: Eukaryota > Metazoa > Chordata > Actinopteri > Syngnathiformes > Callionymidae > Callionymus > Callionymus lyra. Next base: position 11,743,730 of record NC_141829.1, read on the forward strand.
TAATGCATTATTTAGACCAGCAGAGGATCAGCCGTCGACCTGCAGAAGAGAGAATACAATATAATCAAAGCAACAGGAGAAGTCACGGGGGAATTTAGGCGAGTAACACAAAACCAAAACTGTTCATTAATGCAGACTCATGAATAAATGTGCGGGTTATCAGACACATCTGTCTTGTTTGATTCATATCTTTGAGACGAATGGGAAAACAGACCAAACGATCTAGTGAAGCTTTGCACGTTAATTATTTTTTAATAAGACTGATTTCATCAATCTTGTAAAAGTTAATAAACCTGAAGTTGTTTTGTTTATGTTGAAAATTTACAAATTGTCAGTGTGTTAGAAGTGATGAAGGGGTTTACATTTGGATTTTGTTGACAAATTATAATATATAATTATAATAATAACAATTACAACAACAACTATAATAATATTACCAAAAGTGTAACTTTTTTGAAGTAATGTTTACTAATATTCTGTGGTTATTATTATTTTCTTAAACTTTTTTTAAATACATGAATTTCCCACTTTACCAGTGGTTTTTAAAACCTAAATGTTTGTAGGCCCTCAGTTCTATTGTTAGCATTGCACTTGTTAGCATGTGTGCAGACTGGTGAGTAGCTTTTCTCTCTCTCTCTGGTCTCAATGAAAACAAAAGACACCATTTAACCAGGTCAACACAGGTATCTGATCTTGCCATGAACAATATAACCATCGGGTTTTATTAAACTTACTTTAAAAAATGTTTTACAACAGGGACGACTATCCTCGAGCTAGCATTTGGCTAATGTTGTTAGCCTTAGCACGCACATACTCTAGTAGAACATTGTCATTAATCTTTTGTTTGTTAAAAAAAGAGGCGTCTTTATTATACTTTAATAAGTAAATATGCCGTTTACTTAATTGGTCACTTGGGAATATTACGATTTTATTATATATTTTACAGTGTTTAACTGCATTTTTTGCTACTCCTGTATTGTATCTTGTACCGTTTATATTACAAATAACGTTTTATGTTGTGTACATAACTGAATAGTGCATAAAATATAACGTAGATAAACTTAACTTTTACTCAGTAGTTTGACTGTTCATGATGTAGAACATTCTGAACTAGATTTCCAACATTCCAAAGGAAGTTAGCGAGAAAAAACACAAACCAACCTTCATAAGATGTTCATTAAATGCACACAATCTAATTGAGATTGATGTTAGTCAAATCATTTGGATGGCACAAATGGTTTATGGTATTTTCATTACAATATAATGTCATTTTAAATTCGTCTTCTATACTCAACCACCAAAGCCTTGTTCCTAGAAGGAAAGTTCCTGAATCAAACTGCTCACACGGCCAGTCGATGGTCATGTTTTATACTGTATATAAGACGTACATGTTATATTTAATGCATGAGGATGTTATAGTCATCGTATAGCATTGTTCATCTTTTATTTACACTTCCTGCAGACATATGTCATGGAGTACAGTATGTACTTGTGTGGGTTTCTGACGGTTTCTCTGGTGTCTTACTTGGTTTACTTGCAACCACATATTCAGAATTAACACACTTGTAAGTATGTAATTCAGAGTGCTGCAACCAATGCAAATCTTGTTCTCAATATTAAATACATTCAGGATACGAGTCAAAATCCTGAAATTCAATAACATAAAAACAAAGACAATTTGCTTACATTTCCCCAATCAAATCTTAGTTCTTTTATTATTATTTTTTCTAATGGGAATTAGCCCATCGGACTTGCTACTGAATCAAAGTATCTTATTTATAAAATTATATAAAAAGAGTTGAAAAAAATTTAAATCATTTCTGCATCTTTCCTCTCACCAGGTACACAATTCTGGTGTCTTCTGGACATTGTACCCATCAAAAACGAGAAGGGGGAGGTGGTTTTGTTCCTCGTGTCCCACAAAGACATCAGTGACAAGAAGGATCAGGAGCCGGATCATGTACCTGAAACAGGTGAGTTCACTCGTGAGATCTGACTGGTTGATTCAAGAAAGGCATCGTAAAAGTTGTCAACGAACTGCCCAAAGTTCAACTGACGTATTACAGCAACAAACATGTTTATTAAACAAGTTTATTCAACTGCCTTTACTTTATCAGAAGAATATATAACCTTCAATGATCGGATCCAATACAGTAGCATTGATCGCTAGCCTTGAACAACAATCTTTAATTACGATCAATCACTAGAGAACATAACAGCAAGCAGAACATTGTGCCTTCTAGCAGTGCCATGGAGGTTAATATAATTTCATAAATCAATTAAACATTAATTAATATAGCTTTGTTTCGATTAATTTTCGCATTGAAAGTAGGCACTGTATTTAAGTCACGACTACCTTCATTCACATTAAACTAGGAATTGTAATGAAACTAATGGCAATTATGACTTATCGTATAAATGCTCATTGACTAAGGACCAGAGGATATAGTATGGTGACTTTAACTCACTATTTTGACTTTTTACACTTGCATTTTTCTTCTAAAAACATCTTCATGTGCTCGGTTACAAACTATTGTTACCTTGAAAATTGCGAAACAATTGTCCCATGTATTTCATGCTTTAGTCCTGGAAGATACACGTTCTTAAAGGACCACTGACTTAATAATGTCAAAGTTGAAGTCTTCCTCGAAAAGATTATTACTTTATAATGTCCCCCCCCCCCCGCCCTTCTGAAATCTCTGCGAATGAGAGGTTATGAGAGTGGGGTCCATTATGACGTACTAATGACTTCACTCATCCTCCAGCCAGCTGTTATCACGCCCCGCTTTGTTTGTACAACGAGACTTCCGCGATTGATGACAGTGACGAACCTTGTTTTTGACCAATCACAGCAGTGGGTGTGGATATGGTAAACAAGATTTCATCTTCAGAAAAGCAAATGTATTTCGTGAGTGGGCTCTTAAGCCATTTAAATATTTCAATGAAAATGCAAATATGAGAAAAATAGAGGTCCAAGACCTATTTAAGAAGCACTTAAATGGCGTTAAGCATGAATGTGTACATTTAGAAATACTGGCAGATGTTGGAACATGAAAGTGACAACAGAAGTGCGACAGAAGGTACTAAAGGAGTGAAATGTGCAGACAGCATGTAATTTAGCTGTCATTGACATCATATTGCTGGAGAAGCCGAAGACCTACACTTGTACAGTCCGTCTGGATTTTGTACACGGCATGAATCATTTAATACAAAAGGAACCTGTCAAACCTCAAGTGTGGGACACAGCAAGAGGGAAGCAAAGAATACAACAGGTAGAAATCAAGAGGAAAGAAAATAAGTGTTTTTTTCTAACTAATGCACCGGTTTAGCTTAATTGAAGAGTGTGGAGGGAAGAATCCAAATTATTATTTTTACCACGACATAACAGTAACGTTCTTTATTCCTGTGCACTTCTGAAATACTCTTTATACTTATTAGCCGTTTCTCTTCCAGAAGTTCATAGTATGCCTTTTTCTTAATTTAATCGGTGTGTAGTGCAGACAAAATACACATTATTGGAATATGGCTGTGACCAAAAACACAACTTGATTGTGCTTTTTTGCAAACTTAAGTGAGACACAGTTTAAAGAACTTGTTGAAGTCAATATTGACTTAACTTTAACTGGAATTGATCTTAAAACACTGAACAAGATCTTAATAATTTAGAACAGTCGAGAGCCTCTGAAAAAATCCTGTTTGCTCAGGTGTTACAGTAAATAAGTAGTAAATCCCATACACAAGATTGTAGACAGTGTCAGAGAAGATTCTATGATGGGATGTTGCTCCCCAAGGACCATGATGGACAATGATGCGTAAAACAAAAATGAGCCCCGTAATTGTTTTGTTGGGTAACGATTGCACCTTTTCAGCAGGGCTTATTAAACATTGAAGCTCTTAAAAACTTCTTGACCTAACCGTACCTGCTGTTGATGGTGGTTTTTAAAACACAAATAAGAAGCTCCTGCTGGGGCACAATTGAATAGTGATAAATATGATTTCTTTCTGAAATAATAATAATGGACATGGAGCTGCACAGAGTGTTGTTCTGAGAGGGCAACAGAAGCAACTCTCAGCTGAACTTTGTCCGAACGTCAGTGAAAACAACAAATGTTTATTTTTCAAAGTTTAGTTCCATGGTTCTAGACAAGAACACAATATCATCAAATGATATCAGTATCAAAAACAGATCTAAATACATAACTTAATATCAAAGCATCAAAGACAATACATATCATGTCAACTATATTACTATCAGAATAAATGATTCAACTAATCGTCACGTCCGCACATGGAAGGTTATATTACTCACTTTGATGTGGTTTCAACAGACATGTGGGAATTGTTTGGATCCTAGGACTGGTTAGGTGTCAATTTGGACCGCCCTTTTTATAGGAGGTGCCCAGGAAGTGAGACCATGCCCGCTTCCGGGGACACCGATGCTGCAGAAATGTTTAGTGTCTCCTTCTGGTAGGGAGGGTTAGTGCAGGAAATTGATGGTTGTTTGACCTCTGATTATTATTAAAAGGTGTTATAAAAACATAAATCAATTCTTTCCACCAGGAACTTTGATTAAGAGAAGCAAAAATAAAGAAAAATACACCAGAATGTATCCTCCTGTTGTATAAAATAGGTAGGTAGGTAGGTAGGTAGGTAGGTAGGTAGGTAGGTAGGTAGGTATGGTAGGTAGGTATGGTAGGTAGTTAGGGGGGTAGGGAGGTAGGCAGGTAGGTAGGTAGGGAGGGAGGGGGGTAGGTTAGGTAGGTAGGTAGGTAGGTAGGTAGGTGGGTAGGTAGGTAGGTAGGTTAGGTAAGTAGGTAGGTAGGTGGGTAGGTAGGTAGGTGGGTAGGTAGGTAGGTAGGTAGGTAGGTAGGTAGGTAGGTAGGTAGGTAGGTAGGTAGGTAGGTAGGTAGGTAGGTAGGTAAGTAGGTAGGTAGGTAGTTAGGGAGGTAGGGAGGTAGGGAGGTAGGCAGGTAGGGAGGGAGGGGGGTAGGTAGGTAGGTAGGTAGGTAGGTAGGTAGGTAGGTAGGTAGGTAGGTAGGTAGGTAGGTAGGTAGGTAGGTAGGTAGGTAGGTAGGTAGGTAGGTAGGTAGGTAGGTAGGTAGGTAGGTAGGTAGGTAGGTAGGTAGGTAGGTAGGTTAGGTTAGGTTAGGTTAGGTTAGGTTAGGTTAGGTTAGGTTAGGTTAGGTTAGGTATAAACTTAGAAAAAGGTAATTGGATTCCCATTCATTCACGCAGCATTCAAGAATTCAAACAAGGATAGAAGGTGAACATTTAAAGTGGATCAATGGTCCAGTTGGTTTACTTAAATCCTCTGCCATATGAGTCCATATTTCGTATTACACATCACACAATGGAGGCACACAATAGTGGAGATGACTAATGCTGCAGAAGCAGAAAAGCAAAAGTAGATCACCGCCCGAACACACTAGACCGGGAACAAATTAAATTGCCTGCTGGATTATTTCATGGGATGTAGAGGCGGGCAGGTCTTTATGAGCGTGACATTATATTAAAGACGACTCGGGGAGGAACTTAGTCAACAGTCGGGACATGTGGAGTGGAAATGGAAGGAAGACAAAAAAGATTTTCCGTCTGAATGATCGATTAACTAATCAAGTCCGTTCGTGTAAATACTCTTCTGCTCTTGGGGGTCCACTCAGTCTTCTGCCTCCGCCGGCCCAATGATCCGTTTCCTCTTTTTTTTTTTTTTGTGCTTGGAAATCAATCCAAGCATCTGTCCATCCTAACATCATGTGGGTCGTCTGAGTCGCTCAATATTATCTCTTCTTCAATTTTTAATGCTAAGAAAAATCAAGAACTAAACTTTTTGAAGACAGTTTAAAGAAACATCCATATAAAACACACATAAACCCCATATAAATGAGATTTAAGGCACGTCAGTTCATGTTTTCGTACTGAAATACTAACACACCAAAGGGCATCTGAAAATGTCAATGTCTAACTAATGTGTTCATTTAAGTGTCTCTTAAATCGATGTTGGACTTCTATTGTACTCATCAGTGTCTTTCTGTACAAAACTATCTTTTCATTTAAAAACTCATATTAGAAAATGATATTAAGCGCCCCCCCCCAGGTACATTTTCTGGAGATTAAATCTTGTTAACCATAACCACATCTACACTGCTGTGATCGGTCAAGCATCAATGTTTGTCACCGCACGTTATCAATCCTGGAAGTCTCCACCTCCAAGAGGTGTGTGATTTCGGCTGGCTGGAGGAGTGAAGCCATTATTACGTCATAATGGACTCTCGTAACCTCTCGTTCGCCCAGATTTCAGACAGAAGAGAACTATATGTATCGTCGTGATGAGGGACTAACTGGAATTTAGAATGAAGGGGTTGTTCAATGTTCATGTTTCATCTCCTCCGCAGACGAGGAGACTGGTCTGGAGGTTCACAAGGTCACCCGACCTCAAGGATTCAACACCAACCGCCGTCGCAGCAGAGCCGTCTTGTATCACCTGTCGGGACATCTGCAGAAACAAGACAAGAGCAAGCTTAAGATCAACAACGTGAGTGCCTCTGTTTGTTGTCCTACCATTTACAAGGACATCCTTTTACACTAGAAGAATAACATGAATTACTTTTAGTTTCTTACACCTGAATGAACTCTTTCTTTGTTGAGATTCGGTCACACTTTTAACCTCTATTTGAGCTAGACAGTGGCTACATCCAGTGTGTAAAAATAAATCAGATTATAAAGTACTGCCCATTTTGACCTATATTAGGTTCTATTATAAATGTAGCATGTCAAGGTCTTAATGAAACGGAACCCAAATGCAAGTGAGAGACTCAAGCAGAACACTACAGTAAATTTACAATTTGATAAACAAAACAGGGTTCAAAGGCGCAATAGAGAAGGGTCCAAAATCTCAATACACAAAGAAGAGTCCAATATCTCAGATAAATTGTCACACATGAGATTCTAAGATCTCACATGAAATGTCCAAAAACATCCACCAGCTCTTGGAATAATCAGGAAAGAAAGAACCAGAACGAGAAATCTGAAAAGTAAGAGTAGAAAATAAAGAGGTCAAAACACTTGCTAACAATAACTTAAATACTCAGGCACAGAGGCAGAACGACAGAATCCAATAGAAATCTGTTTACCATCCTTTAAGTCTATTGGAAGAGAAGGGTAGAAAACAGGAAGTGACAAACCAAAATAAAGGGAAACACCATAGTACATATACCATCTCAATTCTTTAGTAACTACATGTAATATTCCCTTATTTTTATCTTATTCAATGTACTTATTTTGATCATTTAAAAATGCACGGGCAGAAAAAATGAAAAGAATTAGGATGATTATGTTTGTATCACTCCAAAGTTTTTCTTGACACCAACCCTATCATTTTAATTTCCAGGTTATGTTTACAAGCAAGTTAGTCTGTCTAAAAAACATTAAAGTTTGTTGCAGTAGATTTGGAAGCTCATATCACTGACAGATGGTTTCAAGGTCCTGAGGAGTGCGCTCACCTCTTTTTGACATTGCGGTTAACAAAAAAAGAAAAACACTTTTTGATGTCAGCAGTAAAACAAGCGGGAGACCATATGGTGTGAATCCTGAAAAAGCAATGTCCACTTAATCAGGGTTCACTCATGTGATATTTTACCTGAGTTTGTTTGTTTCTTGACATTAATACTCTTCTTTGAGTTAATGATCTTGGTATCACGGCATGAGTGGAAGTTTGGATGTAAGGAAAACATAGATGTGAACTACACAGTGATGGTTCGCAGCATCACAGCAAGAATGTCACTGGTTCAACTATTGGATTGAACCTTCGTTCGTTCTGAGTGTCAGTATTTGTTGTGTCTTTAACTGGACACTCATCATTGGTTGATTAATGACTAAATTGTTAATTGGTTTTCTGTCTATAAGTAGACGAGCTTTCGGTTGGACACTGTCTCTTTCCCCGACAAGCTGGGAAAGGCTCTAACTACCTCATTAATCTCTTTAAAACCCAAGCCTTAAGTAATTTGTAATTGTCTTTATTTATCCATTACATTTGGGATTAGAAGGACGTAATAAGTATTATTGCTTTTGTAAAAAGTCATTAGAAACAATATGATTTTACATTCAAAAAAATATGTCAGTTGGTTTATCACTATGATTATCTACTATTGTTATCTTCTATGCAACTTTTACTGTGTGTCATCTTTTGATGCCATGTGAAAAACAAATTGAACTAAAAAACAAATTTGATTTTTCTCTTAAAATGTTGGTAAATATTCTTTTTATTTTCATATTTGCTGTAGAACTCCTTTGATGACATCTGTGGATTTCAACATTTTACCCAGAAATGGGTAAAATGTGTACAATTTGGTTCTAGTGGAAAAAGTTTTTTTTTTTGATTAAGACATTTGTGGTGCAGGAAAGAAAACATGAAAATGTCCATGTAGGAGTAATAATTGCTCTAAATATTTCAAACAAACAGGTAGCACCAAACATTTTTTGTTAGTCAATTAATTAATCAATTTATGGATATTAAAAAGCCATAGAATATTCAACTATTCAACTGATATACTCAGTAAATTAACCAACATGCTTCACTGCACTGCTCCACTCAAAAGCAAAGAAAATCTCAGTTAGAAAAAATAATTCATAACTCAAAACATTGTGTTATTATGCTCAGCGACACCTTTGAAAACCACCACAATATTCTGAAATATCAGAATAAATTGCCCATATTTTTTTTTATCTTTACTGCAAAACACTTGTTGACTGTATTATTCAGTCTCCATTTTTTCTCTGTAAGAGACACTTTTCGCAGTAAAAATATTTCATATTTTATTAAAATATTGACATGACAATCGCTCAAGGGTTTCTTAGATTCAATCGCCTCTCCTGCATGTACTTGCTCACACTAATAAGAGCTTTAGAAAGATTTAAATGACACACTTCAACAGTGAAATTCATTTGTTGTGTCAGCTTTCATCACCTCCCCCTTAAAGATGGATTGAATAGATTTCTATAACCGTGTGCATGAGAGCGCATCATTGTGCAACAGAGTCCTTGACAGAATGAACCACAAACGTCTTCAATGCCAAAGTATTTTCACTATCTTTGTCTTTTTTTTTTCGGTTTAATTTAGAACATGTTTGGAGAGAAGCCCCCAATCCCGGAGTACAAGGTCGCCGCCATACAGAAGTCTCGCTTCATCCTGCTCCATTACGGGGCGTTCAAGGCCGGCTGGGACTGGTTGATCCTGCTGGCGACCTTCTACGTGGCCGTCACGGTTCCCTATAATGTGTGTTTCACCGTGGGGGGGGCGCGAGAGGAAGGAAGCGGTAGCGCCCCACGAAGCCCACCCAGCGTCAGTGACATTCTCGTGGAGATCTTGTTTATTTTAGGTGAGATATTATCATTTATTGATGGATATTAACAGCATTATTTGACTACACCGGAGCTGATGATGGCATTAATGTTTAAAAATTAACATTTATTTCAATTAAAAAATGAAGTCATAAGAGAACTGAGCCAAGTAATGTCATTTATAATTTGTAATATCCTCCAAGAACCTCAATTGACAAACCCTTCAATAATACAAAAAAATTGGTTGATTAATTAGCATCAAAATTACAATAACTAAACACAATTTATTTCCGGTCAATATGTCATTTGTAGACTCTAATCATCCTTAGTGTTTATCAAAACCTTGTCCAGCTTCAGCAGCTCTTTCCCAAATGTCAGGTTTATTGAAAGAAAATATCAATCTATGTCAAAAAAATAATGTCTAAGGCTGAATTCATAATTTTTCAAGGTTGAATTATTAAAATATAATTTCACGGATATAAACGACATCATTTAGGTATATCGGAGTCAATAATGGCATTACCATTTATAAAGAAATGTTTTTTTTGAATGAAAATGAAGTCAGCCTTTATTATAAAAAGACTTATTTCAGAGCGGAAAGAAAAAAGGTTATGGCATGTATAATTTAAGAAGATTAAATGATGCGGCATTAAATGGATTAGCGGGAAAAAAGGATTTCTTAGAATGTCCAAAAATGGCAGAAGCTTAAAATGAACATTTTAAAATTAATTTAAAGAACCATTAACAGTCATGTCAACAAAAGGCAGATTTAATGGATGTACTGTATATTATTGTAAGGGTTAGGGTGAGGGTTAGGGTTAGGGTTAGGGTTAGGGTTAGGGTTAGGGTTAGGGTTAGGGTTAGGGTTAGGGTTAGGGTGAGGGTTAGGGTTAGGGTCAGGGTCAGGAGTAGGGTTAGGGTAAGGGTTAGGTTTAGGGTTAGGGTTAGGGTAAGGGTTAGGGTTAGGTTTAGGTTTAGGGTTAGGATTAGGGTTAGGGTTAGGGTTAGGGTTAGGGTTAGGGTTAGGGTTAGGGTTAGGGTTAGGGTTAGGGTCAGGGTCAGGAGTAGGGTTAGGGTAAGGGTAAGGGTTAGGTTTAGGGTTAGGGTTAGGGTTAGGGTTAGGGTTAGGGTTAAGGTCTGGGTCAAGATTAGGGTTAGGGTCAGGGTCAGGGTTAGGTAACATTGAAATAACTTGAGCTAGCCAATGAATACCTTTATATACATTAACCATCATTCCATTTTAAATTATTATTTTTTTCTGTCCATCTTAAATTACATCTTTAATATTCCGGGCACCAACAATTTAAAACAGGAAATGGTTACAGCAGTATCCTAATACTAGTATTAATAATTAATAATGGGAATTATGAGAGTTTGTCTAAATATTATTCCTTCTGGATCCTATTACACTAACATTAATGCAGAAAGATCCCTTTTTTTCCGGCGACTATCTTCTCTGCGAGTGTTAATCACGGGGCTCCGTCTCCCCTGCAGTGTGATTATTATCACGTAACAGTAACACGCTGTCACATTTGCTGATCCCTGCTATTAGCCACCGCTGTTGTTCTCCTCCGCAGATATTCTTCTCAACTTTCGGACCACTTTCGTGAGCACGACGGGTCAGGTGGTCTACGACGCCCGCTCCATCTGCATACATTACGTGACCACTTGGCTCTTCGTCGACCTGATCGCCGCCCTTCCCTTCGACCTGCTGTACGCTTTCAACGTCAGCGTGGTGAGTGGACTGGAACAAAACACAGTTTGGTTGGAAAATACATTCATTTTATACTACATTTGTACTTCATTTATAAGGTTCAAGTTCCTGAGGAGTGCGCTCATCTCTTTTTGACAATTCTTAAAAAGAAACCGGCAAATTAGTAATCATTTATTTTTTACTTTTCAAAAACATGTATGGGTTTTATATAGCGTTAACAAAATGTATTTCTCCACATTCTATACATTCTCACAAATACTGTATATACACTCTTAGAAGCCTACATAGTTTTAACTTCTTAATAATACAACAAGTAGATGGACAATTACCGAGTATCGAAAACATGCTCAGTCTTTCGGGGCCAAGTTTCGGTACTAACACATGATCAATGTTAATGATAATGTGTGGATTTTTCTCAAATAAGTGTCAAAGATGGGAAAATCACATTAATTTGTCACTTGTTAGCATGTACTCTTTTGCACTGGAAATAATTTGGAAACATCTTGGAGTATAAATTTATTCAGATAAAAAATAAAACTCAATATTTGTATTATGTGTAATGTAATTTTCCTTTATGTGAAAAAGTGTTGTTATCAAAGTGAAGGAGTCGGTATTGGTTCTAAAATTTGAACATTTCCGATAGACTCTCTCAGTAACGGTGACCTGAACGGCTCTCACGATGCTTTGCCGCCCAGCCGACCAAACACAGCCATAGACCGCATTTGACATTTACACAATCAGTCATTACTGAACAGAGCAGTGAGTAGAAAGGCATCATAAGAGGTCCTTGTTTTTATGGCTCCACAAGTAAGGTGGGTGCAGTAATTATTGCCTCCTACAAGCTCAATGGTTTTGATGATTTTTTTTTTCTGCTGTTCAAATAAATCAACTGTTTGTACCAGACAAACAAAGACCTTTGCTTTTCCTGACGGCAGCTTGATTCAATATGAATACCATGTGCACAGGAAAATCTATAAAACAGTGAGGTGAATCATGAGATAGCGATCTGTAAAATCAATCATGATATTGTGGAAAATACATAAAAGATATCAACAGTCTGATGGAAATATTTTCACAGTACTTCGGGGTTCACCTGTTGAAGACGGTGCGGCTGCTCCGGCTGCTGCGGCTGCTGCAGAAGCTGGAGCGATACTCGCAGTACAGTGCCGTGGTCCTGACGCTGCTGATGTCCATGTTCGCCCTGCTGGCCCACTGGATGGCCTGCGTGTGGTACTTCATCGGCCGCCGAGAGATCGAGAGTCCGGGATTATGGGACATAGGTCAGTGATCACACATTTCACTGTTCCGTGATCACTTGAAAACTGGTGCATCTTGGATAACATTTCATTTTTACTCGTATATTTTTTGTGAAAGTGATAGCCTTTTAAATTCTATATAAAATTGTTGGTATAATAGTGATACCTGACAACACCATTGCTTTGGAATCCTCCATGATGAATTGTCGTGCTGGTTCTTCTACATGGTCACATGATCCCCTGGGCGTTGCATGATTGGCTTAAAGTACAATCAAGTTGCTCAGTATTCTTTTGGTGATGTCTGGAAAATGTATTTTTGAATTAATGGAATTACAATATTAAATGTTTTAAATATCAAATGTATAATTGTTTAATTCAATTCTTTTTTTTTTAAATATGAAATTCAACCTTTCAATATACAAATTATTGAATTAAAGTATTCAACAAATACAAATGAAACCTTTCAAGTTAAATTCAATTAATTGAAAAAAAAAAGGATTCAATACTTAAAAAAAACCAAATCACTTTAACCATTCTAATCACCCAATTTATAGAAACATAAATAAGATGTTATTTACTCAATAGGGTATTTTTGTGCGTCGTAATCGACACAATGTTGTGATGAAACTCACAAGTCATCAACAGTAAGCTCTTCTTCTGATGTCGATGTGTGATGATTCAGTGGAAATCATTCTACTTCCAACCCAATTTCCCTTCAAGTTAATGATTCCAATTCTCATTTCTGGTGCTGTTAATATCCTGTGACTAATAGATTTGGATTAGAAATCAGGAAAATTGTTGAGGCCCTTTCCACTACAGTCCTGAGGAGATTGTGGCAGGTTTCCTAAATGCATATTAAACGAGATAGTCTTCTTCTATCTATTTTAGATAATGAACAAGAAATGTTTTTCTTTGAGGCATATTTTACACGAGATCCTGATGCCGAGAGACAGACTTTCTTGTGCCTCAATTTGCACAAAGACCAATGTCTTTAATAAGACGCTGCTTTATTGATATTTCACCAGCGTCTCCCTCTGTGGGGAATGTTTGGTATCATAGGGGTGACATAAAAAGCCTGCAAACAACCAGATAAATAGATGCTACAGACTTTGAAGGGTATAGTCTCTATGGATTGTTTATCTTGCATTTCTGTCTGTTGTTGAATTGGTGAGGATAACAAGATAACTTGTGTTGTTTCGTCCTTTATTTAAAATCTAATATAGCTTAATGAAACACAAGCAGGATTTTTTCTTTGAGGTGAATCCAGGTGATGACAAGGACAAATGTTGTTGACCTCTTTACAACAACCTTTGACCCACTTGAATGCCTTTCAGAAGCTATATTGCAGAGAGGAATACAACTCAAGGCCAGTTGGCTCACAGTAACACACACTAAAGGGCCTTCATGATGCAACCAAATGCATTTTAATGGATTTTAAGGTCAAAGGTGAGACGTGCAACTGCTGCCTCATTGCACAAGAAAAGATGCTTCTTTACTTCACTGGCCATCTTGACATTGGGCTTTAATTGGTTTTTATTTCGAGGTCTAGTCGATGTCAAAAGGTGAACAACTATTATAACTTGAAACAGTAGAACATAGACATAGTGGCGACAAAAGCAGCTAGAGTGGTAGAGAAAGTCTCTAATTATAAAACAGTACCGTCTAAATTTGCTATTAAACAACAATTTTGATTTACAAGAGGTGAAAATAATGTGCAAAATGGATGGACTGACAAAACATATTTAAAACTGACCTATACAGATGTCAGTGTTTAATATAAGATGAGGAACAGAGATCATCGATGTCAACAATTAAACAGAGGCTTCCAATTACAGTCAAAATGACATTTTCTCGGTGAGTGTTTAATAGTTTAATAGAGGAAGACAAACTCGAGACAATACAAATATATTTATCCTCCAAGAATGAAAGATAATAATAAAACCCCAGTAGTACTTTATTTGACCAACGGTTCGGTAAATATTCATTTTGTTCGGACATAGACGGCTAAAGTCTTTTGGACCACTTGTGCCGGTGCTTCAGTTTATTTCTTTACTACTAATACTATATCCGTACTATGAATCTACATTTGCATTTAAGCATAAGAAGTTTATATTCTCAGTTGGTAGTGGATAATCTTTCAAAAATAGCTCTGAAATGTACAGAAAAAAATACATTGAGACATCCTACTGAATGACTTTAGTAATATTGTATCCATCAACAATAGAAATAGGATAAATACTGAAGCATCAATAGAGGTGGTGGTAGATTTTTAGGAGCAGGGGAAGTAGTACAGCTCAGTAGTACTAGACGCATTCATGCGTTTATTTTCATTCCATTGACTAAGCCTGGAGTGAAATACGTTGTTCAGGCAGAATACAAAAGTATTATAGTAGTATTATAAGTAGTAGCATTTTAAAACGTAAAAGCAGCAGCTCTTAATTCTTTAAAAAAAAAATTGAAATAGAAATAATACCACATTCATACCCAAGCTCTGCGTATAAACATTGCAAAGGTGATAGTGGCAATTACACATGACGAGTGTCTGCGGAGCTTTTTGCTTAGCCTGGTGTTTTTACCTCAATAGTATCATAGACAGATGTATTATTTATGTGCGTGTCCATGTGGGAGAGCGACAATTTCCCTGTAGATTATTCCCCGATATTTCGTGCTGAACAATGTTTACGAGAACACTCATTATTTCCCTTCGAGATCGCTAATCTCTCTGAGTGATTTCTAAACGCGCCTCATTTCCCACAGGGAGCTGTGGCGGTGAAGGAGCAGTGAGAGTTCAGCACTGTGGACAGTTCAGTGGAGAAGCCGCACTCACAAGAGGGAGGACAGGGCTCTCAGCAGTATGAGTGATCACATTACATCCACTCCATTGTTTCAAATGATCTCCGAATCTAATAATAATTATCTGCGAGAACACATTTCCAACATATCTAACAGGAAATGGAGAGCTGAAAGTGTGTCATTAAAAAACCTCAGATCCAAAGTTTTTTAGTCATCACCAAATGAATAATTCATTAAAAAACCGACTTGTCAAAATGCCACACTTGTAAATCTCAATTAAAACAAAAGATAAAAACATTAAAACTATTTTTTTTTACTATTTATTCTTCAATAGAGTTCCTGTCTTGACGGGAGGTGAGTGCGAGCTAATGAAGAAGTCATTAGGAACTACTCAGGGGTTAAATCCTCTAATGTTGGCTGACGGAGTGTAGATACAAAACACAAACACACACAGTGACACAATCCCAGTCGAAGCTACACAATGTGGATATTATGGGTGAATACAATTTCTGTCTTTTTGTGTGCACTTTTCATCCTTCTCTGTCAATCAGAGGGACTCGAGTCCCCTCAGAAACTCATTTTAATCAAGACCAAGAGGCTCGACTCAGGCCTGTATTGTTCTCTGATTATGGAGAGTTTCAGTCTGTTTGTCCCCAGAAAAGTTCCCCAGTCGCTAAGGGTAGCAAGTTATAACAAACGAGCCGATCCTATAGAGCGCAAAGGTTCAGCTAAACACCTATATTGATCGCAAGTCAATTATTGGACAGTGTTTGGTTTTGCTCAAGGTTTCTGCATGTAAAAAGGAAAGGTTTTCTGGCCATTGTCCTTTTTTTCATCTTCACTTATATAGTATTTGAAGTGTTTTGTACTTGCTGGCTCCTTCAAAGGATTTTATTTTTCAGATTCCTTGTTGTTCCTTGTCTTGGGCACATCCTGATTTATTTTGAAAGTCTTGTTTTCCACTTCCCTACCACTAACTTATCTGTCTTTGTTATTTTTCTGCCATAATTTTACAAGTAATTTGTTTCACCTGCCTTACTTCCTGATGAATATAAACCCGGTTTACCTAATGTAACCTCGGTTCTACGAAGGCCCTCCAGCAGAGCTTAGCTAGTGGGTGGCCGGAGGGCCTTGCATGCATGACCCCGCCACGACCAGACTTTTTTAGGTTGTTTATACTTATCTTCTGTGTGCTAAGATCTCTTGCGTTCCCTTTTAGTTTCTCTAATGTAAGACAGTTTGTATGTTTTTTTACTTTACTTTGATTTATTTATTGTTCCCCTGAACTTGCCTGATTTTCACGTATGACCCACTGCCTGGGTTAAAGTACCTGCCTTACTTGGTTTTGCACCCAAGTTCATCTTCACCAGCCCTGATAGTATTGTTTCTGAAAGTACTGTTGAGTTCAGGCAATTTCAAATTCCTCAAACCACACGTCAGGATCTTATGATGACTCAATATTTGTGGTTAACTATAGGTAAAAATGTAACTCACAACTCCTTATGAACATCCTTACGATTAGTATTTTATTGACAAAAGTTTGGGTCCACTTAGAGATAGAAAAGGACATCCTGGACATGACGTCGGTATCATGTGAAACCAAGTTTTGTAAAACCTTTCCCTAAGTTCCGCGATGATTAGTGTCACCAGTTCCAAAAATGCTATTTCAGAGGAATACCAGCAGACAAATGTACACGTTTTCTCAACATCTTGTCCAAAACCACCTTATCTAGGCCACCCAATGCTTGGTTGATGTATGGTTCACCTCAGTCCACTGTCCTCCTAGTCTAGCAGAATTCTCGACAAATAAACAAATGGATGAGCTTCATTTGCTCTTTTTCCTTCTCCTCTGCAGGATGGCTTTATGAGCTTGCCAAGCGTCTGGGTACCCCTTATTTCCTCTCTCCCATCCTGTCACTGGTGCCCACGACAGATAGCGTCCCTCCAGCCAACAGCAGCAGCCCCTGGAACCTCTCAGGATCAGACTTTGGGACTCAGGTGTCCTGGAACTCCAGCCAGTATTACAGAAACGTGTCCGGGGCGGAGGCCCTGCCAGCGGCGGGAGGCGGCGGCGGCGGCGGGTCCGGGATGCTCACCGGCGGACCCTCGGTGCGGAGCAGCTACGTGACGTCGCTCTACTTCGCCCTGAGCAGCCTGACCAGCGTGGGCTTCGGGAATGTTTCTGCCAACACGGACTCGGAGAAAATATTCTCCATCTGCACCATGCTCATCGGAGGTAAAGAAATCAACTTCTTTTTTCTGAAAGTTTTCCAAATATTCATGCTCGTGATCGACTGATATGGAAATTGATGACAAAAGATCAATGAAAAAATACTAGCTATTACATCTGCTTTTTTTTTTTTAAAGAAAACCATCCTAAAAAATTAGCAAATTGCTTTTCTAGGGTTTATTCACTTTATTCATTCAGTTGTAGACAAAGTGGTTGATATGCTGAAGATATACTTCAATCAATACTTAAATGAAACATCAAAATAAAGCAATAATCCAAAGTGCCATCGACAAATTTGTTTTTAAAATGTTCCAAGGTCAGCCAAAACGACTGTTGACCGTGGCTGTAAGAACGAGTTAAAATTGAGCGAAGAATAGGAAATATATCAGCAAAACAAATGTTAGAGGAATTAGGTGTGCAACCTTGACTCACAAAAAACATGTTTCCATTATGACATTACAAAAACTTAATTTTTTTCACATGACACATTTTCTGGATCTTCTAGACGTTCAGTCTGGAGTGTTGGATGCATGCGTGTTTTGGCAAGAATCTAGCGATACGATACGTATCATGATACAGGGACAAAGATACGCTATATTGCGATATATTGAGTATTATATTAAGTTTATATATTTTATTAAGAACTCCTTTTATTATTAATCCAAAATACGTCCAAACATCAGGTTTAAATTTCAATAAAGTTCTACCTAACCTAACCTAACCTAAAAGTTAGTGAGGTTAACTGAATCCTCTCTGAAGTCTCTGTAGGAGTTTATTGTTCCTTTAGCTGCGTCAGGACATACTGGCTGCTGCCATCGAGCAGTCAGAAGTTTAATGGCGACACAAAAATGAACAAACCCTTTGAATATTTACATGTTAATTGTAAATATAGAAATTGAATATTATTATTTTAAACGGACTTAACTGAAATGTAAACCATTATAGAGCTCCGATAGAAACTAAAATATGAATTAAAGCAAAAAAATAAATAATAATAATAATAATTGATAAAGTATCATGAAAACAAATAGTGTGATAAATCACTTTATTGATATTTTCTTAAGATCCCTAGTTGGCTTGTTAAAAGGTTGTTTCTGAAGCCGAACTGTTCCACCTCCTTTGAGATCCAGCTGATGGCCTTCCTGCCGACACAATACTGCATCTTCAAATCCTTCAGGAGGTTCCAAAAATGCTGAAAAGAGCTGGATAACTGCAGTTTTCTTGAAATCAACTTTGTGTCATGAATGAGGAACTGGCTCCATACTCTTTATTAATATTCTTAATACGTTACTATAACGTTTTCCATCAGTTCTTCATATGTGAGAGATATTAAGACTGTATTTCACGAGTGGTGTCACTTACTGTCTTCTGTCCTCAAACCATCTGTTCCTTCAAATCTCCCCAAGCAGTTGTAGCGCTCGATCAACTGACCGTCATAGTAAGATACAAGGATGTCAAACTCAATACATTATGGATGTAAGCAACTATTTAGATATTTTTAAGAGTCGAACTCATGTTGAAGGATTTGACGGGTCTTGGCCGAAGTCTATTAGTATTAGAAGTAAATTACATCAGACTCTGGCATCTCGACTTTGTGCTTTTAGATCTGACGTTGCCTTCGACTCACTGTGGAATGTGTGTTGGCTTGAAAGTCACCATATCTAAATGTTTCCTGTCATAACTGTCAGATGCTTGTTATACTGGAGCTATTTACCACTTATCAGATCCTACCTTAGACCTGAGGCTTCACTGAGCCCGATCCTGTTCTCCATTTATATGCTGCCTCTGGGGGTCATTGACAGATAAATACAACATGACTTTAAACTCGTTGGCAGATGATCTGCAGATGTATTTAACCAGACAATGGATTTTTTCTCCTTGTCCTCCTGGACAGCAAGTCAATGAATGACTCCTCGTTGGACTTGTTGCTACAAGACTATTCTTTTAAATTGGAAAAACAAGCGGGTGCAGTGGTCCAGGTCGCCTTCTTTCACTTAACAACATTGACTGAGGTAATGAACACGTTATCTTGGACCACTGCATCTCCCTGTATTACGGCCTTGATTCGTCGCCTCCAGCTGGTTCTAAATGCATCTGCACGTCTGGCGATATGCCATGTGATCAAATCACCACTGTGGTCTCCTCCATGCACTGACTTCCGTTTTGGGATCCAATTTAACAATCCATTGTCTTTTTTTGGTTTAGTCCATGACATCTTTTAATGGGTTGGCAGCCTTATACTTCTTTGGGAGGCTTTTTTTTTTCTCGTCAGGCCCCTGTCTCCAGAATAACCTTCTACATTCTAAAGCCTAAAATGATCAAATACTATTTCCTTTTACAGTTTTTTCATTGGTAGTAATCTCAAGCTTTACTACTATGCTACATAACAATGATTTCTATTAGATTTTGATTTTAAAATGTTACAACGTAAATCAAAGTTACATAATAGGTTGACGAAAGGTCTGTTTTCTAAAGAAAAAACCTTGAAAATAAAGATTTGATTTGCTTTTATTTCATGTTGAATTAGCTTTCTCAACCCTGTGTTCCACCTTGTTTGCTTGAGACGAGGGGGTTCTTTAAATAAAGTATTTTCCTTTGACAAAAGCTTTAATACCATTTTTGTGGAGGCAGTAATCCACTGGAGACGGAGGTTCAGCAGTTTTACACCACTAAGTCCTGTAAGCGCTGCACTTTTACAACTCAAGGAAATACAACTAGAGCTTCCCGCTGTGTAGAATAGGATTTTCGCTGTGAGGATAAAGGGGATATGAAAGAACAGCTTCTAATTAAAATCTATACATCAACACAAGACAGTCCATGCCGTGTAATAAAGGAACGTCTCATTCTGTCTCGCAGCCCTGATGCACGCCGTGGTGTTTGGTAATGTGACGGCTATAATCCAGAGGATGTACTCGCGCCGCTCGCTCTACCACACTCGCACCAAGGATCTGAAGGACTTCATCAGGGTCCACCGTCTCCCTAAAGCTCTGGAGCAACGCATGCTGGAGTGTTTCCAAACCACCTGGTCAGTCAATAACGGGATTGACGTCAACGAGGTAGGAGACGCTTCAGTTTTCACGTCATATGCAGATCACAATGCTTACTGTTGTATATGTATTTAATTGTTGCACTACTTCTTCTATTGCCAAACTTAACCAGTGTATTATTATATGAAAGTGTAATATTATGATGTTATTTTATTATCCCTTGTGTTATCTCAGGGTCGAGGTGACCCAAAGGCCCGAAAACAAATGTTGTGTCAAAGATGAGAATGTAATGAAAATATTTGTAAAAGATGAAAAACATATGTAGTGGTGGAGGTGTTTCATCTTCACCCAGAAGAAAAACAAAGGATTAAACAATTACATTTGTTTTTGGCACTTCAGGTCTTGACCCTGAGATAACACAAGGGTTATTATTATTGTACTTTTTTATTTATTTTTTTGCACTGTATAATCTTAAATGTATTTCTTCCATGAACTTTCTCTTTGAACCCTTAATATTTGATTTGTTTTACATGTTTTCAACTTTTTTGAATGAAAAAAAGTATTTGAAAATCACGTTTTTATCAAATTTTAATTTATTTCTGTTCACATGATTCCCCCGGACATGAAATGCAACTTAATAGATGGATTTTTGGGCATTTTTTCAACTTTTTTGAATGGAAAAAAATAATTTTATTGAGTTTTTTTTATTTTTATTAAGACTTCAGAAAATTTGCCTGCACGTTTAAAAAAATAAAGTAATTAAACTTTGAGCCTTTTTTTCTATCTTTAGAGAGTATGATTTTTTGGGCATTTAAAAGAAGTGTAAAAGCAGATTTCTGAGACTCCAGAAAAACAAAAGTGATACTTTTTTATCTTTTTTGCATTTCCTGCTATGATGATTTTTTTTTAAATATGAGGGACTCATTGTTTTATAATGAGTTTTTTTTAAGAATTGATTAATAGTGACTCTTACAGGTGCAGAGGTATTTGAATAAAACATTGTGATTTGTATTTATTTATTCCAAGCATGCAGTTCCTGGTGTGTTTATTGTCTGACAGTCTATCTTTCAAAGAAACAAAAGATCACACTGAAGGTCACAGTTTGTTGAGGTTTGGGGGCTGAAAAGAAAAAGCTGTCAGCACGTTCTTTGCTCAACTCACAAATAAAACCCTCCTTCTGAACAATGAACTCTGGTTTTGCAGCTGTTGAAAGATTTCCCAGATGAACTGAGGGCCGACATAGCCATGCATCTGAACAAGGAGCTGCTGCAGCTCCCACTGTTTGAGTCGGCCAGCAGGGGCTGTCTGCGCTCGCTCTCGCTCATCATCAAGACTTCCTTCTGCGCCCCGGGCGAGTTCCTCATCCGGCAGGGAGACGCCCTTCAGGCCATATACTTTGTGTGCTCCGGATCCATGGAGGTCTTGAAGGACAACACTGTGTTGGCGATACTCGGTGAGTGACTTTTTCCGTTAACAGGTGAATATTTAACTTGATTTTAAAGGATTAATGTAGACAATGAAAAAGTGCAAAATGTTCTCATTCACATTAAAGAGGTCTGAGGAGCCTTATTTTAATAAATATAAAAGTCAATAAATAATTGGTGTGATACACTTAAATATCAAAACATTTATCACGTTACTCGTTGTTGATATTCAACACGATTTTCCTTATTTTAAATTAACATGCAAATATTCAAAGCATTAGTGAATTTTTGTAGTGCGTTCAAACTTCCAACTAAGTGCAAAAGGAACAGTGATATTTGCTTGATCCCAGCGAAGACTGAGGACGAGAGGATACCGTTGAAAGTACCTACGACTTTGTCAAGAGTCATGTGTTCTGTAAATTCTGCAACATTAGAGTCAAGTACTCGGAAAATACTACAAATATATCCTTGTTACTAAAGTATCACAATATATTGTATAGTTAACCCTGTATCGTGATACATATCATATTTGCCAGATTCTTGCCAATACACAGCCCTAAAAAATTTTTTTTTTCGAATATATGAAAAAAAAGTTTGAATTGTAACCCAAGATTCGCATTGTAAAAACACTTGGTATTGAGTAAGATTTTTTTACTGACACAATTAAAAAAAACAACAAGATGAATTTGGTTCAATAATGTCAACAACCTCCAGGATTTTCACACAATCTTCCCAAAAGAAGGGATTTAGGAAGCCTAGAGGTTTAGCTTCAAGAGTTTCCAAGAAGACTTGTGCGTTCAAGTGAAGTTCCTCTATTTGCTAATCTGTTCAGCACAGAGGGGTTATCAGTTTTCCCTCTGGGCCGGAATCTTCTCTCTCCCTCTGGACGTCCAGCTCTTATTACTGTTATTGTTCAGTATGGAGATATCATCTGTCCACTTGCTGTTTGGACCACCTGAATTATTCATGGTCTGCTGCTCATCAGAAAACTTGGCAGAGTCGAGGGAGACTGGAACTAATCCCAGCTGGCGCTTGACAAGAGGTGGAACGAACTCTGGACAGGACTTCACAGGGATCACAGAGGCGTACGACCAGGCACACTTACCATTCAGAATTTCACATCGCCCTGTTTCACGTAGTTAAGTGGATAACTGGTTAATACTTTTGAGATTATGAGGGGCTGTTTAGTAAAAGGTTTGAATGATGAATTGTCGTTGACACTAGAGTGTGTATTTGGCAAGAATCTGGCGATACAATGAGTAGCACGTTACAAGGGCGACAATACGGTACGTTGTGATAAATTACAATGTAGGAACAAGGATCTATTAGTAGTATTGTGCGAGTACTTGACTCTGGTGTTGCAGGATTTACAGACAGCATGACTCTTCACAAAGTCGTAGGTAATTTCAACTGTATCCTCTCGTCCTCAGTAACTGCCAGGATCAAGCAAATAAGACTGAGACGAAAGACTTTTGATGAAATATTACCGTTTTGAAACCAAAATATATCCAAACGATATAGTATTGTGAAATAACTACCGTGATATTTCGCCGTGTCGATTTTTTCTGACACCCCTAGATGACAGAAGTTGAACTGGAAACAAGAGTGGGATTTCGTTTAGTTATTTGGTTAAATACTTGATCCAACACGATCAAATACTATGTCATTAAAAGTGATGTATTCTGACTCCAGAGATATAAAGGAAGTAGTTAAGCTCATATACTGTACATGCATGACACCTATTTAAAAATAGGTTTTATATGGAGGAACTGATAGGAACCTTTATAGATTAGGTTGACAATAATCAGACTCATACTTCCTGTTACAGTTTCACACACTTGAATTAGCACCATTGGCTCTTGAATCAAACGTTTTTTTTACGACGTGTCGCAGCTGCCGTTGTTTGATTATACAATGTGTCAAACATGTTGCGTCTATTGAACGAGACCAAGAGAGGCTTAACCTCCATCTTCGGTAGATAATAACGTGTCAAACTATAGCTTTAACGACGAGACATGTGACAGTCATGATCAGTGGGTTCTCGATGCTAATGAATCAAGACTGTCCTGTGATGTGGGTGGATAGAGTGTGTGTTTGGATTAATGCTGTTCTATGGAAGCATGATTTAAGATCTTCCGGAGCGGGGAAAAGTCAGCAATCATCTCTCAATTTGGCAGTTTCAGTCGGAGTAATTTCACAGTGCTGAGCTGAGTTTCATTCAGTCAGACCTGCAATCTGATCTGGATTTAAGTGGAAATTTCAATGATGAAAGAGTGGAAGCGAAAATGAGAAAAGTAGTACAAAGACAGATGAATGTTCAACAAAGAGCGGACCGGACTTGGAAGAAGCATTGCTTCTAAATGTTTAACTGTGTTTGACACACACTGAGAAATCCCCTAATTTGAATTAAAAAAGATTCACTCTAACTGGTTAAGCTTCGTTACCTACTTTCAAGTTCTTTGTACGTGGAAACATTTGGCTTCTAGTAATGTGTCTTTTCAGTCAAATACATTTGTTTTTGTCCGGTTAGGAAACTGACTTAGAACTGAAACTCAAAGAACATGTGTCAGATTTGCAAATTCTCTACTAAACTGTTTCGGTCGCGTCTTTTTCCATCCGTCGTTATTTATTTATCATCATACAGACAAGACAAGATGTAATAAAATGGAAATACATAGACTAGAATGAATGGTTAGTGTTCTTATGTGAGTAAACCTGGTATCTGACATCCCCCTACATCTAGTTATCTTTTGAAATGTTTAATCATTCAGGCAGTTTTCCTTTTATATTTGATTAAAATCTGCAAAAGGCCAGTGGGCAAATAAGACCCATAAGAGACAAAAAGGTAATCTGATATGTGTCAAAACCGAGCACACAGATTAACTTACTGATGAAATGATGATGCTTCATCGGCAATACAGCACGAGATTGGAAGATTGATTGTCAAGACAAGGCCCGGTTGCCAGGGGAGCGAAGACAGAAGCGACAAAGAAGCCGCCAGTCAGAGGTCTCGGACGGTGGAGCAGAAACAAGAAAACACAAATAGTCCGTGGGGAAATGAGGGGCAGGTTCTGCATGTAGGTAACAAATAATCTGACTCTCAGAAGGTTTTACCTGCAGGGAAGGCTGTGATTGGTTGATTGGCAGTGAGTCATTGTAAATTTGTTTTTTTCTAAGAAGCATCTGGAGTCGTACCCAAACATAAAATGTGGCGTCATCATGTCCTCGGCTCTGTTTGCTCACTGAATCTGTTACCTTTAAACAGTACATTATCAATCAACCGAAATTAACCAAAATTTCTAAAGATATCGACGGAAGGCAGAGAAAAATCGTCAGCGCCATTTAAAAATGGATCCGTTCATCATCTGTGAACGGCTCCTATTTAAGAATCAAACCATGAGTCAATATTAAAAACCTTTTCAGGGCAATTAGTTGGTGCTTTGGCTACATGTTCCTCCACCAGGAAGCTCTTAGTTAACTATTCAAGGAGGCTTTTTTTTTTAACCATTTTTTGTGTGGAGAACACTGACAAAATGGAATCTACTCTATGAAGTCTTTCCGGGTTTTAAAAAAGGTTTACCGTACATGAATTCAGAAATGATGAAATTCAGATCAGATGTCTACCGTCGAGATCTCGTAATACATTACGACCGATTTACTCTAAAGCCGTCTTTGTAATAGTGTGTCAACCTTGAAATGAAGTCACATCACAGTAAACAATCATTTTGAAACCATGAAATGAGAATCAGCAAGAAGGGGATTATAATAATTCAGAAGTAAATTAGCTTTGTTGAAGAAATAATAAGGTGTTTTTAAAATAAAGGAAATCTGTTTATTTTCGGGCAACAATGTTGCATGTTCACTTATAGCCTGGGGGGCGTCTTGTTTTATTTCTGTGTGGAATTTGTATGTTCTCCCCTTTTTTATGTGGGTTTACTCTAGGCACTCTGGTTTTTGTGTGTCCTGCAACAGACTAAGGATCTGTTCATGGTGACCCCTGCCTCTCGCCCCAATAAATCTCGGACAGGCCTCGACCCCCATAAGCGAATAAGCAGCAGGGAATAAACGAATGAATGTTTGACATTTTTAAGAAATGAGTTCACTGGTAAGTGAGCCGTCCTGGTCCTCATGGACTGATTGTGTTCCTTAATGGTATCAGTAATTACAATCATGACTGATTGCGTCATCAGAGCTCTACCTGTGCTCAGTCGTCCTTCTTTCTCCTTTAACAAGAAACAACATCACAGCAGGGCAAATTACAGGCATTTCCAGCCGCCTGTTAAGGCACCTCGGTCCGCTTGTTTGTGATAAACTGGACCGCGCGTCACTCCGGTTCCTTAATGATCCCCAGAGCTGCGTCGAGGAAACAAACAAGCAGAAAATTGTTTGGTCAGACTCGGGCGTCGCACCTCGGACACGAGCTCAGACACATTTCACGAGCCCCGGACGAAATCTAATTTCCTTCTGGTTGTGCTTCAAAGCTTTCTAATCCGGCCGACCAGCCGGAGCTTTTTTTTTCAGAAAGGTGTACGTGCAAATGCGGCGTAGGAAGAAGGTGTTAGACGGAATAAAGGGCGTGTGTGCGTGAGGACAGATGCACGCGTCCACGAAGGCGTTTTCTCAAAAGGTCAAGACGTGTCGAATTAATGGCTCGCACCTGCGTTTACGGCACGGATGTGTTGCACAAATGAAGTGGATTCATCATGGGATGCCTGCATGAATTTGATCCTGATTAACACACACACCATCTATTGATGGTAGGCAGTGCCGTGCAAGTGTTAATAATGAATAGATCTTCCATTATTAAAACACCTTGATTTATCATGCTGAAGTGTGGACGAGCACACACACAGGGAAGGCTCTCCTCATGGCGCCGTCCATCATCCACCACCGGCTCTGAATCCTTGAAAACTAAACAGGGCTATTTCCCCCGTTTCACCTGCGCTCCAGGTTAGGTCAACGGCGTTTAATAATATGTGATCCGAGCACTAAAGATGATATGATTATTGGATGTCCGTGAAGGTTCTCGTTCATCCGGGTCATGGTTATCAAAGTGATTCGATACAAGTCAAATGGACCGTGTCGCGTTCCAGGAAGATGTTTCACATCTCTTTCCAAGAAGCTTCTTCAGTTATTTCAATTTCCGAAGAAGCTTGCTTGATCCCGGCGATGACTGAGGACGAGAGGATACAGTTGAAAGTACCTACGACTGCTTCTTGGTTACAAGAAATCTTCACAGTCCAGTCCAGTCGCCTACTTCGATAAATTAATGGACACAATTCTTCTAACAATTCGGAATAAAGTGGTCTCTCGTTTGTTGCGGGACAAATGCACACAACAAAATGAACATTGCAAATTAGATGCGACTGCACACTCAGCAACGTTGATCTGAACAGCTCCCATAATGCTTTGCCGCCCACCAATCACAGCTACCCTCCCTTTTGACATAGCAACGTACAATTTTAATGCAGTATTATAGCGACCAATCAGCCGTCCCTAAATAGGGCAGTGTGTAGAAAGGCATCATGGGAGTTCTTGGTTTATTTTTGGCTTCAAAAGTACTGTAGTTAGTGGCTGCGTTTAAGTGTATTTGCAGTTCAAATATATCACCTGTTTGTAAAGGTTTAAACAACGAGTTTGTTACATTGAAACATTCAGTACCGTGTGCAAATAAATACATCTGTAAATCGATAAGACCGCAGGAGAACCGGGATATATCGACCATTGTATATAATTTAGCTTGGGCTAACAATAAAACGGTAGAATGTTTCGTTAAATAACTTTTAAAGCCATACCCTGTGAGACAGGCATGAGCTTCGGTCGATGTGTTCAGTGCTACTCATTCACAGAGGAGTGCAAGAGTAAGAAAGCGTCCGTCTGTAGAAGACGAGCCGGCAGGATGAGTGTGTGAGGAGGCCATCTTGTTCAATCACTCACAGGGTTCAGAGTGGGGTCAAGAGGGAGGCGTCGGGCGTAAGGACGGCAGGATGGAGGGTTTTATTGCCGCTGATGCTCACGTTGTCACCCACCTTCTTCTCCTTGTATCACTCTAGCTTTTCATCTCATCTCAATCAGCCGCTGACAGCCTGACACCTACACTTTCTACTTTTTCTTCCTCCTGTCTCCGGACAATAACTACTCCCCGGCTCATTCATTAAGGTCCTCTACACTGCTTCCTGTCGCCTCTTTTCTTCATGAAAGCCCACTCGCTCGCCGTCTATCCTCCAGTTGTGTTGGGATGTTACATAAGTAATTGCAGGTTTGGATCCTACAGTGGTAACGAGTTTGATGTTGTATTGGGGACAGGAAGTAGATGTAGGATAAGATAAGGAGGTTGGGAGTCCAGTGGAGAAGATGGTGAAGAACACTTGGTTGAGGATCCAGGTGAAAAGAGCTGAAGATGAAATAAACAGGCAGAGGCTTCCCGAACGGTTGGGAAAAAAAATGATTCCAAGATACGTACATAAAGAAGAAGGTAGTTTTCCATACAAGCAGATCCTTAACACATCTTAAAGGGAATCTTAAATTCCAAATGGCATTCATTTAAATATATAAAATAAGGCTATAATGCCTATTAAAGTGACTTAAAACACTTATCTATTTATTATTTTGAAATCATTTAAAAATTGACGCAAAATACCAATAGCCGAACTTACAAAAAGCAGATTCATGAAGCAACCTTTGACTGAGATGTTTGTCTTTCTCCATGGCCGAAACCAGTACCAGGTGTTCGATGTCCTGCAGTATTTTGCCCAAAAGATCATACTTATTGATGTCTATTTAATTTTTTTCAATTCAATTCAATTCAATTCAATTCAATTTTATTTAAAGTGTCTTATCATAACAAAGTTATCTCAAGACACTATACAGTTGAAATAAGACTACAGTTGATTAAGGAAAAATAGATCCCAGCAATTCAACAAAGAGCAAGAAACAAAACACTGTACAGTGAGCTATACAGTGAGCAATGGCGAGGAAAAACTTCCTTTTAGAAGGCAGAAACCTCGAGCGGAACCAGACTCATTGTTGACGGCCTGCCGCTTTGACCGGCTGGGAGGAAGGATGGGGGGGTAGACAGATGGATAAGGAGAGGAGTGAGGGAGGATATAGTGAGAGAAAAGTGGAGAGTGTAGGAGGGTCCATGGGGGTGCTGGAGAGAACTCAACCCCCCAGCCCCAGCACCGCCCCCAGCGCAACCCCCCATCCACCAACCCAGCCACCCCCGCCAGCACCTGCCCCCACGCACCATCAAAACCCCCCCGGAAACGGGCCACCCCCCCGCCGGCACACGGGGCCATCGCGGCACCAGCGGTCACCACCACCAGGCCCAAGGCACCCACAGGCCCCACCCGCCGGACCCCCACACCCGAACCGGCCAAGCCAGAACGGCCCCGGCGAGAAAAGAAGGATATACAATATTGTCAAGTTAGTCTTACGTTATTATGAAAGTCTTAAAAATCATTTTAAATTGCCTTAAAGTAATTCAAATTTCCATGATTTTCTCACCCTCATGTCGACAAAGGGTTGTGATTATTTTGATCCGTAATATGTGTGTTTTTGGAGTTATAGACAGATATGGTGATATCATGTCATGATAGCTCATTCTACAAACAATCTTAAAATAAAGACTTAATTTATTCCCAATGATTTCTCATGTCGGGGCTCCAATACAAGATGGACATTACAGACGAGCATTTAGATGTATTTCTATGTTTTAAGCACGTCTTTCTGGACGAAGAAAATGGAACCCTATTCGGGACGGTCATATAGACGTACAATTTAATAATCCCAACCCTTTGTCCACATGAGGGTGAGTAGAAAATATCACTTCAAGCTATAGAAACTCTAAGAAGATTCCAGTCAGACTAGCGAGGGAGATTCTGGGTCAAAGGTCAGGTAGGGAACAAGTATGGAAGATGTTGATGGTGGAAGTACGAAGTGATGGTCAAATTATAGTTTAATTTTTGTTACTTTCAGTCACATAAAAGTTGCAGAAGGGCCAAGATTCGGTGAAACATTGTGTGTCCTTCACCTTTTATGTTTTCATCGCACTGACGAAACAATCTCTCAGTGGTGAGTCAAGTCTGCTCTGAACCGTCAGTTTCCGAGCAGGTCTTTTGATGAGTAACTTTTTGGTTTTACAGAAGCAAGAGAAGCTTCAATCTGGGGAACATGTTAATATCCACACTATGTATTAGGGATGTACATTAATCCTGATTGGTTTCCATGATCAAACATCTCAGATTGTTGAGGATTATTACATTTAAAATGTTGCTGCCGTTTTATCAAGCAATGGTTAGAACTGGTAGTCAGCCGACCACCAGGGGGCCACAATATGGTCAGTGTTTTAATTAAAATATGTAAAATAACAATAATTGACAATCTTAAAAAGCATTTTCTTTATTTATTTATTTTATTCAGTTATCTTTTTCTTTTTGTGATTTTTGTAAAATCGTTGTATGTTTTGCCATTCTTATGCTGCCGTACTATGTATTGGTGTCTGTTGCATTAAACCTCACATAGTTTAATAAGTTTTATTCCTTTGATTTCGATTTTAAATACACCTGAGTGCTTCAGTTGTGTCTATTATTTGAGATTTGACTATTCTATAAACAATAAATCACAACATACCTTGAACTCCTCACATGTCCTGAGACAAGAAAAAGGTATTTACTACTTATTTTGACCGGTCAGTGAACACAACATTAATCCAACACCCTGCAAATGTACAGATTATATACCAGATTGTTTCTATCAGCATCACCAATGGATTTGGTCCTGCACCTGAATGGAACAATTATTTTCTAAATGAAAAGTAAAGTCCTGGAAGAATGATTCAGACAAAAGGTCTGTCTCTAACTAGCTCCGGGCACTCCAGTAAAATAACCTGGCTTTCTTCCTCGAGGTCAAACTTTTCAAGGAAAATGTTCTTCTCTCTGTGGAGCTAAGTTTTGTATATCAGTTCAGGGACCAGTGTTTCATCTAGACTTACCGACCGAGTCACTTCTTTATTTCCCTGCAAGCTTTTGAAATGTTGAATTGTTCCACGATGTACCCGAGGCTTCCTAGAATCTGGGATCTTTTAGTGACATCCAGAAACATGCTAGCCTTGGAAGACGCTGCCAAGGCAGCCGGTCGACTGCAGATTATGTAATTAAGTGAGAGGTTTTGTGAGGGAACGATGGGCAATGGTGCACACCAAATCGGGCTTTCACGCTCCAATGTAGTCGCAGTGATATGATACTGGCAGAGAACTTGGATAGAATTAGAAGATGTTTGGAGATTTTATCTGAATTCCTTTGAATTCTCATTCTTTAAGTCATGAATAAGACATGTTGATTTTGTGAAATCAGGATTTCCCCCTTTTAGCAAGTGGATAAAAGTGTTTTTAACTAAAAAACATTTTCTGAATAGTTCATACTAGTGAGAGTCCTTTATTCATCCTTGTATTCATGGACTGACAGTATCCATCAATTTCATTCCTTTATTATTTATTATACACATTTTTGTGTGTATTTATTTCCTCTTAGCCATGAAAGAGGTTGTATTGATATTAATTTTATCATATTTTTAGATTTATTTTGATGTTTTCTTGTCTATATCACTCTTTCCAATTGGTTATTTAATACCTCATTATGAAACTCCTGGCATTCCATAGATTCTGCAAACACATTTTGAAATAAGCAGCTTTTTCTTGCAGATGTCTTGAGTACATTTTGTTTAAAAAGGACAAATAAAAACATCATTCTATGACAAAAACATTGCAAATGTATTATCCGTTTTTGTTTTGGTGTGAGCACAAGTAATATTGTACACATATTAATTTAACCTTAAATGGTATTTAAAGTCTTAAGCTGTATGAACCCTGTTATCATTCCTCACAGGCGAGCGAGCGGTTGAAAGGGTTAACGTATTTAGTCTCTCTCTGCCGTAGGTAAAGGAGATCTGATCGGCTCTGACTCTCTGACGAAGGAACAGGTGATTAAGACCAACGCCAACGTCAAGGCTCTGACCTACTGTGACCTGCAATACATCAGCCTGAAAGGCCTCCGTGAGGTCCTCCGCTTGTACCCCGAGTACGCCCAGAAGTTCATCAGCGAGATCCAGCACGACCTGACGTACAACCTGAGGGACGGCCACGGAGCTGATGTAAGCACAGACACACACACACACACACCCGCGCATACACACACGTTTCTCATAGTGGCTTTTAAAGTTGAGTTTGGGTCGCGGGGGCAGCAGCTTCAACAGGGAGGCCCAGACTTTCCTCACCCCAGCTACTTTGTTCAGCTCTCCCCGAGGGACTCCGAGATGTGAGGAAGCAAAAGTCAGTTTTATAAATTGAAAAATAAAAAAGCCTTTTATGAAAGTTTTATTGAAGTATATTGAAGTATATATTGAAGTATATTTGTGCCATCAGATTGTTGAACTGCTGAATTTAACATTTAAAATATTAAAACTTACAATACAATAATGTGTATATATTGTTTTTAAAAGTAACTCTTTTTTCACTCATAGAGTTTGACATTGTAATCCGAATAATGATAATAATTATATTTTTTCCTTTTTATTTCTAATTTGTAGCTCTATAAGTTAGTTATAAATTAGTTGTAATAGTGCCAACATGAATGATTTCCTTTTTTACACGTAAAAAATAAATTAAATTATTTGAATCCAATTTTTTTTTACATCCGTGGCATATTAGAATATTAGATAAGGTTTTATATATATATATACATTCTACCTTTTAATAGACAATCTTTTCATTTTATTGGTACAAAATATAACTAAATGTAAAAGATCAAAACATTTCAATGTTAAAATTCAAAGGTTTAATATTTAAAATGATACATTTATTCACAAAGTACTCCCATGACAGTGATATACTTCCATTTGTTTGTCCACTGCCTGCTTTAAAAAAAAATAAAAATGCACATCAGAATCACCCGACCGGTGCCATCACTCCAGAAGCAGCCTTGAAGCTTTGAATCCATATTTAAAGAGTGCAGATTTGTAAGTCTTCACATCTAAAAGCAAAGCACAATGACCTCCTCCCTCATCACATCCCATATTCCCATACAAGACCATTTGACAAGGTTCGCCTTGAGGAGGCTTCTTGCATTCCATTAAACACACAAACAGCATGTGTCTGTGTGCTGGTGCAGCAGCCGAGCGGGGACCAGAATAGACTCAGTGCTGCTGTTTGAAGCTGTAGCGTTACTAAAAATAGAGCAGGGGGGAAGCACGGCTCTCCCTCGCTGGATGTGTCCCCTGCAGCTGCTGCTAAGATTGGATCCTGCTCGATATAAATAACCCAGCCAGCTGAGGAGAGGCACGAGAGGGAGGCGGAGGGGAAGACGGAGGGAGGAAGGAAGGCGTGTGTGTGTGTGTGTGTGGAGATGGAAAAAAAAGGGGGGAACTTTGCTATCTAATTTTCTTCTCTTTCTTAATCCCTCCTTTCCCACTGCAGTGCTTTGTCTCTGCGGGGCAGCGTGCAATTACTGCAGAGTGTGAGCAAACTGCAAATGTGTCCATGTATCAGTGTATCTGTAGCTGCCTCATGCAAGGAAGCGCTGTGGACCTCGGGTCTGCACATGCCTGTGCATGCACGCCCCCCTCGCCCCGGCAGCAGGGAGTGGACCCGCATGTGGATGAATGAAAGTGGCTCGTGGGGGAAAACATGATAAATATTTGATCAATAAATGTTCTAAAAATAGAACGTCATAGAACGTCCTGATCTTCCCGTTGCATAATAGTGTTGCAGGTCCTATAAATAACTCTGAGTAATTATTTACTGTATTTTTCTAAATATAAACTTAACGTCCTTTTATTTTCTTATAAATCAACAGCGTATCTTTTCTATCAATTCGACAACTGTCAATTACATAGTACTGTCAGCTACATAGTACTTCTCCACGAGTCTTCATTGTAATAGTCTGTAAAAGTTCGTAGTATTACTCAGCAAAGATCAGTAGTATTACGCCACAAGGCTTTGTGGTATTACTCTGTGAGGGTATGTAGTATAACTCAGTGAAGGTTTGCAGTATTACCCCGCGAGGGCCCTTACAGTACTAATACTCCAGGAGGATCTGTAATAAAACTCTATGAGGTTTTGTAATATTACTCCGAGAGGGTTGGTAGTATAACTCTGAGAAGTTTTGTGGTATTACTCCGAGAGGGTTGGTAGTATAACTCCACGAACGTTTGTGGTATTACTCCGAGAGGATCGGTAGTATAACTCCACGAACGTTTGTGGTATGACTCTGCAAGGGTCAGTAGTATTACTCCAAGAGAAGAGGCTTTGTGGTATTAATCCACAAGAGTCAGTAGTATTACTTCACAAAGGTTCCGATATTATTCCACGAGCACTGGTACTTTTACTCTGCAAGGGTTCTCTAGTATTACTTCTCGAGGCATTGTGGTATTACTCTACAAGGGTCGCTAGTATAACTCTATGAATCTTTGTAGTATATAGTATAACAACCATAAGGGGGGAAATATATTGTATAAATAAACATATTATTTTCTCTAATTACATATATTTGTATTTAATGATTTTAAATATTATTAATGCAAATGTGATTAAAAAGATTTACAATAATAAACATAATTATACAAAGTTAAAATGATATAAATCATTCATGAGGGACAATTTGGACACAAAAAGCCACAAGACTTGATCTAAAGATTTAAAATAGAGAGAACAGAAAGCAAAAGTCAGACTGAAAAGGATCCCACTTAATTCACACTTACTATTGGAACGCTGCCCTGAGTTATTAATAGTGCCTCAACATCTCTGCAGCAGACTCACTACTGTAAACACGGTCAGTGTTTTTGCAAGATCGTCGCCGACTTGAAGCTTCAAAACAAAAAGTGTTTGTCATTCCTCCGAGTCTAACGTGACTTTAATAAAAGCGTGACTTTAAACGTGAACGACGGTTACGTCCTTACAGGTACACACATGTGAACATCCAGACTTCACAAACATGACTATAAAACGCACAAACTTCTGTTCCGCCCACGCGCTCAGACGAGAACACGCAGACATGTGGCAAGTGCACACTTATCACACCCCCGCATCGTTGCAGAGAGCTGGGTCTCTCTCTCTCCGGAGCTGTGAGCTAAGATTAGAAGCAAGGAGCTAAAAATACACCGACGGTGCCACACGTGGGGGAGGAATGTGTGAGTGAGTTGGGCGGGTGAGGTCGAGGGAGGAGGAGGATGCTGAGGAGGCAAGAGATAGTGGCAGCGAAGCGGGACGAGATGCAAAGGACGCAGAAGAGGACGAGTGGATGAATGCATTCATGAGGCGTCCAGTGATAGATGTTGATGTCTTGTGAGGGAAAAAATAATGCACTTAATCCAGATTATAATATCATCCGACTCTTTTGTCTGGAGTGACTCTACACCCTTTAAACTCTCCTAATACCCTCTTTTTAAAATGATATTTTCGAGGACTGGTGGTTATTTAAATAACCCCTCGAGGAAACCCACCCTGCATGACTGACCCTAACGAAGTATTATTCATGGTAAAGTTGCCTTTGGCTTCGTCTCAGACACGTCGATGAAAGATTCAACGTTCACGTCTTTTAATCTGGCCCTTCATGAGCAGAATATTTTTGTTGTCTGCTGGACGTTTCACCAACACGTCAATTATTCAAGCCGGGATGGAGCTGATGGGGAGAACCTGCTGCAGGCATGTGTGTGTGTTTGTGCGCCGAGAACAGGTTTCAATACACACTGGGATCACAGGAGACAAAGTCTCACACATTTGTGAAGATGATGTTGATCTCAGAGACAATCAAACACAACTGGACTTAAGCTACACTGCATAAGTATGTTTGTGTGTTGGGTGGTGTTTTGATACTGTCTTGGAAAGTGTGTGTTTCTGTATCTATTTTGGGGTGGGGTGTGTTTAATACCAGTTTTGTGCTGGGGTGGTGTGTGTTTATCACTATCAGTTTTGTGCTTGGGTGGTGTGTGTTTCTCACTAGTATTGTGCTGGGGTGGTGTGTGTTTTTTACTAGGTTTCTGCTTGGGTGGTGTGTGTTTCTCACTAGTTTTGTGCTGGGGTGGTGTGTGTTTCTCACTAGTATTGTGCTGGGGTGGTGTGTGTTTTTTACTAGGTTTCTGCTTGGGTGGTGTGTGTTTCTCACTAGTTTTGTGCTGGGGTGGTGTGGGTTTATCACTAGTATTGTGATTGGGTGGTGTTTGTGACACTAGTATTGTGCTGGGGTGGTGTGTGTTTCTCACTAGTATTGTGATGGGGTGGTGTGTGTTTCTCACTAGTTTTGTGCTGGGGTGGTGTGTGTTTACTACCAGTTTTGTGCTGGGGTGGTGTGTGTTTACTACCAGCTTTGTGCTGGGGTGGTGTGTGTGTTTACCACTAGTATTGTACTGGGGGTGTGTGTGTTTACTACCAGTTTTGGGCTGGTTTGTGTTTATCACTTGTTCTGTGCTGGGGTGGTGTGTGTTTCTCACTTGTTTTGTGCTGGGGTGGTGTGTGTTTCTCACTAGTTTTGTGCTGGGGTGGTGTGTGTTTACTACCAGTTTTGTGCTGGGGTGGTGTGTGTTTATCACTAGTATTGTGCTGGGGTGGTGTGTGTTTACTACCAGTTTTGTGCTGGGGTGGTTTGTGTTTATCACTAGTATTGTGCTGGGGTGGTGTGTGTTTACTACTTGTATTGTGATGGGGTGGTGTGTGTTTACTACCAGTTTTGTGCTGGGGTGGTTTGTGTTCATCACTTGTTTTGTGCTGGGTGGTGTGTGTTTACTACTAGCTTTTTGCTGGGGCGGTGTGTGTTTATCACTAGTATTGTGCTGGGGTGGTGTGTGTTTATCACTAGTATTGTGCTGGGGTGGTGTTTGTTTATCACTAGTATTGTGCTGGGGTGGTGTTTGTTTATCACTTGTTTTGTGCTGGGGTGGTTTGTGTGTTTACTACTAGCTTTGTGCTGGGGCGGTGTGTGTTTATCACTAGTATTGTGCTGGGGTGGTTTGTGTTTATCACTTGTTTTGTGCTGGGTGGTGTGTGTTTACTACTAGCTTTTTCTGGGGCGGTGTGTGTTTATCACTAGTATTGTGCTGGGGTGGTGTGTGTTTATCACTAGTATTGCGCTGGGGTGGTGTTTGTATATCACTTTTTTTGTGCTGGGGTGGTTTGTGTTTATCACTAGTATTGTGCTGGGGTGGTGTTTGTTTATCACTTTTTGTGTGCTGGGGTGGTTTGTGTTTATCACTTGTTTTGTGCTGGGTGGTGTGTGTTTACTACTAGCTTTGTGCTGGGGCGGTGTGTGTTTATCACTAGTATTGTGCTGGGGTGGTGTGTGTTTCTCACTAGTTTTGTGCTGGGGTGGTGTGTGTTTGTTTCTGTGATGGGGTGGTTGGTGTGAGTCAAGGTTTCATCAACGTACACAGTATGTTTTTAAGTCACAACTTTCTTATATATTCCATACATTTGTATATATTTTCTCCTTCATTTTAAAAAGCTGTTCTCCTCGTGGATCAGTTACTGTACATGTTGTACTCGTGCTGTTGAGGAACGAAGCTCAGCTGCTGCAGAAGGTTCATCAGAACCCCTTGAGTTGTGAAGCATGAACTCGTCATGTGGAGTAAACACACACATCAGCACTGACCCGATCCATGACGACATCATTCAGCCTCTCGATCAAAGGAAATATCTCTCAGAACTCGAAGAATCAGGTCTTTTTATTCACAAAGTTAACATGATTTTCTTACACAATTATTGTGTGTACATTGTTGATGGTTGATGATCAGAACCTAACTATCTTATGTCTTCTTTTCCTGGAATCATTCACGGGTTTTTACTCTCTTTTAATCACGTCTTTTATCACGTTGTGTTTTAATGATGTGGTTCTGAATGTGCCATCATTTTGAAATGAGTCATGTTTGTGTTATTTATGCTTTAATGTAAAGCACCTTGATGTCTGGCAGCCGCTCTATAAATAAACATTATTATTATATTATTTTTAATTCGGTTTAAAAATAAATCCTAAAGATGTTGGTTCACACACATCTTGCTCTGGTACATCTGAAATAGAGTTCCTGGTATAACTACTATAATTCAAATTTAAAAAATCCTAATCTTTATCTTTTATTCCATGATTTCGTCCACTTTATCATCAAAATACGTACTTTTATTGTGTTTCTTCGCCTCTGTACATACTTTTTAATCTAATGACCGTTTTTTCTCTCATTGCAACACGTTTAAATAATGAATTGTAGCTATTAATCCTTCTATTAAATTATATATTAAACATTAAAACAATGTCGACTCCTTCCACATAAACATCTCATTCCCCGGATTGATTATTCTCGTATATTATGATGAATTTCTCGCAACTCTGAGAATGAACTGAACAATTTGTTTTTTTACGTCTTTTAAATATTTAATTTCCCGCAATGACTTCACGTGTCCGTGCGCCCTCTACCGGCCGATGAACGTCTCTACACTCTGTTTACCAGCAGCATCTCCAGCAGCTTCTGACCTCAGTGCGTCTGTGAAGAACAGAACCTCCTCAGACTCTCTGATCATGATGGAATCCTTCTCCTCCTCCAGGGCGACTGGGAGAGCAACGGAGGCCTGGTGAAGAAGCTGGCCTCCATCCGTGAGGTGGAAGAGGCCGACGAAGACCAGAACTCTGTGTCCCGGGCCCCTCGCTCGCCCCTGAGACTCAACAAGGGCCTCAACTCCCCGCTGAGGTCACCTCTGATTCCCCCCAGAACGTTCCGCGCCCCTCCAGAGCATCCTCGACCCACGACCCTCCAGATCCCCCTGGTCAGCTTCAGCAGCGTCTCCCCTGAACTCAGCCCCAGGTAACACACACACACACACACACACACTTTTGTCAACACATTATTGGATAAAGTTATTCCTGCAGCTGTAGTTGTCGATGCAGCAGAGGTGTCTCGCTGCCATGGCAACCATCGGCTAAGGCGCCGTTAGAAGGTTTCTTAAGTTTTCCTCATTGCAGTGAAGAGCGTCCGACTGAGAATACACTAAGATACACTTCATGTACTTGTGTATCAGTTACATTAGCATCTTTGAAAGTGTGTATTTAAAGTCTTTAATTATTTTTGTAATAACTGAATCTAATGATTTTAATTTGTTAAGTTGAATTGTTTCTTTTTAAATTAAACAATGGAATTCAAACATTGTTTATTAAATAATAATAATTTATTATATTTATAAAAAATAATAATTATTAAAATTCAGATAATTTCAAAATGAATTATTGAGTTTAAAATTCTTATTCTAATAATTCAATAAAAATAATTTTCAAAAGGCAATATTTTATATTCAGTCTTTTAAATTTAATATAAAATAATGGTAAATTATTGCTAGCATTAAACACTTTTTTTTACAGTTAGTTAGTTTGATATTGTAATTCCAAAAACATTT
The DNA here is from genome assembly GCF_982586985.1 of Callionymus lyra. NCBI lineage: Eukaryota > Metazoa > Chordata > Actinopteri > Syngnathiformes > Callionymidae > Callionymus > Callionymus lyra. The sequence goes on from NC_141829.1 coordinate 11,782,892, forward strand.
TTAAATTCAATGTTGTTGTTTTTTTAATTTGTAGCTTTTAAATTCAATATAGAAATAATGGTATAATAGTGCAATAATGATTTATTTATTTTTACACAAAGAGTTTGTATTATAATCCCAATCATTAAAAAATAATTAAATTAAATATCAAAATGTTGGTATAAAAGTGCCGATTATTATATTTGATTTACAAGAGTGCAAATTAAAAATATATATTAAAAAGTATTTCAACTAATTCTAATATCAAACTCTAGGTATAAAATTAATCGTTTAAGTTATATTTTCAATTGATGGAAAATAAAAACTTTTTAAATGGTTTAATTCGATTATTTAATAGGAACTAATTCAACCTTTCAAATGAGAAATTATTTAATTAAATTATTTAAAAAGAAAGATAAAAAAAGAAACCCAAAACATTTCATTTAAAAAAGTCAAAGTTTTAAAATTGTAAATGTAAAATGAAATGTTATGACTGTCAGCACGGTGGTCATAATGTTACGGCTGACTGGTGTGTTCATGGACACTGTCCTCCGTCTTCTCTCTAAAGATTTGTGGACGGGAATGAAGGGGAAAGCAACTCTTCTCAGAAGTTTGACTTCAGCCCCAGCATGTCACCTGCTGCTCCACCTTCTCCATATCCAGGTAAGTCACACAAACCTCCCCACAAGCTGGACCATAAGTTCACACCTGTGTGTCTCTGCAGGTCTGCGGGAGTCCACCGAGATCAAGCAGAGTGTGACGAAGCTCACTGAGGAGGTGAGTTTCAGGAAAACTGTCTTTTTAGCTCATATCTCAGAGACCAATAACTGCAGTGAAAATACAAGCAAGAAATTATTGCAGCGGTTGTTTGTTTGCGTTCGGGACGATCTTTGTGTGATTTTGTGTCCATATTTTGTGATGTGTTTTTATTTGTGCTTTGGTTTCTGGATTTGGCTGGTGTGTGTGCCTTGCTGTGTTGTTGAGGTGTGTGTGTTACTATGTCTGAGCTGGAGTAATGTGTGTTTCTGTATCTGTGTTGGAGTGGGATGTGTGTATTTGTGTTAAGGTTGTGTGTTTCTAGTTTTGAGTTGGGGCTGTGTGTTCTTATTTTTCTGCTTTTGGGTGGTGAGTGTGTGTCAGTGATGGAGTCGTATATATATGGTGTTTCTGTGTTGGTTATGTGTGTCTGGCTGGTGTGTATGTTTCCAATTTGGTGTTTGGGGTGTTGTAGGTGATCCTTTAGTTCTGGGGTGGTTAGTGTGTTTCCTGTTTTTGTGTTGTGTCTTTTTGTGTTGGGGAGGTAAGGGTGCTTTTGTTTCAGTGCTGGTGTTGGGGTTTTGTTTGTTTGATTCTGTGTTGGGGTGGTGTGTTTTTGTGTTGGGGTGGTAAGGGTGCTTTTGTTTCAGTGCTGGTGTTGTATTTATTTATTTATTTCTGTGTTGGGGTTGTATTTGTTTGTTTCTGTGTTGGGGTGGTGTATTTCTATTTTTGCTTGGGAGTGGTGTATGTTATTATTTTTCTAGTTCTGGGGTGGTGAGTGTTTTTCTGGTTGGGGTGGGGTTTGTGTGTGTGTTGGGGTGGTGTATGTTTCTGATTATGTTTGGGGTGAGATATGTGTTTCTGTTTGGTGTTGGAGCGATATGTTTGTTTGTTGGGGTGTTGTGTGTGTTGGGGTGTTTTTTCTGTTACCGTGTGTGTGTTTGGTCAAATGACAGGAAGGTTGAAACGGTTGTTTCCTTCACAAACGTAACTCTACGTGGTGACAGTGAACACGTGTGACCCTCCAGGAGAATGTTGTTGTGATCCTGGTCTCGTGTCTCGTGCAGATGAACAGTCTCACCTGTCAGGTCTCCAAGCTGAGTCTGGAGCTGCAGGAAATGACCAACATGCTGAAGCCCCTCCTGCAGCGAGCCTCTCAGCCCACCACGATGCCAAATCTCCCCCCGGGCACTGTCTGCGTCCAGTCCGGCAACGTGACTCAAGCCCCCGCCGCCCACTCCTGCGCCCCCCTCCAGAGACCCGACACCCACTCCTGCGCCCCCCTCCAGAGACCCGACACCCACTCCTGCGCCCCCCTCCAGAGACCCGACACCCACTCCTGCGCCCCCTTCCAGAGACCGGACACCCACTCGTTGTTGGACGGCGGAGACCTGGACGGGGTGGATCTGCCAGGATGCCTTCAGCCGACTCTTCACACACCAAAAAGGCCTCGTTCTCCCCTCTCCAAGTCACCGCTCTCCAGCGCCCCCGGTGGTGGTGGTGACGTCAAGGACCCCCTCCACACTTCCACGAGTAGCAGCATATTCATGCCCTCACTGCGGGACCAGCCCCCCCTGGTGTCCAACACCCCCTCTCCGTCCCTGTCCTTCTCCATGTCCCTGTCCTCCAGCCAGTCCCTGTCCTCCTGTCCTCACCCCTCTCGCCTGGACAGCTGCTCCAGCAGGGGTCTGCTCCCCCCGCCGCCGTCCCAGGACACCCCGCCGCCCTGCTTCACCCACTGCTCCGCCCCTCCCTCGCTCAACTCCTCGCCAGGAGACCCCCGTCTGAGGCTGTCCTCCCTGTCCCCGACCTCCTTCCAGCCCCTCTCCATCCACTCCCTGCCCACCTGTCGGACTTCCTCCCAGAGGCCGCCCCGGGCCTCGTCCCAGCCCCAGGAGATGGAGATGCAGCAGTGGGGGGCGGAGACGGAGGGCGGGGGGGTCTCGTCCACCGAGCACATCAGCTTCATCGACGAGGACGAGCCCGGGGTATGAAGCCAACCCCCCGGCACAGTAGCAGAGTAACTGACAGCAGGCGGGTGTGTTGTCGCCGGCACAAGATCTCAAAGTGTAGCAACAACAACAACAACAACAACAACAACACAAAGTGTCTGTGGACAGTCGACATGTAGGCGGAGGTGAAGAAGAAGCTTCGCACCATAGACGGCGTCACTTTCATAGTCTGGATCGGGTTGAGTCGGACCGTTTGTGGGTGCTGTCTCGTCCCCTGTACGCCCCCCTCAATGTATCATCACATCCCATAATCTGTCATGGAGATCAGGACTGTTTTCTGGCCAGTTTAGATGTCGCGATGATGGAATGCTACACTCAACCTTACTTATGGTACCAACTTAATGCCCATGATGCATTTCTGCACGCGAATCTGAAATAGAAGGTAGTGACCAATCACTCCTGAGAAGCTCCCGCCCTCCGTCCATATGATTGGTTAGCTCTGTAGCATGGGGGCGGAGTTTATCCGGAGGGAAAACAATGAGGAGCGAATAGATGAGGGAAAAGACCAGGAGGAAGTGGAAGAGGAGGAGGAACTACATCTGGAGGAAGACAATGAAGAGAAAAAAGATAAAAGGGAAATACATTAGGAAGGACTGGACGGGGAGGAAATTCTTCAGGAGGAAATAGACAAAGAGGAAATAGATTAGGAGGAAATAGACAAGGAGGAAATACAAGAGCCGGAAATAAAAGAGGAGGAAATGGAAGAAGAGGAAATAGAAAAAAAGAAAATACATCGGGAGGGAATAGACAATGAGGAAGTACGTAAGGAGGAAATACATAAGGAGGAAATAGACAAGGAGGAAATACAAGAGGAGGAAATAAAAGAGGAGGAAATGGAAGAAGAGGAACTCAATCGAGAGTGAATAGACAAGGATGAAATGCATTAGGAGGAAATGGAAATAGAGGAAATACACGAGTAGGAAATATATCAGGAGGGAATTGACAATGAGGAAGTACATAAGGAGGAAATACATAAGGAGGAAATAGACAAGAAGGGAATACAAGAGGAGGAAATGGAGAAAAAGGAAATACTTCAGGAGGGAATAGACAAGGAGGAAATACAAGAGGAGGAAACAAAAGAGGAGGAAATGGAAGAAGAGGAACTCAATCGAGAGTGAATAGACAAGGATGAAATGCATTAGGAGGAAATGGAAATAGAGGAAATACACGAGTAGGAAATATATCAGGAGGGAATTGACAATGAGGAAGTACATAAGGAGGAAATACATAAGGAGGAAATAGACAAGAAGGGAATACAAGAGGAGGAAATGGAGAAAAAGGAAATACTTCAGGAGGGAATAGACAAGGAGGAAATACAAGAGGAGGAAACAAAAGAGGAGGAAATGGAAGAAGAGGAACTCAATCGAGAGTGAATAGACAAGGATGAAATGCATTAGGAGGAAATGGAAAAGGAGGAAATACAAGAGTAGGAAATACATCAGGAGGGAATAGATATGGAGGAAATGGATCAGGAGGAAATAGAAAATGAGGAAATACATCAGGAGGGAGTAGACAATGAGGAAGTACATAAGGAGGAAATGGAGAAAAAGGAAATACATCAGGAGGAAATAGACAAGTAGGAAATACATCGGAAGGGAATAGACGAGGAGGAAATATATAAGGAGGAAGTAGACGATGAGGAAATGCGCTTTTTGGAAATGGCAAACATTAATTGGCGAAACTTATTTCTATACACATTTGTATTTATTTCCCCTTAATCCTCTGAATGAGTTTATTTCTATCTATTCCCAAGTCTCTCCATCCAATGGCAGTTCTATTACCTACATGTCATTTCACGCGTGTCGTCCTGATTGAACGTTGGCAGCTGTCAGTCACACCCGTGTGAGCGTCCTGAACATGTGGACTCGAGAAGCCGAGGCTGTGATGGACGCGAGCGCAGAGAAGGTAGAACCCGCCTGTCAAACACCATCAAAGACACCGAGGCCGAGGTCGAAACATGACATTTAGACGTGGAGGTGAAAACTACAGTGAATGTCAACAGCATGATTCATCGCTTTCCTGTCCACACGCTGACATTTATAACTTTTTAATGCGCTGTAATCACCAGAAAGTCCGTCTACGTCTGGCAGCATCCACAGAATGTAACCAGCATCACCTGAGCGTCGTTTTTTCTCGTGAACAACGTTAAGATCAACACCGACCACCAGGGTCACCGTACACAACCCCCGGGGCTAGGAAAGCAAAAACTCCATTAGTGACTAACGCGTAAAATGTCCTCCGAGATCCTGGAAATGTTTGTTTCCTCAGAAACTCTAGTCCAGAGTCACAGAGTCTCATCAAATCATCCACTCGTTTCAACTCTTCCCTTAAGAAAACTGACTCATCTCACCTTGAAACACTTCTTAAATGTACGATGACTTCTCTTGACCATTAACTTAAATTAAGAATCTTTATCGCCATGCATTATGTTTATGGAAGTACATTTGTACCATTGAATAGTTGGATTACACTAAACATTTTTTAAGGTATATAAAAAATTATCAGACAATTCTCATTTAAATTGTTAATTTATATATCAATTAAAATTCGAATCGAATTTTTTATGTTAGGTTTTTTATTTTTCAATTAATTGTTGACTTGGAAAATTTGAAACATTTTAAATTTAGTTTTTTTTTCTCTTTTAAAAAAAAGTTAAAATAAAAAACTGTACTTTTTTTTTACACTTTTTATTTGTTATTCAACGAATTTGAACTTTTAAGGATTTATTTTTGAAAAATTAAAGTTGAATTTTATTTGACATTATTAAGTACCATAAAAATAATCAATTCAACCATTGAATTTTCCGATGGCACAAATGTACTTTCATAAAAAATATACAGTGTATAATTTAGTGTGTGTTTTGGTCCACAAATGTGTAACTCATCCTTAAATAAATAGGTTTCATGTTCATATTCTCCCTCAAAAGTATGTTTTTATTCTCAAATCTGTGTTTAAAGGTTAAAAGTTATGATCCTGAGGTTTGAGCTACACATTTGTAAATCGAGACACATTGTTGAAGATAACTTTTGAGTCGTTATCGTTCCATTCGTGCAACATTAGCGTCACTCCTGAGCTTTAGCCATCCAGCCATTCGTGCCTTCTCCACGTCCGACCCAGGCTTCCCTCCCAAGTCTACACACCTGAAACCACATTGACGAAGACGAAAAAAGCCATTCGACTCATGTGCACCTTTATCGACTATTTATTTATTTATGAATTTATTTATATATTGTGGAGGAACTGAGGGACTCTGTGTTTGTGCACCTTGGCATGTGAGAAGATGAGAAAGAATCCCGGACAAGAGGACGTGGTTCCGGGATTTACCTGCTTGTTTGTTATGTAGCATTCACTTCTGGACCCCCCACGACTCCCCCCCCGCCCCTGTAGGTCCAGATAGGTCTCCGGAGACCAGAACCATGTCACTTGTAATATAAAAAAGTCAGATTTCTGGTTCCTATTTTCTGTATCGAGAGAAACCGGGTCACCTGCTGACGAGAGACGTGCAGCTTTGACCTTGTTTCGGGGGTTGAAGGGTTGAATATCAAATGCATGTCACAGCTTTTTTGCATGATGAATGTGCCTGCTTTGAGCTGAGGTCGCAGGAGGAACCGCCCGCCCCGGCCTGGAGGGCGTCCGGGGCGTCAGATGTATTTTATTAACGACTGCTGTTACATCAACTTTACCAAGAAGTTCAACTTTCAACAATAAAAGAAGTGTTGTTTTTTAACCACGTGTCACTCTGGTCTGTGATGAGCTGCTCGAGTTCTTGAAATAATGTTTAGTAACAAACTGGTAAAGACAAACTTCTGCAGCATGAACACATTTGCAGGACGAAAACCATCTGTTTATTCAACGGCTTCTGTCGTGTAACAGGCAACGTGGCTAGTTAATTGTAAATGTGCAGCGTTGATTGTTTACTAGTATTTAAGGCATACTGTTAATTTGCGGTAATCGTAAATGCGAATTGCAAATAATGCATTCCGAAAACAGTACATGCGTATTGCGGATTACTCAAAAATTGGAAATTGTGATTACATATTGCCCATGAATTCTGTCATAAATTGCAAATGTGTATTGCACAATAACTTGTTTAAAAAAATTGTAAATGCGTTTAGACTAGACCAATAATCAGCTCAGAAAAGCTTAAATGTGTTTATAACAATAATTAGTTCCGAAAATTGTAAATGTGTTCAGAAAAAGAATCAGTTTAGAAAATTGTAAATGTGTTTAGAACAATAATCAGTTCAGAAAAGTGTAAATGCCTTTGAAACATTAATCAGTTCAGAAAATTGTAAATGCGATTAGAACAATAACCAGTTCAAAAAATTGTAAATGTCTTTAGACCAATAATCAGTTTAGATAATTGTAAATGCGCTTAGAAAAATAATCAGTTCAGAAAAGTGTAAATGCATTTAAAACATTAATCAGTTCAGAAAATTGTAAATGCGATTATGACAATAAGTTCAGAAAATTGTAAATGCATTTAGAACAATAATCAGTTCAAAAAATTGTAAATGTGTTTAGACCAATAATCAGTTCAAAAAATTGTAAATGTGTTTAGACCAAGAATCAGTTCAGAAAATTGTTAATGCGATTATGACAATAAGTTCAGAAAATTGTAAATGTGTTTAGAACAATAATCAGTTCTGAAAATTGTAAATGCGTTTAGTCCAATAATCAGTTTAGATAATTGTAAATGCAATTAGAACCATAATAAGTTCAGAAAATTGTAAATGTGATTAGAACAATGATCAGTTCAGAAAAGTGTAAATGCCTTTGAAACATTAATCAGTTCAGAAAATTGTAAATGCGATAAGAACAATAACCAGTTCAGAAAATTGAAAAGGTCTTTAGACCAATAATCAGTTTAGATAATTGTAAATGCATTTAAAACATTAATCAGTTCAGAAAATTGTAAATGCGATTATGACAATAAGTTCAGAAAATTGTAAATGCATTTAGAACAATAATCAGTTCAGAAAATTGTAAACGTCTTTAGACCAATAATCAGTTCAGAAAATTGTTAATGCGATTATGACAATAAGTTCAGAAAATTGTAAATGTGTTTAGAACAATAATCAGTTCTGAAAATTGTAAATGCGTTTAGTCCAATAATCAGTTTAGATAATAGTAAATAGTTTAAATGTGTATAGCACGTTTGTTCAGAACATTGTTCAGAAATAATAAAATGGTAAATGCGAATTTTATCATGTTTAATTTAGTGTATACTTTACTGTATTTCTTTAAAGCGCCTTTTACGTTTCGTCACAAAACAAGACACGACACAAAAAAACCTTCAGCTCTTCATGGTTGTATTTCCACGGATGACATTCTTTCAGGAAAGGTTCAGGAATTCTCGGGAGCGTGAGACACACGTCGACTCGCAGGAGAGAAACTGTTTTTTATTACTTTCACTTCCTGAATCGCCTACAGTGAGAATTCCATGTTTTCTTCAGAAACACATGAAAAGCGGGAGCACGAATGAAAGTGTGATTCTTAAGGTGATCAGTGAGTCGACTGTTTCCATACAGAGGGAATCATGTGGGACTAAAACAAAGTGTGTGAAGAAGGAGCAAGATTCCAAAAATATATATTTATAAGTTCATCTTTATATATATTTATATATTTACGAGGTATGTATCCACAAGAAAGGGAGAAAAAAAAACACTCCAAAGTGGGCGGTTGGTTCTAAACGTGTCCGTCAAAATTCATTAGAAAAGGGTCAGAAGCAGGAAACGATTCACGTCAGACGGTCCTGCTCCGGAGGTTCTGCTCAAACGTGGAGTCCAGTAGCACCAGCGGCCGGTGTGGTTCTGCTCTTCTAAAACAAAATCACTTCATCAATAAGCGCAGCGACCCTCGACGCCCCCCCCAGGGAGGTCCTGTTTCGGATGCGGGGCCCGGGTCCAGGTGAAGGAGTCTCCGTCGAACCGCCGGTGTCCTCGCGAGGGTGGTTAGTCAGGCTGGCAGTTGGGGAAAGCTGCCCCTCTGTGGTCATGCGAGGTACTGCTGCATCGCCGTCTTCGCTCTGAGAAGGAACCAGAGACAAGTTGTTATCTAGAGGGAGTATTAGGAGGAAGGGGTTCGGGGGGGGGGGGGGGTTACTGGGGCGCACCTCTCACTGAGGTTGGGGTCCGGAGACTGAGAGAGTTTGTGCAAAATATCCACGAATCCCATCTCCCGAAGTTTGTCCTGACGGTCCTGAGAGCCTGGAACACACGAGGTCAGGAGGTCAACAAATTAATAAGAGATCAGGTGTCAATCAAACACCTGTCAGTCCGTTTGGAAGACGGATCAGAAACTCACCGTCTTCTTCGTTCCAGATCAGGTTGGAGATGCAGAGAGTGGCTGCGAGCAGGAGTTTCACATTCGAGTGACCCTGCAGGGGGAGAGCAGAGATGTTACAACTCGCTGTGCAAACGACACATTTACAAATTAGTTTTACCACAAAGAAAGACACAACTGAGACTCACGTGAGTCACGGGCTCTGCTCCAGTAAAACTAACAGCCATTGTTTCCAGATATTTAACATTTATATCAAGAAAGTGACCAATTTTCAGAATAAGATTTGACTCCAACTGCTGAACACGTTTGCAGATTCGCTATATTTAACAGTTTCCTTCGTGTTTTCAGCTCAAGCGAAACGCAATTGGTTGTTAATGGTTCACTTGTTGAGATAATTTTAAGTGTATTTTAGCTCATTTGATCAAGACACTATAAATGCGTATTGCACAAAAAAAATTAAATACAATTTTATAATCATTTGTTCAGATTAAGGTAAATGGTTATTGCGAAATAATTTGTTGAAAGTTGTAAATATGAATCGCAAGATAATTTGTTGTAGATGTGTCTAATTTGTATATGAAATTTAACATACATTTAAATTACACTCTTACATTTCTTCCATAAATTGTAAATATGTAATTCACAATACTGAAAATGTTGTTGTAAAAAGTTAGTTTTTTTAAATAAAAATTGTATTGCGTAATAAGTTGTTTAATTAAGTAAGTAAGTAATATTTCCAGACCAGGGTCACAAAGCGCTTAAACAATCAAAACAATATTCAATAAAGTATATACTTTAAAGATCAAGATAAAACTGATAACACAACAGGAGTTCCAGAAAATCAAAATAATAATAATAAAAAGATTAAATGTGTATTGCGTAATAATTTGTTAAAAAAAATTGTAAATGTCATTTGCGTAATAAGTCGTTTGAAAAAATAGTAAAACATTTTTGCGTAATAAGTTGTTTAACAATTTGTTTGTAAAATAAAAATGCAAATTTTGTAATCATTCATTTTAAATATATATACCTAGTTTGCCTAAAGATTGTCAATGCTACTGCACATTATTTTTTATATTTTATTACTGCACAATAATTAGTTCAGAAAATGTGTATTGCAAATTGTTCATATAATTCTAAATGTGGACTGTGAATTCTTTTTCAGCAGAAGAGAAACTGTGAGAAGAGATTTACCAGGTAGTACTTGATCTTCTGCAGCATGTCGTCGTTGGTCATGATGAGATCTTTGGCCGTGTTTCCGTCTGCGATGTTGGCGAGGATGCACAGAGTCTGCGGGAGGAAGACGCATGAACACGTGACTTCTGGAGCGAGACGTCACGAGTGCGAGCGGCGGCCTCACCTGCTCCTTCACCTCCACGCTGTGCTCGGCCTCCAGGATGAGGGTCACCGCCTGCATGATCTGCTTCCCGTGAGAACTCATGATCTGGTCGATGTGCTGCCGAGCAGAAACAAGACGCTTCAGTGACCAGAGGATGGATCTTCAGGCGTATTATCGTCTAGTACGTTCGGTCTCTGGTCACGTGACTCACCGGGCGCGTGGACAGCAGGTTCCGCAGCAGACCCAGAGTCTTCATCAGAACGTTGGTGTCCGAGTCCGACAGCAGGCGAAACAACTGCTCCGTCCCGAGGCACTGGACAATCTCCACCTTCACCTTCTGCTCGGCCTGGAACGCCATGTTCTGTTGGGCGGAGAACAAGGTGTTGAGGCGAAGACGCTTCCACGCATGTCACCCTTTAGATCGGAAAGACGACTCGCCATCAGAGCCCAGATCCCGTTGACCCTCAGCGCCGGACTCTCGCTCTGCGTTAAACTGCATAGTAACTCGATGACTCCGGACTCCAGGATGGGCTGCAGGACAGAGACAAGTTCTTGACGCTGGAGCACCATGTGTTGAGGTCGACGTGGTGAAGGTTCTCACCTCTTTGCTGGGCGAGAACTCCAGCAGCAGGTTGCATAGTGTGGACGAGGCCATGACCAGGACTTCATCGGGAGCGTTCTGCAGCAGCTACGATCATGAACAAGAGTTTAAACATTACAAGTTTCTACTTTTTTTTGCTAAACATTGCAGTTACACTAGTCTGACAGTAGGGGGAACCAGAAAAAAGTTTTCAATCTCCCATAATGATGCTTCACTCTGGATAATAGGTCAAAATATAGTTATATATGTAACGTATAGGTGAGTATTGGCAATAATCTCTTGATATGATATATCACAATATATAGTGATACTGTAGTAACAAGGATATATTTGTAGTATTGCAGAGTACTTGACTCTGGTGTTGCAGAATTTACAGACCACATGACTTTTGACAAAGTCGTAACTGATTTCATTTGTTTTGAAACCAAAATATGTCTGAAAATTAACTTTGAAAAAGCTGCTGGAGTCACTGTATCCTCTCGTCCTCAGTCATGGGTCCGGGATTTCACAGGATCTAGCCGTTCATTTAGTTGGGGAGGACGTAATGACTGCTGCCATCTAGCGGCTGGAGGTTTAATTGCAACACAACAATGAACAAACTTTTTAAAGAATTTTTATGAAAATTGTAAATAAAATCTCATTATCTTATTTTAAACACAAAACTTAAACCACAAATTAACTATAGAATTAACTAAAAATAGGATAAACTATGTTTTCTTGAATCACTGTGAAAGAATATTGCAGTATTTAAGGGTTAGATATTTTTCTTACACCATTACTAACATCCTCATCCACTAAAAATACTATCATAAGTCGTTTCATGAACCTTCATCAGAGGTTTCCAGACGGCGTGGTCGTGGAAACTGGTCCTCAGCTGCTGCACCGACCGAGAGAGACTATGGAGACACCTGCAGGAAACCATGAGTCAGCAGTTATTTTTTAAAAAACATCCACTCATCACATCTCAACTCACCTGACGGCGGCCAGACGGACTTTGATGCTGGACTCCGACAGGCCGCTGACTATCCTGTCCATCATGTTCTCCGTCTCCGTGATCTGAAGCCGAGCGGACGGAGGTTCAAACACACAAACAAAAGCACAACGTGAGGATCTACACACCTTCTTACGAATGTCCTCGTCGTTGGAGCCCAGCGAGGCGTAGAGTTTGAAGGCAGCTTGTCTGAGCTCGTGTGCGTGCTTCAGGTCGTGGTCCAGCTGGAGACGGACAGAGTTTCAGCAGCAGAACTCGACACGTGAAAAGGTAAATGCTGGGACTTGGGCAGATTAAATGTCAGGGTTTACGCCCGCGACTATTTTTGAAATATCACGGCGCAGTTTGATGAAGCTCAACATTTAATGTGGTCGAAGTCAGAGGTGCGTGTTGGCGAGAATCTGTCGATACGATATATAGCGACACTGTAGTAACAAAAATATAGTTGTCGAGTACTTCACTCTGGTGTTGCAGAATTATCAGAAGTCTTATCTGCTTTCATTTGTTTTCAAACCAAAACATCCGCTTTAAAAGCTGCTGGAGTCGACTGTATCCTCTCGTCCTCAGTCATCGCCAGAATTAAATTGTTCCTTATAAATATGTCCAAACATCAGCTTTAGAAGCCGCTGGAGACAAATGTATCCTCTCGTCCTCAGTCATCGCCAGAATTTAATTGTTCCTTATAAATATGTCCAAACATCAGAATTAAAAAAAAAACTGCTGGAGTCACTGTATCCTCTCATCCTCAGTCATCGCCAGAAATGAATTGTTCCTTATAAATATGTCCAAACATCCACTTTAGAAGCCGCTGGAGTCTTATGTATCCTCCTGTCCTCAGTCATTGCCAGAATTTAATTGTTCATTATAAATATGTCCAAACATCAGCTTTAAAAGTTGCTGGAGTCACTGTATCCTCCTGTCCTCAGTCATCGCCAGACTTTAATTGTTCCTTATAAATATGTCCAAACATCCGCTTTAGAAGCCGCTGGAGTCTTATGTATCCTCCTGTCCTCAGTCATCGCCAGAATTTAATTGTTCATTATAAATATGTCCAAACATGAGCTTTAAAGGCTGCTGGAGTTGACTGTATCCTCTCATCCTCAGTCATCGCCAGAATGTAATTGTTCCTTATAAATATGTCCAAACATCAGCTTTAAAAGCTGCTGGAGTCACTGTATCCTCTCATACTCAGTCATTGCCAGCATTTAATTGTTCCTTATGAATATGTCCAAGCGTCAGCATTAAAAACTGCTGGAGTCACTGTATCCTCTCATCCTCAGTCATCGACAGAATTTAATTGTTCCCTTATAAATATGTCCAAACATCCGCTTTAGAAGCCGCTGGAATCTTATGCATCCTCTTGTCCTCAGTCATCGCCAGAATTTAATTGTTCCTTATAAATATGTCCAAACATTGAATTATTGAATTTCCCCTCGCGGGACTAATAAGGGATTCTAAAAAAAACAAAAAAAAAAAAACATCAGCTTTAAAAACTGCTGGAGTCACTGTATCCTCTTGTACTCAGCCATCGCCAGAATTTAATTGTTCCTTATACATATGTCCAAACATCAGCATTAAAAAAACTGCTGGAGTCACTGTATCCTCTCATCCTCAGTCATCGCCCAAATGTAATTGTTCCTTATAAATATGTCCAAACATCAGCTTTAAAAGCTGCTGGAGTCCACTGTATCCTCTTGTCCTCAGTCATCGCCAAGATTTCGTAGGAAGATGAATCAAATGATTTATATTATTATATTTATTTGATATGAACCATAAGTATGATAAGGGTTCTGATAAGGCGTGGAGGGAGCAGAGAAGTACAAACGGGCCCCACCCTCGCCCACTGACGCACCCTCTTGATGTCGGCGATGGCCGACACCGAGCTGGGGTACTTGAAGTAGTCGGCCAACATGGCCACCAGGTGGTCGGTGGTGCTGGCGATGCGCTGCAGCTCCACGTCCGGCTCCATCAGGTAGGCGAGCGTCTCGGCGCCCTCGACCCGCTCCTCCAGCAGATGCTCTTTGCTGCACATCCTCACCAGACACGGCAGCGTCTGGAACGACACCAGGAAGTGACGACCTTTAAAAATCCTGCACTCTTGACAGTTAGAGGTTTAAACTGCAGACGTCTCACCTTCAGAACCACGCAGCCGTCGTCGGTCCGGATGGCGCCGGCGCGACACATGTAGGTTAAACTGGGACAGGAAGGAGGAGGAAGAAAAAACGATCAGACAGAGTTGGCGTGAGGACGGAGGAGAGAAGGAAGAGTCGTTCACCATTTGGCTGCTGTGAGCTGCATCTCGATGGGTTGATCTCTTTGCATCATCCTGACGAACACCTGAGAGAGAGGCTCGCCTTCCACCAGCACTGCACACGTCAACACACACACGTGTGAACACACACACATGAACACAAACAAGTCAACACACACATGTAAACACACACGTCAACTCGAGCCAGAGCTACTTCAGGCTTCAGTCAAGCGTTGTCTGGGCGATACACATGAATATATAATATTTTTTATTCAAAATAATTTGACCAAATATTCAGTTTTAGAGGTTCAATATTTTCTAAAGCAAATACATCCTTTTTTTTGGATTCATTATTTGTTATTTATTTGTTTTTAACAATAAAATAGTTAAATATTTTGTATTTTTCAAGGTTATTTTTCTCTCATTGAACTGTTGAATTCACAAATTGTAATTTTTAAATGTATATACTTCTTGTATCGAATAGTTGCGTTACAAAATATAAATGTTTTGATTTGCATTATACTTCCTTTTGTTGTAATTTGTAATATTTTAATCAAACATTTTCAACAAATTTTAACTTTTAAAAAGGTTTGATTCATTCAAGATTAAACATTTTAATACACGGTTTATTTATTTACTTTTGAATAGCCGAATTATTATTTTTTAAATATTAGAACAATGTTTTTAAATATAATTATACCTAAACAACAAAGAAAAAATGACTCGATATAAACTTTGTTTTTATTAACGTGAAGGGAATGGCTTGCAAATATATGAAGGCTCCACAGGGCAAATGGCAAACAGGTTTTTTTTTTTTTTTATCTTTTTAAATTGTCCAGAGCAAAAACTCTAATTAATCAATCAAATAAATATGTTTCCCTGACATACATGTCCACATCCATTAATATATATTGAAACATTGAACTAAATAGAATATTTAGGTAGCAATTATCCATTTTTTAAGCAAATTAAATTAGATTTTCTCCCTCAAGGTACATTTTAGTTGATGGTCCTGAAACATTTATTCATTTGCTGACATATGCACCTCTTTAATAGAAAATCTCCCACCGTTGTTGAGCCATTTGATGAAATATCTTGACATAAGTTTTTTGAGTTGATCCTTGTTCATCATGTCAGAAAGTTAGTAATAGTGGTTTATTTACCAAACCTAACAGCAAGTATGAGTGACTGTGATGTTTTATTTTTATTCTTGCAGGCTCAATATATCTTAATTATCTACCTTTTTTTCATCAAAAAAACTCCTGTCAAGTTCCTTCAACTTCACTCGTCTCATCTTAAACATCTTTATACGTCCCTATATCAACGTTAATCTTCTTTGATTTTTTCAGACAACCATCCATATCATGGACCACATGTGGTTCAATCTTTAAAAAGACTCACCGTTCACCAGCGTCATGGACACCTGAGTGTTCTCGTACGCCAGCACTGAGAAACATTTTAACGCCTGCATTCGAACCTGAGGCGAGGAAACAAAGGGGTTCAAAGATGGAGGTTCCGGCAGCGTCGCTGTCAAACGCTTGCCTTATAAGAGGGAGAGATGAGGAGCGGGGAGATGTTCTGGATGACGCCGTGGTTGAAGAGAACGGTTTGGTGCTCCGGTGTCTGAGGAGGAAGAAGAAGAAGAAGAAACGTGAGACAACACGACGTGTTCCTCCGACGCTCCTGAGAAAACACCAACAAATACCTTACAACAGTGAGAGAAGATCTGGGTGATGTACTCCTGAGTCCGGTGTGAGCGGCTCAGTAGAGACATTAGATGAGGGATCACAGTGGGAACCTGAGAGCAACACAGACCTTTACTTTTTCAGAAAACACACAGAAATCCACATAAATAAAGTCAATGAAAACAGTCTCTCTTTGCCGAAGTGACCCCGACTTAAACCGATGTTTGAATCTTGAGAGCAAATCTGGAGACAACACGAGTCATTTCTGCACCACTTTCACACATTAAGACGTTGGTGAGACCTGTCAGTCATTGTCTGACCCCGCCCCCTGTATCTGTGGCCTGTGATTGGACCAAACATGCTATTAGACTGTTGTTTCTCTATTTCGCTAAAGAAAATTAGCCACGTTTCGACAAACAAATGGACATTATGATGACATTTGAACATCAGAGATTCATTTGAAACCAGATCAAAATCATTCTTCTGAAGATATTTCATGGTCTGTTCTGCGAGTATTTTGGAATTGCACAGTTTTAAGGTCTTGAGATTTTAGCTGTAGAGTTGAAGATAAATTATCTAATATATTTGTTCTTGACCAACACATTTTAAACGTGGAGGCTTTCGTCAGACTATTAAATAATTTCTCATTGAAAATCGAATTGATTTATCCGTTATGTTTAATTTTGAAATTCATATACAACATAAATAACATGATAAATAATCTGAGATTTGCAACTGTCACTGAGGAAAACAACGGAACATTTAAGACAATAATAGTCACCTGATAAGAACAGTATTGTATCAAAAAAATTGTAAACTTTTCATCCCCATAACACCTTGTTGAAGTTTAACTTCCAAACACCTGAGCTGAGGTCTTTGATCTTATAAACCTGCTCATCATGTGAGGGATCATAATCCTGCAGCAGTAAAGAGGAAATAAAAGTATTATTGCGATGCTAGGTTTGGTTCTTGGATGCTAATACTAGCATAACAAACCATGTTTTTTGTCTCTGTTCCACGTTTTATAATTGCTGACATCAGCAATTTCCAATCTTTTGAGCAGATTAAAAAAGATCATCACTCAGATTTTACCCCTTGAGGGCCAGATTTTGACAACTTTCTTCTCATCTGAACCATCTAGTGTCGACCCTCGTCATCAGAGGCGAAACACTCACTGTGTAGAGCAGCTGCACTGGTGTGACCGGACTGATGAAGACCGTTCTTAGACATCGCAGACAGGCTTCTATGAAGATGAGATCCGGACACAAAACACCTTCAGGGTCGACACAGAGAGCGTCAGAACGGTGTCTTCTACACATGGCAAAAAAAACCCTGGTGTGCTGACCCTGAAAGAGGGCGGGGATGATGTGACAGTCCACCAGGGACTTGATGTTGTTCTCGGTGCCCATGGCCAGGCTGCCCAGCACCACCGCACACTCCGTCCTCAGCTCCAGACTGGAGGAGCTCTGCTGCAGCAGGTACAGTAGCCTGGAGGACAGAAGAGCATTTTTTTTTTAAAGATGCAACTCGCGACAGGAGGAGGTGAAGAGCACCGACCTCGGCACTGCTCCCAGGACGATCAGATTGGCTTTCTGCTTGTTGTTTCCAATGACCGCGTTCTTCATGTCGCTGTGAAGACAAAGCTGGATCAAAGAAGAGAACGGACTCTCTCTTCTTCTGCTGAACAGGACCCATAGAGGACCTTTCGCTAAAACCTAAATAGAATCATTTTTATTTAAAATATTAAATATATATTCACGTAGCACGGTGAACAAGTGCGGGTGATATCATGAGACGTCGGGCTGATCGGGTAACAAGAGCTAAACACTTCCAAGGTTAAAAATAAAGAGCAAACTAACCACAGCGATAACTGACGCGAGAGCAAGATGGTAAACAACATATACGATCTATGTATTTTTACACTGACAAATGCTCCTGTGGCTTAAGTTAAAACCAAGACTTAAAGATTTTTTAATACCATTTTAAATTACATTTTAGATCAACTGAACAATCAACCATAATAAAAAAAAAATGCAATTTAATTTCATATTTTTAGGGACAATTTTATCCAAATTTTCATGTTTTTAAACGTAAAATAAAATGAGGTTTCCTGCCGAAAGTACGTCGTGCCTCGTAAACGTTGCCCGGGTCATTTTCAGCGCTGGTCAGAATGT
Organism: Callionymus lyra; assembly: GCF_982586985.1. Lineage (NCBI taxonomy): Eukaryota > Metazoa > Chordata > Actinopteri > Syngnathiformes > Callionymidae > Callionymus > Callionymus lyra. The sequence continues at coordinate 11,800,968 of NC_141829.1, forward strand.
CGATTCTCATTAAATTTACATGTTGTTGTCCGGAGCGAACGTCTCTTTCCGAAGTCGCTGCATGAACCACAATGAAATAGAGCCTCGACGTGCATCTGCTGTGAGAGTCGAGGCTGAAAACGCTTGTTTTGTTAGTCGTTCTAGTGTGATTGCATGTAAATCTGTAATTTATTATTATGTTTTTATGATTAATAAATCTAACCAGATATTTAGAGATTTGAAACTTAAATAAAATATTAATTATTATATTTTCACTTTTAAGAGTTTTAACATTTTATATTCAAAACAATTTAATTGCAAATTTAGGCCTTTTTTATAGATGAATAAATGTAATTCCCTTTAAAAACGTTCTAAAGATCCACAGGAATGCTGTAGATTGACATGTAAGGATTTTAACCGTTGATATTTGAGTCAACAGCTAGAATTTTCGGTGCAAATATACTTGTGAAACCATGCATAAAAATAATAAAACGTACACAAGGGAAGTCACACTGACGACAACAACATAAATCAAGTTGAAACTATGGTGTCCTGGTGGATTCTTGACACCGATTCTCACTCACATGACTCCCTGCAGCACTTTCTGTGGGTCGGGGTCGAACAGTCTGTCCACATAATGACGACTGGTGGCTGTGACCTCCTAAAAGAAGAAGACAAAAAAAAGATACATTTTAATCACTCCGTTTGGACGATCCAACTATGGAATCAAAATTTATTTATTTCATCCTTGTGCTCGTCTAGATGATAAATTATGTAATCATCTATAAATAATCAAATGTATCTGCCTTATAAATGCAAACATGCACAGCTGTAAACAAACATTTTATTTCAGGGTTTCTAAGAAGAATATTAGGTAAGTAAGTATATTTGTTGAGCACTTTGCTAGACCAGGGTCAAAAAACGCTTATATGATAATCAAAACAATACTCCTAAAAATATATACTTAAAAGGTCAAGATAACACCGAGACAAACACAGGAGTCTCAGAATATCAACCAAAAGCCTGAACAAATAAAAGTGTCTTAAGATGTTTCTTAAAGGAGTCAGTAGATCATCAAACACAAAGAGAGAAGAAGATCGTTCCAAAGCTTAGGAGCAACAGCCTGGAAGGATTTCTCTCCTCTGGTCCTGAACCTTGTTCAGGAACCATCAGTAGATTCTGATCCACAGACCTCAGAGCCCGAGCTGGGGTGTAAGTCTGGATCAGATCACTGATGGAAGGTCTGACCATGAATAGATCTGAAAGTAAGAACCAGAATTTTTCAAGTTGATCCTGAAAGAAACTGGCAGCCAGTGAAGAGATTTAAGGATCAGGGAAATGCGAGTTCTTCTACTAGAGCACATTTAGTTTAGTCTAAAATGCAGAATGGAATCCAAAAAAGGAGGGAAAACATCTAACCAATGAGTGAACAGTCCTCAGAGTTTGATTAAATGAGGTTTAAAAATAAGGTCAATTTATTTATTTTTTATTTTACTTCATTACAAAAGCTTGTAAATATAACAATTTTGTGGCTTCATTGTAGCTGTGATACAAATGTGTTGGTTTCAGGTTTATATAAAATGTGAGGAAATAATACATGTTTATTATATAAAGACGAGTCCAAATAAAAACATGGCGCTCTTTAAAGTAATTACTATATTATTATTATTATTAATATTATAGCACGGTTGTATTATTCAACTAAGCTGATACTTACATTGAGCTAACGTTCAAGAAAATAACTATAGAATTTAAAGTGCAAATAAAACACATGTGTAGTATAAAATACAATAGTTTTTTTATTATTCTATAATCATTTCATCCATCGGTGTTTAAACATACGAGAGATCACTCCAACTATTAGCACTTAGCTGCTAACTCACTCCGAGTGACACTGACAGCTTCAAAGTTCACTCGGTTTGCTTCCCGGCGCGCACCGGAGGGGCGAGTTCGAACCCCAGAACGCATGCGAAACAGCTACACCCGCCCGTCTCCGCACACCCCGGTGAGGAGAACAGTCGCGCCCGCTTCTACGTAGAGCGTATAGACGAGCTACATGTTGCAACAAACGTCGCTACTTCTCGACCGGTGACTCGGTATCACTGATCGATTGGTATCATTTTCATCCCGGGATCGATTAGAATCTTGTGCAAATGTTGTACGAGCGGATAAAAAAGCACGTTGCACTCACAGATAGCACACTAATGCGGAGAGGGGCCTCCAACAAACACGCCATCTCTCTTCCCCCGATCGAGCGCCCCAGCCGGCGCAGCTCTGCACAGTCACTCCGCCCCCCAGAGCCGCTGCGAGCGACTGGACTTGAGTTAAATCAAAACTATGAATAAAGAGGTTTCTGTGCCTCTGTTGTTGTTGACAAACACATGAGCAACAGGGAGAAAAACAAGAGCTAACTTGTGCACACAGTGGATTTTGTCATTGAAGTAAATGCTGTTTATATTTATGACGTAAGAGGGTTTAATCTTTGTTAGATTCGACACAAAGGATACAAAGTGACAAATACGTCCATTTGTTTTTTTTCTTGCTTTTAAATCCAGTTTATTGTTTAAACAGTTTCGATTGAATTGAAGTTTTTGTCGACGTTTAAAGGATCGCTCGTGCTTCATTTTAATCATTTTATTTATTATTTTTTTGGACCACTAGCTTTATTTTATTTGCAAATATAGTTTAAAAAAAACGTAAATAATGTGTCGCAAAGGTGTGTTAATTAAGCCTCTTTGTGCGTGATTTAATCAAATATCGATACCCATTTATTTTTACGTTTCACCGAATTTAATTGTCGAAACTACCGATAGCGATCAAAGTGTTCTTCCCCAGTAAAGATTCCGCGCATGCGCGTTGGTCAGACGCGGGGTGGTACTTTCGTCTGAATCGTGTCCAGCAATTCCTGCAACAAAAATAATGGCATTTTAAGGCATTTTCACAAGTTACGAAGCCACGCGCAGAAGAAAGAACTCCCGGACAACAAAATACGAAGGTAAGCGTTGAACTCGCTCTGATTTTGAACGATATACGTGTGGCGTCGTTCATCTGCTTAAGACTTGTTGTTTGTGTTACATTTTGATCGAAGATAGTTTCTAACTTTAGTTGGTATGACCTACTTTATTTATTCACAACTCTATGGTTTTGCAACCTATAGTTATAAAGGCAACAGAAGCCCTTGAATGCGTGGTTGTTGTTCGTAGAGCAGAAATACAAACACGTAAAACACATGGAGGAAACAACATTAGCAACGTTAGCATCGCAACACATGCACAATGGGAGTGTTCTTAGGTAGTTACACGGTCAAGACTACGTTCATGTTCAGGTAGAAAAGCATCTAAGAACGTCCTTATATTTGAGCTCCTGGAAACCAGCGTTAGGTTTTATTTATTTTCCTGTCATCTTCTCCCATTGGGGTTTGGTTACAGAGTTAAGAGTCATGTTTTATTTCGGTAACTATTACAAAAATCTTTCTAATATGTTTTATTTTTTTGACTTTCCAGGCCACTTATCTGTGCACCATGAAGATCGCGGTAGAGGGCTGCTGCCATGGGGAACTGGACAAAATCTACGAGACCATCGGCTACCTGGAGCAGAAAGAGGGGCTCAAGGTCGACCTCCTGCTGTGCTGCGGAGACTTCCAAGCAGTGCGAAACGAAGGAGACTTGAAGTGCATGGCGGTTCCCAACAAGTACCGAACAATGCAGACATTTTACAAGTAGGTTTTCTTTTTTGGCGCTTTCTTAATTTCATCTTTTCCAACGAATGAAAAGTAAAACGTGTTTTTGTTTCAGGTACTATTCAGGAGAGAAGAAAGCACCAGTGCTCACCATTTTCATTGGAGGGAATCATGAGGCGTCCAACCACATGCAGGAGCTTCCGTACGGCGGCTGGGTGGCTCCTAATATTTATTATTTAGGTATGAAGCACGATATATTTATTTCTGATGACGTCCATTTGTTCCAAGTCTAACCTGGACTTGTGTTCTTAGGTTATGCTGGTGTTGTTCGGTACAAAGGTGTAAGGATCGGTGGCTTATCTGGGATCTTCAAATCAGGCGACTATCGAAAGGGTGAGTTTTCTTATGCAGTTTTTTAGAAGAGGAGCGGATAAATCTTTATACTAAAAGTCTTTTGCTTCTCCAGGTCATCATGAATTCCCCCCATACAACCCAGATACCATGAGGAGCGCTTATCATGTCAGAAATATGGAGGTCTTCAGGCTTAAACAGGTTAACCATTTTTAAATAAAATTTGGAAAGAGTACTTTATTAATTACTGAATAACTGATTAATTCTAAATAATCCCTCAGATCTCTATGCCCATGGACATCTTCATGACCCATGATTGGCCAAAAGGCATCTATTATCACGGGAACACAGAAAAGTTGCTGAAAAAGAAGAAGTTTTTGCGTCATGAAGTGGAGACGAACACGTTGGGTAGTCCGGCTGCTGCAGAAATCCTAGACCACCTCCAGCCCAGCTACTGGTTCTCGGCACATTTGCATGTGAAATTTGCTGCACTCAAGGAGCATCAGGTGAGACTGGCGACTTGAAAAGGGACATCAAATGAATTCTAACGGTTGTTTGACTTGTATTTGTAGCCCAAAAGTGGTGCCGCTCCTCGGGTGACCAAGTTCCTCTCTCTGGATAAATGTCTTCCCTATCGAGAGTTCTTGCAGGTAATTATTTTTCTTGCATGTTTCAAATAAATGCCTCAAGGGGGCGCCATGATACATATCCAGACACGATTTTGGTAGTAGTTGTTGAACCTTCTTAATCTCTTGTTTATTTGTGGTGTAGATCGTGGATATACCAGACAGACCTGATTGTGGCGACGGGTTGGAATATGATCCAGAATGGCTGGCTATCCTAAAGTCCACCAACAGCCTGCAGCAGACGACCCGATACACATGGAATCCTCCAGAAAATAACGGGCTTCATGAACGGTGTGTGATCAGTCAGAGTCCAAGGTCTTGTCATAGGTTATTAGGAAGAGGGCTGTAATAACAGCATAATTGAGTCTCAATAGTTCTGTGGATGGTAATCACTAGACGGTGTAAAAAATATTATAAATTGATGAGAAAAAGAAAATGTTTTTAAAATATTAGCTTTATGGACTAAAAGGTTGTTATCTTCAGGTGGGACTTCAAAGTTTCTGAACAAGCAATGATGCAGGTGGTCGAAGAACTCAACGGAGAGCTCTCTGTCCCAGAGAACTTCTGTCAGACGGTTCCCGTGTATGACCCCAAAAATCCTGTACCACACATGGCGCCGGGCTACAAAACCAACCCACAGACCACCGAGATGTGTGCGACTCTGGGCCTCACAGACATCTACGCTCAGGTGGGACAAGGGCTGCAGAACCGATCCATGGGCGAGGCGGACGAGGACAGCGTCGAGAGCACAGATGAACCCAGCGAATATCCAACAGACACTTCTGGGATGTCGAACTCTTTCAATCCTGACGAGATCACGATAGAGGATGAATGGGAGGAAGAGGAGGAGTGTGTGAAGAGCAGTGAAGCACCAGTTGAGATGCACACGCCGAGCAAACTGATCCTTCCGGATCCCAAATCCGAGGAGTCGCCCACTCGTATGCTGGACATGCTAAAGCTGCCCCTGCCTGTTCACTCCACCCCTCAGTCCGCCTTGATGGCCGAGGCAGAAGGCGGACCCGGTGAGCCCAAAGAAGACTTCTCGGCTGCACGAATCCTCAAACGCAACAGCGACGAGAGGAACAACCCCGACAGTAGAAACACAACGCCCATGATCAAACGCAGAAATCAGGTCATCTACCAAACTGTAGAGGACGAGGAGTGTCAGGCTGAGTGATCACCTTTATTTTTCTTAATTTTTTAAAACGTCCAGAGATCTGGCAGGAGTTATATCTGCCTGTTTTATAACACAATCATGTGTAGAAGTGAGTTTACTTTACTGAAACATGTACATTTGGTTTATACAGAAAAGGCTGCGGAGCCTTAAATGAATATTTTATCAGTTTTATCCAAGTTTTTTAAGGGGGGAAAAGAAAATCTGTTTAATTTTTTGCAGATGCCATTTAAAGGCAAATGATTTGAATACATGTCCTTTTTTTAAAAAGATGAAATTATGTTTAAACAAGTTGATGTCATGTGTTAATTTTTCTAGATGTATAAAAACCACCAGCATCATAAACAAGAGAATCAAGTGTTGAAAATATAGCGTTAGTTTAACTTTATTTGTGAGTTTGTCTTTATTTTCAAACAATCATTTCAAGTACTTCTTACCAAAATGTGGGCTTATACTGACAAATACTGAAAACTCAATTCGATGAAGCTACATTATTAGATTGTGCAGACGTGACAAATTAAAAAGAAGTATTTAAGCATCTACAAAAAATTATATTTTTTGAAATTTTTCAAGCAGCCAATTTCCAGCCTGAATGTACAATATTTGTTGTACATTTAAAACTCATTGTCAATATGTTCTTGGGGCTCATGTGAGCTGAGAACATGAACAATCTTGTTTAACAACGTTTAAAGAAAGCCCGATGTACAACGACTGCATCCTTTTAAGATTCACTCGGGTGGTATTTTGGATCACAACCTACTTTTAATAATCTATTTCTCTTAACCCATGAGAAACATTTCCTGAAATTCCTGAAGTTTTTTTTTCACACAGTAAAAAAACATATTTAGCAGAGTTACTTCGCCAGGAGAAGAATGTGACGTTATGCTGGGTAAAAAAACAAAACATTTTAAATGTATAGATTAATTGTTATTGTCCTCTCCGGTCAAATGTCGTCCGATATTTAATGGCTCTGGATTGGATTTAGATTCTTCCTCCGGTCAAATCAAGTTTTATTAATGGTCATTATGGGGCCATAATAAAGTCGTCATAATGATAACGTGGTTCACTTCCTGTTTCTGCAGTTATTTTAGAGAACAAGTTGAGTCAGTTTATCTAAGGTTCTCATAGAAGCTGCGGAGTTGCTTGTGTCACCTTATTATGAATCACTAATGAAACTTCTCGACAGTCCATGTGACTCACTCGACTACTGCGTCACTCTTCAGTCGGTCTTGTTTGTTCACGAGTCGAACAAAAATATACTTGAATAATCTTTTCAAAATTTGTTCAGGGGATTCACGTTGGAAGCTCCTTTCCTGGGAATTGAACCTTGGTCAGATTCACGGTGTTGCATAGTTCCGATATTTTCGCAGGTCACCTCCGCAAAGACGTCAGCGTCAAGAAAGAGTGACCGTCGCTCCTAAATATAGACCTTTTTGTTTTGCTGACTCATCATTTTTGTTTTCTTTGGTGCATTTTACCAACTTTCAGTTCAGCTCATGACAGAATCAAGTCCGTTTTCTCCAACCATAAGAAAAATTAGTTCTGATAATGAATCTCTTCAATCTTTACTGTATTTTTTATGTTGTGGGTTTAGCATATATATATTTATATGTTCTCCCCACTATTACATTAAAAAAAATGTAGCACAAAAGGGAAAGTGTTTGGAAAAAAATCTATTTGATCACTCTGGGTGTGTATTGACAAGATTCAGGCGATATAAGTATCACGATAATGGAGTAACAATACAATATATTGTGATACTGTAGTAACAAGGATATATTTTTTAGTATTGTCGAGTACTTGACTATGGTGTTGCAGAATTTACAGACCACATGACTCTTGACAAAGTCGTTACTACTTAATTTTTTTTTTTTTTTAAACCAAAATTTGTTTAAAAAAAATGGATACAGCTTTAAAAGCTGTATCCTCTGGTCCTCAGTCATCCCCAAGAGATTGCAGGATCTTATTGTTTGCTGCCGGAAAATTAAAAGCAACACAGAAATAAACGAATGCCGTGAATAATTTGATTTAATTGTAACTAAAGCCATATTTATTGTACACAAGGAGTGTTTGAACATATGAATACGGCGATATATTGTGTTTTTTGTTTATATACAATTAATAGGCAACATTCATTTTTTTGTTGCAACTTATTTTTTTCGGAGACGGCATACATTGCGTCCTCTGCAGCTAATAGAAAAATGAAATCCTGCAAGAGCCCAGTGATGACTGAGGACGAGAGGATACAGTCGGCTCCAGCAGCTTTTGAAGCTGATGTTTGGACATATTTTGGTTGGAAATCAAATGAAAGGAGTTCCGACTTCATCAAGAGTCATATGGTCTGTAAATTCTGTAACACCAGAGTCAAGTACTCGACAATACTACACATATATACTTGTTACTACAGTATCCAGTATATTGTTATCGTTAAACATGAAAATAAGCATCAGGGGGCTGGCAGAGTCAAAACTGGACAAAGAAGAAAGTTGAGTTGTAAGTCCTTCACTTTTATTAACATCAGGACACGACTGTGATACGTAATAACATACAGTGTATTAGACAAACTCTACATCCACACAAGAGCCAAAACAACGAAGCCTAATCACATGATGCTGCTGGGATATTATGATACAAAGCCGTCTTATCGTTTCTTCCTCAGACTTTTTCCCGACGAGAGACGCACTTGAGTCACACGAAAAAATAGAAAACTGGGGAAATAGGCACTTCTGTTTTTTCTTCTTTATCATTTTCACCAGCCAAGCTTTGAAGAGCAAACGCCACATGAACGCATCAACTTGTATCTCAAACCCATCTGAACGCCACCCGGTTTCTGCTACAAACGTGTCACTTCCTGCACATGTGTGGAGATTAAATGTGAGCATAAGTAGTCGTGAGTTGCATCGTGCAGTTGAATCTTCAGCAGGAAACGAAAGACCTTCACAGACTCCAGTTCCAACACTAAATATGTACATTTATTGTCGTGTTGACCTCGGAGTGCAGATGATGACGGGGACACACAAGAGTGGGAGGAAATTAGAGTAACTTTCAATATTTACAGCCGGAGAGGAAAACAAAAGAAACAATTCGTAGATTTATTTTTACATCTTTCCCCTTTTTTCTTTTTAAATGAATTTATTCTCTTGCTGTGGATGTGTGCTGCTCTTTTTTTTAATATATTATTTGCAATCCAGACAGTTTTGACAGGACAGAGGCTGAATGACGACATGATTAGTGCTAAAGTACTACACAGCTGCTCCTCCACGTTCCTCTTCGAGAACCAGCAGAAGTTCCTCTTTTGCTCACGGTCTCGTCCACGTAACCGTCTTGTCGAAAAGCGGAGGGATGGGAGGGTGGAGGTGAGCGTCGCCTCCTGCAGGTGGGCTCGAGGGAGACGGAGGTGGTCGGAGGTGGTGGTGGATGATCTTAGTTCCCGCCACAGCAGGCTCGGCTGGAGTGAGCGTCCGGGTCCTGGAGGTTGACGCCGCGATGCCGCGCGGCATGTGTCGGGTTCTGGGTGTCCGTTTTTGGCATCTTTTTCGCTGCGTTCAGAACAAATGTTCAGGTCGTTCGTATTCTAATGATCCACGACTAATATTTGCTCACAAGTTTAGCTTTAAACAAACTTGAAAATAACCACTTCCCGGTTGTTCACTTTGTGGTAAATCATAAACACAACTTTATACATGTCATTTAAATAAATAGCACTAGACTTCTCGTTTGGTAGCATAGCATTGTTGCGTACGGGAGTGGACAAAATATTTTGACAATGCAAGTCGCACAATGTAAATTTACCAAGCTTGAACAGGAAGTACGAGTTTGCTGATTTTCTTCATTAAAAAACGAATTTATTACCATCAATATCAGCTAAACTTTTATTTGAAGTCTCATCAATCATCTTTTATCTATTTAATTATTATTATTTTATTATCTTATCGATTTTTATTTATTTCTTTCATGAAAAATTGCTGTATTTGCTGTGGATAATTTGGACCTCCTGAGGGATCAATACAATTCTACTTTAACCTTAACCTTATCCTTGTTCCTTAGTTTATCTTAAAAACCTTAACTTAATCCATCACAAAAATTAAACATAAATAAAATTATTATTTGAGCTTTGCAGAGTTTGACACCAATGCTGTATTATATTTACATTCGTTCCAATTATTCCTGTAAATGCCTGTGTCCTCATTTAACCCTCTCATCCTCAGCAAAGTCCTCATGTCAATCATGTCTTATGTCGTACTTAACAAACTTTAAAAGTGAAAAAAAAAGATGGCCGACAGAGGAGATGAGGAATATCTTTCTTTTTACTTCTCCACTGCATGCTGGTTTGAAAAAGGAAAGTAAGGAAAAATATAACTTGAAATCTAAGAATATTTTGTGATTTTGTGTGTGTGTGTCATCAACTCTGAAGACTCATTTTCCCGCCTAAAGAGTGATACTCTCTAGTCGGATGTCGGGCGTGGAAAAAGGGGTTAACAACGACGAGACGAGACACTCACCGATGGCCAAGAACAGCTCGTTGACATTCATGGCCGTCTTGGCAGAAGTCTCCATGAAAAGCAAACTGGTGTCTTCGGCGTACGCCTGGGCTTCCTGCAGCACACGGCGTAAATAAACAAGAGGGATGATGTCGCCGGAGAGAAAACGCCTCCGTCAGCAGATTTGTCGGATGCAGCATTCTCCGCAAACATAGTCTGACCCGACAATAATGGGCTGTTTGTAGGAATCTCCCTCGTGTCTCAAATTGTCTGATTTGTAACACATCGGAGGCTGAAACGCGTTTAGCAGAGATGGCGACGCTCTTAAACCTTCTGTTTTGAATACAATTATTTAACAAAAAACGTTGATATTTAAATGTTTTTAAAGAGGTTTGATTGAGCTAAAATTCTAAAAATTCAGAATTGTTCACATTTTAAACAGGATCAAGGTTAGATTTATCGCACCTCGTTGTCCACTAGTCTCTTCTCGGCCAGGTCGGCCTTGTTCCCGGCGAGAGCGATCACGATGTTGGGACTGGCCTGCCTCTGCAGCTCCTTCACCCAGGCCTTGGCTCGCTCGAAGGTTTCCTGTAAGAGCAGCACATGCTCTATAAGAAGAACTTACATCCATGTCTCCTCCGTGACCCGTTGAAAGATGCTGGCGGGTTTTTTTTACGACGTACACCGACATGGTTTGATTTATGCTGCCTCGTCATTTCTACTACATCCATTACTCCCGCCTTTGTTTCACAGTATACTTTCACTAAAAGGTCTCATAAAAATACTTCTACTCATTTTCTGACCTAATCACTTAAACAAGTAGTTTGACTCAAAAAACATTTTGAAAAAAGTATTTAAACAGTTTGTAAAGTGTATTCTATGGAAGGGCTATGAGAATATTGAATGAACTTCTCAAATGTAGAAACTTTTTCTTTTTTAATCTGTATTTGAAAGGTTGAATTTGTTTTCATTAGATTATTAAATTTAAAAAAAAAATCAAATATTTTACAAAAATATTTTTTTCACACAGAGTTTGATATTTTAATTCCAATAATTAAAAAATAAAATTTCGCAATTTAATATTTTTTCATCCGCAGCCATTTAAATTCAATATAAAAATGTTGCTATAATAGGTTTCTGTCTTAATCCAATTGATACTGAGCTGCTCGCTTTAACTTAAGCTGTAAAACTAACAAGTTGAAAATGGTTGAAATCTTACTTTCCATTTGGAATCTGCCATAATAAGTCGACATATTTAGTCATGTGATCGTCTGCGCGTCCCATGATTGGCTGAAAGTTTGTTTAAGTACCTCGTGCTTTTTTGGCATTGACTGGTGTCACTATCATACCAACAATTGTATATTCAATCCAAAAGGCTACGAATAAAAACATATTGAATTTAGAAAACATATTTTCGCATTATTAAAATTAAAATATCAAACTATGTGTAAAAAAAAATGTTTAGGAAAAAAAACCCAATTTAAACTCCTGATAAGAAAATTATTGAATTGAATTCAATTATTTAAAAGAAACACATGTAAAATTCTTAAGAAGACCCCAAAACATTCCAATAAAACAAAATCAAAGTTTCAATAAATGTTAAATTCAGTATTTAGATGGCACTGATTTACTTCCATAATATATTTTCCGTCTACGTTTGTGTATTTAAGATGCATTCGCGCGTAAACCCTCGCCCTCATCTCACCGGCTTGGTGATGTCGAAGACCACGATGGCGGCCTGCGCGCCGCGGTAGTACATGGGCGCCAGGCTGTGGTAGCGCTCCTGTCCCGCCGTGTCCCAGATCTCAAACTTGACGGTGGTGTCGTCTAAACACACCGACTGAGCCAGGAAAGCCGCTGGAGACAAAACACATCACCGTTTAAATCCTTCTGGAAAAAACAATCCTGACATTAACACCATGTTGATACGAGAGGAAAAAACATGTCGTTCCAACTTCTGCTGCTGACAAAATAAACTTCTTAAACACACACACGAGGTTCAATGTGATTTCATCATGTGTTTTCTTCTTATCAAATCATGTTCAGATAGATAGATACAACTTTATGATCTTTCAAGATGCTTATCGAAACCATGGAGGAGTGACATCCATGTGTTGTGTAGAAGACGATGTAAAAACAAGAACTGATTCTCTTTTGTTTTGTGTGATTCTGGAGTCGTGTCACTTAAGACATTAGAAAACACCACAGACACACAAGATGACTGTGGTGCAGGTTTCCTCTCGTGAGGTCAGAGTCTTGCTCACCGAGAATCAACACCATCTTCCAAACTATCGACTTCTCTGACGCACTTGTTCGCCACGAGTGTCTCACCTCCGATGGTCGTCTCCTGGAACTCGTCAAACTGGCCCTTGACGAAGCGCAGCACCAGGCTGGACTTGCCCACCGCCATGTCTCCCAGCAGCACCAGCTTGAACTGGCAGATCTTGGTCTGTGGTAAAGCGCCGTTGGTGCGGCCACCGCCCCCTCTGGAGCTCATACCGACCAGTGTGGGAGACGACTGAGGGCAGGGGGGGCTGGTCCTGTGTCACGCTCCGGACTTTTTTATTCCAAACAGACTCCAGAGAGCTGTCGAAGGATTATCCTGTGACTTCTGTCTGTTCGCTGGAGTTACCTGTGGAGTTCAAGAACACACACTGACGTCTGTTCAAACAATGAAATTAAAAAAAGAGTAAATAACAGATTTAATTAAGATTTAATAACTTCAGAAATTGTTTTTAATATAGTGTGTAATTTATTATACTTCGTATTAATTAAATTATCAACAACTTTACAGTTATCTCTCTTTCTGTGAACCTAAGGGGCCATCAAGCCAAGAAATGATAATGAATAAATAATAATAATAATAATAATAATAATAATAATAATAATAATAAAGAAGCGAAAAGTCTAAATATAATGGGAATATTATTTTTCTTTTTATTGATTTTAATTGAGTATTAATTATTTAAATGCAATTTTATGGTCCCTTATATTACTTTATTAATCTCATTTTATTTTATTCATATTATTTCATTTTATTTTATTCTGTAATGCCACCACAAACAAAAAAATACCAAAAAATAGATCTACTAAAATCAAGCTACAATAAATATGATATAAAACCATTTTCCCTTTTCTTAAATATTTTCTAAAACTTGTAAAAACATATATACATTTTAAATAAATACTCACTAAATTGACAAAAACGTAGGACAAAGGGCTTAAAACAATGAAAACCGCTACAGCCATGTTTAGAGTCGAACTAGTGATGAATAATAAAAATAAAAGTGTTCGTTTTTACATTTTGTTTCTCTTCATTAAGGGCCACACAAACACAGTCAAAGGGCCTCACTTTTCCCTCCTCTGTTCCATCTTAAAGTCTACATTATTAGTAGAAGAATGTATCGATTATACATTAGATTTAGGCTGAATATTACAACAACAACAACACAATAATAATACATTATCTCTATTTATGACTCATTATAAACCTGGATGTGACCACACAACAGAAAAAAACATGATCGATCACATATTATCACCAGAACACCTTATAGATCTACTGGATCTCATCGACATCTTCAAGAAAAAAACCACGACCTTTGCTTTTGTCTCGAGTAAGTTTGACAAACGACAACAATGTCAACACTCGGCAGATCCTTCAGGCAACGAGACGAAACATCACCGCGGTCCAGGATCAACGCAAACACGTCACGAGAGTCGCAATGAAACCCAAGAGTCATGTCGGTCTCGGATCACCGGATCCTGTCGTGCGTGGACGAGCTAACGGACACCGAACCGGGCCACAGCTTGACATATCGACGCCCGATGACTTCCGTGTGCTTCGGGTGCTTCGATAAAGACTCTCACGGGTTGAAAAACAAGTCATTTTTACCGTGTATGCGGCCGGTGGAGCGCAGAACCAGAGCCAGTTCTTCCCCGGACTGTTGACAATTCGGCTTCATCAGCTGGTGACAGAAAATGTTGGACTTCCTGTAATCCTGCGCATGCGCACTTACTGCCGCATTGTCAACTGGAGCCGCATTGGAAAACATTGGAATGACAAACAATATCTGACTGGATTTAATCTTTAAAAAAATTAAATTAAATACTTTTTTTTTTAAAAACGACCCTTACGCAAACATCCACCTTTTTTTATTTGTTATCATTTTAATAAATGTATCCGTCAAGAGTCAATTATTAAAAGTCCTCCCTTCCTTTAGGGGGCGCCACAGTGCAGACGAGTGTATTGACGGAAGTCTGAAGCTCGTGGCACTGTGTTTTGAAAATGTAGCTAGCACTTAACTTATGTTTTAAATTCTTGCTAACTTAATAAATACTTTACCGTCTTGTCATGCCTACGAATAATAGAAAGAAGCAGGGGGCTGACACAGCGGTGAGTTGTGCTTCTAAATTACTCGAGAGATTTATTTATTAAAAAAGAAAAACTTGTTTTTAAAGGTTAAATATTACGATTATAACAGGGTTCTTAAAAAGTCTTAAAGAAAGTATGTCTATGAATCGTAGGGTTTGTTGGTAATTAAATGAAGAAGTTGTATAAGTTTAGACACGTCATAAATAAGAGTTTACGTTACTGTCAAATTCTACATAAACTCCCCACAATTTAGAGATTGACTATCGTTTTCACGTCTTAAACTCTTTTCCTTGGAGCAGTAAGTCGTGTTAAAATAAACAACATAAGTTGGGTAAACTTCTTTTTAACCATATGTGTTTGATGTGGCGTTTTTATTATTGAAAATAACGTTAATCTTCGCGTTGGTCTTAAATTCAATCTCAAATGGCATTTAAAAAGTCTTGACTTTAACTTGCCTTAAGCCGTAGATAGTAGATGTAAGTAAGTAAGTAATATTTGTGGAGAGCTTTTCCAGACCAGGGTCACAAAGCACTTAAATAATCAAAACAATACCCAGTAAAATATATACTTAAAAGGTCAAGACAACACTGAGACAAACACAGGAGTCTCAGAGAATTAAGGAAAAGCCTGTATGAATAAAAGTGTCTTCAGATGTTTCTTAAAGGAGCCAGTAGATCATCGAACACAGAGAGAGAGGAAGATCGTTCCAACGCTTAGGATCAAAATATCATTAAAGTCTAATAATAATGATAAGGAGCCTTAAATAAGTTTTTGTAAATGAATTCCTTTAAGAAACAGCCACAGTTTAAATCATTTTAATTCTTGTGTGGTGTTGTCATTGTACTGCAGGTCCAGGGGACGAATGACAGCAGTGTCGTGAGTAAAGTGTCTGCTGCATCTCAGGGATACTTCCAAGATGTTTACCTCAAACATTTTGTCAGTAAAGTGGCCAGACGAGCCCCGCTCATCAACAGGTGAGAGGAATCTTCAGGATATAAGAAATCATGATTGTAAAAAACATTCTCTACTACAGTTTTAATAAGTGAAATATCATGATGATGCCTTTTTAAAATACTTCTAACATGCACGTGTACAGAGGCTACTATGTTCGCTGGAAAGCCGTGGATCACTGTGTGAAAAGGTTTCTGAAGGTCACTGAACACTGCAGTAGACGACAGGTCGGTCACGGTCAAACTTTATAGCCTCTCAAAGCATATTAACAGTTCTTCAATTCACCTTCTCTTTTAGGTTTTGTCTCTGGGTGCAGGATTCGACTCTCTGTATTTCCGGCTTCATGCAGAGGGAGCTCTGGACAGAGTTTCAGTGTTCGAAGTAGATTTTCCGGATGTGACTCGACGTAAAGCAGCTCTGATCCAGTCCAGTCCTGCACTGAAGGAGATGTTAGATCCAGATGTCCAGTTTCCCACAGGTGAGTCGTTTAAATATTCTCTGCACTTTGTCTTTTTGAAGAAAATTAGTCACATATTCACTCAAGGGGCCAAAATATATTCTAAGTTAGTAAGTAAGTAAGTTCAACTAATGTGAAAACCCAACTCTCCTGACTCGCATGTGTTGAAGTCTTTCTCTTCAAGATGCAATACGTCCCTCATCATGACCATGTTTTGAATTTATTACTTTATAAAGTCCTCCAATCACAGCAGAGTGGGTGTGGTTATGGTAAACAAGATTTATCTCCAGAAAAACAAGTGTTTTCAGTGGGCAGGGCTTAAGATCATTTTGTAATCTCAATGTTTAAATGAAAATAGAGTTTTGTACAAACTGTCACTAATGATACAATAGAGTCACACATTTATCTAAGACACAATCAACACATAAGTTTCTCTTTAACAATATAATATATAATTACGTTGTCTTTTAATTTTTGGAGGTTTGATTTATGTGAATGATCTTCGAGTTATTAGTTATTGTTATTAGTTATTTTTCTCTAAAACAAATCTCTTTCCTTCCACTTTTACTATTATTGGAACTATCTCTAGTAGTTGACATCCATAATTGCTGTTCCTTATCTTAAATAGTAATTAAATTAACATTAAACCATTTTGAGCAAACCATCTCATTAACTGACTCGACAGGCGACAGGAGTTTGACACAATTGTTTTTAAGCTTTAAAAGTATGTTGTGATATAAGTGAGGTGTTTGTTTGTGTGTAGGAGCGGTTTGTGTGTCCAGTCATCAGTACCACCTGTTAGGAGTGGATGTTCGAGATGAATCTGCAGCACAGGAAGTTCTAACACTTGCTGGACTGGACTGGAGCGTCCCGACCGTGATCCTCTCCGAAGTCGTGCTCACCTACATGGAAACCAAATGGTGCTCAAACATTTAACTTTTAACTGAAAATATGTTGAAATGCTTGATTCGATGTGTCAATCTATTCCAGGTCGGACACTGTGATCGGATGGACGGCCAGACTTCTTCCTCAGTCGCTCTTCATCATGTACGAGCAGATTCATCCTGACGATCCTTTCGGTCAAATCATGCAGGATCATTTCCTGAAGCTGAACTCTAAGATACATGCGCTGCAGAGATACCCTGACACCGCTGCTCAAAGACAGAGGTTTCTGGATCATGCAAGTAGACATTATTAAGTCCAATCAAGCATTAGATAACAAGTCTGCTGTGGTCATAATCTTATGAATCATTATCTCCGTCAGGGCTGGGACGAGTGTGTGTGTCTTGATATGAACAACTTCTACCTGAAGTCCATCCCTGAAGAAGAGAGACGTCGAGTGGAGACTCTGGAGCCTTTTGACGAGTTTGAGGTCAGTGGCAGACGAAAGTGTTTGTTTGGTTTCAATGTGTTAATGTTGTTTCATCGTCTTCTTCCGCCTCAGGAGTGGCATCAGAAATGTTCTCACTACTTCATCCTGACTGCGTCTCGAGGTCCTCGGACTGCAGCAGCTCTGCTCACACAACCCTGTGGTATTTCTTGTTTAAAAACCTGATTTTTGTTCGGCATCTAATGTTTCATTTTGTTTTCTCTAGTGTCTCTAGACTCCTCGCTGTCGTGGAGCTCCACCAGGCTGGAGGTGAGAACGATACCATTGAACGTGGAGGGTCTGGGTATGAGTTCTTCCACGTGGGACGGGGACCAGGTTCTGCTGGTGGGAGGCTGCAGCCGGGTCGGTCGCGAGAGGCAAACCAGAGTTCTTCGTCGAAGTCCTGAGGGCTGGAGGTGTGTCCGTGTGGAAGCATCGGAGCTTATCGGTGAGTTCACTGTGTCAGAAAATACATTTAGAACTTCAATCTTCACCATGTTTTCCCGCCTTTAGGTGTTCGATTGTACCACACATCGACTCCTCTGCCAGGAGGGGGCGCTCTCATCTTTGGCGGCCGCTCTTCTCCGTTAAATTCAGTTAAAGGCGACCCAGTCAGAGTGACCGTCGCCCCCCAAGATCATTCTTCAGCTTCAGACTCCGAGGTGCAAAAAGATGTTTTGGAAGTCGTTACAGAGAGGATGGTGTGTTCAGGTGCCGCACCCGCCCCCCGTTGGAGACACTCGGCCACTGCGGTCAGTCACGGAGGTGAAGATCATTTTTCCTTCAGACTTTTTAAGATTAGCCATGAAACGATGAACCATTTTTCAATCTCTGTTCTCAGGTCAACAGTTCATCTTTGTGTTTGGTGGTAAGAATGAAACTTCGGCGGTTCTCACAGATTTCTACTTCCTGTGTCTGGAGCTAAAGTGTTGGTCTGAGGTTTGTGTTTCATTTGTGTTTGAGGTTGTTGTGCGTCATATTCTTGATCATAATGACTATTGAAACTTCAATAAGATGTTTTCTATGGAGTTGTATCAGTTCCATCACAATATTGAATGATTGAATTAACGTTTCAAAGGTTGAAATGTTTGTAAAATAATTAAAAGAAACATTTTCCAAATTAATGTGTTTTTTAAAGATTTTGATATTTAAATTTTACTTTGATTTTTTTCGAAAAATGAATTTTCTAAATTCAATATTTCTCAATTAGTATCCTTTAAAATGTAATACAAAAACATTGGTTTAATAGTGAGGATATGATTTTCTTTTATACTTGCAGTATGATATTCTCATTCCAATACATTTTGAAATGTATTTGTTTTAGCCTTTTTCATTTAATAAATTGTTTAGTATAATGTCGAATTTATTAGCCTATGAATGAAAAAATACTACAATAAAACTATTGTACAAACTACAAAAACAACCAATGCATTTAAATTTAAAAAAACTCAACATTTGAAATGTTAAATTCAAACTATTCAATATTTCGATGACACTGATCTACTTCTATTGTTTCAAACTTTAATGAAATTATTCTAAATATATTTAGAAGAATTGTAAATAAGTAAATTATATTTCGTTTTACTCGCAGATACCAGCAGAGGGCGCTGCTCCAGAAGCTCGACATTCACATTCAGCGTCCTCGTACCAAGGAGGTGTGTTGATATTTGGGGGTCTGGGATTGAGCGGAGAAGCCCTCGGGGACTTGGCTTTTCTTAGACCCACAGAAAGGGGCTTCTGCTGGGAGACTCTGCCCGTGGACCCCCCACCAGTGCCCAGGTCTGATACTCTCTGGTCCACCTGCACATACTGGCTGATCTTCTTCACTTCTCATGGTGTGTTGCAGGTATTCTCATTCCTCTCACGTGATTGGTCACCACCTCTGCGTGGTGGGGGGCGTGTGGCTGCATTCAGACCACGTACCCGGGGTAGTCCTGATCGACCTGGAGACCTCCTCCAGCGCAGAGTTTCCTCTGGACACGGTGAGTTCACGGCTCTAGTGAACAAAGACGTTTGAGTCTCACGTTTGCTCCTCAGACGTCGGTTCCTCGCCCGCTGATGCTGCACTCCTTCTGCTCGGAGCTGGTCCACCAGACGGAGATCCTGGTGATCGGCGGCGGAGGAAACTGCTTCTCGTTCGGGACCCACTTCAACCCCCAGATGGTCTGCGTGGACCTGCTGCCGGTGCTCGGACCTTAAAGCCGGTCAAGTAAGTTGAGAGGATTCTAGACCTGCTCAATATCTTCGAGTTCTTCACGCGACACTTTGAACACATGATTTCCATCCAAACTCAAGGAGAGACCAGGAAGTTGCTCACAGGACAGATTTTATTTGACCTCAGTTCAAAACCACAGAAAAACTCAAATCAAAGTGTGGTTCTGCTCGGATGGATCATTCGCTGAAGCGTCTGAAGGACTGGACCGCGGGGCCGACGGCACCCCAGTCCCCGGGTTTGCGGTACTCGCCCTTCTCCAGGAAGTACTGGCGTCCGCGGTAGTTGGGGTGCTCGTAGAAGACCCACCAGCCGTCGTAGACCTTGCAGGAGTTGACCCCCCTCCAGCGGAACTTCTCCAGGATGGAGGGACAGTCCTCGCTGGCCTCGAAGGCCTGGCCGCCGAAGTCCGCCTTCTCGTACAGCTGCACCTTGTAGGGGCCGCCGCTGGTCTGCAGGAGGGGGGGAGGGCAAAGGTCAAAAGCTGGTTTGTTCATCTGGTCGCCCAACAACTGTAATTAGATCGCTCGCTGTTTGCCACCGATCGCTCTAAAGAGGGAAATGGAATCTGCCTGCAGGCCGTGGGTCGACTGAAGGTCAATCAAGAGTCACATGACCAGAGGAAGATGGAGATTTTGAAACAAATGGAAACTTTTAGGTCTTTTTTTACTAACGTGTTCCTCAACGTTTGGTCGATTCAAGAGAATTATCTTTTTTGTTATTTCTTTTCATAATCATACTCTTTTATTTTCCTTCGTCTTTCATTCGGTCCCTAAATTTTGTTTTCAAATGTCGTTTTTTGGCTTCAATTTTCGTGTCACATGACTGTTTTTGATTAAATTTCCTTTTTTAAATTAAGTAGAATCAATATGGGTGTATTAGTTTTTTTTTAACAATTTGCTTTTCATTAAAACACAAACTAAATTTGAAACAGAAATAACAAAATATTACCCAAAATGAAAAGATTAGGAGGAAAGTTGATCCACTAATCCTTGTGAGAAGAGTGAATATGGGGTTTGAACCCTCAGTTTTGACTGCAAGGTGAGCTCACCTCAAATGTGTGAATTAAAAAAATTCGAACTCACAAAGTGGACCATCTTGCAGGAGCTGAGTCTGTCGTTGAGGCCCATCCAGCGCTGGTACTCCGGGTACTCCCCGCGGGTCAGAACGTACTGGTAGCCCATGTAGTTGGGCCTCTCGTAGACCACCCACGACCCGCTCTCCACCCGGCAGGAGTTGCAGCGGCTCAGGTAGGCGTGGAAGTCGGAGCAGTCGCTGTCGCACTCGTAGCGGCGACCCTGGAAGTTCTTGTCCTCGTAGAAGATGATCTGAGGAGCGAAGGAGAAACTGCTTCAACAACCTTATGTCTGAACGGCGCTACTCCGAGTCTCTGATGGACGTCTGAGCGAGACTCCTGCTAACTGATCGTGAAGAAGACGTTTGTTTTGCCTTCTAGCTCAGCTCGTTTTCCCTGCATGATGGTTTTAAAGCTGCCGACAGAGACGATTGATTGCAACTGTTGGACTCTGAGGTCACGTGACTCACCCGGCCCATTTTGGACGAAGTGTGTTTCAGTTGTGGTGAACTGGAGCTGCTGCTGCTTCCCCTGAGGTCTCGATGTTGCTCTGGTCCACCGGCCGCTGCCTTTTATACGGCGACCTCGCCGGGTGGCAACAATCGCGTTGTCATGAAAATGAGATCCAAAAATTGAGTCAGTGATTCCAGCGCTATTCAGTTCTTCCAGAAAAGCGAGGAAGGATTACGGCATAAAGAGCCGGGCACCGCCGCTGGCTGGCCGCGGTGCCCACCTCCCGCCGCACCCCCCCACTCGGTCGGCACGTGCCAGCTCCGGCAGCCGCCCCCACCTGGAGAGCAGCTGCCAAGTCAGGGCCTTTTTTTTAATTCGGACGAATCCAGACCGCGGCTTTGTCCGGAATAAAGTGATCGGTTATTGATGGAAGTGATTAAAAGTGCAAGTGAAACAGTTTTTTGCACAAACAACAACTGCTCGAAAGGGAATCCCTCTGAAGTTTCTCGAGTGAGGGTCGTGTTTGTCTGCACGCGGCCGTTCATCTGGCAGCTGCACGTCCATCTCGCTGATACAGTTTGATTTGAGTTTGTGTACAAAGAGACCTGGAGTCTCTGTGTGACGCTCCTGAAGGAGTTCAGGCTAAAACAATCAAACTGTCAATCAAGAGTCTGGAGGCTGATGCACCCAAGACCTGTGCTGTGTCTCAAATTGCATACTTGCATACTCAAAGTTAGTGTTTATACTGCCTAAGTGTGTCTCAATTCTTAGTATGCGAAATTTAGTGCTCCATGCACACTAAATTAACGCACTAAAACACCCACAAAACTGAGTATGGTTCGATGGACACTTTCTACCCTAAACGGCTCCATCTTATTGACGTTGTAAATGGAAGTTACGTCATATATATATATATATATATATATTCATATACTTACAGGTGCATTTTCAGCAGCAGTAAAAGGATGACACGTCTTCGCTGCTGATACTAGCTTAAATATCTTGCGAATATTTTGTTTCTCATATTTTTTCTTTATTTATTCCTCCAAACTTGCAAAACGTGCTGCCAGCAGGTGTCGATAGTGTTCCTACAGCTGGTTGAAATCACCGTTAAATAGTAGTAGAAGAAGAAGCTGTCGGATCATTTCCGGTTGGTGTGTAGCGACAGAGTTTGATTTGAGACATACTGTCTGTCTAGAATTTGCATACTAGTTAGTACGTACACTGTCCTGATGCATACTAACTTCTAGTATACTAAGAGAAGTATGCGATTTGAGACACCACACAGATCATGAATCTTATCTTCAACAGGTTTTCACAATAGTTTGAAATATTTCCCAGCATCACTGCTGAGTCGTTCAACTCCGACTTCGTTAGATTCTCAGAATCCTGTGTGAAAACCTGATGAGATGCTAAATACACTGTTATCTACAGTCACAATTTTTGGAACTTATTTTTTGCATTTTACAACCTGTGTTTGAAAGGGCAAGAAGGTTGCTGGTTCACTTCCTTCTTTAAAGTATATACTTTGAGTATTGTTTTGATTGTTTAAGCGCTTTGTGACCCTGGTCTGGAAAAGCGCTATATAAATAAAAATGACCTACTTCCTTAGAAACCTACATTCTCCCTGTGCTTGCACGGGTTATTTGGGGTACTCTGGTTTTCCAAAAACATACAGAGGTTAAAAGCCCACTTTAATGTGGGTTAGTTTTTCTCTGCATCTCTTTCCATTTCATTCATTATTTTCAAATGTTAAACTGTATTTAAAACATCACAAAACATTGTGTTTATTGAATCTAATAAATGAAGTTGACTTTTTATCTTTTCTGTTCAGAGAAAAATAATCCTCAGTAAACATGGTAAACATTTCTCACGAAACAACGAGTCGAGCGTCAGAATAAAGTCTTTTATTATCGTTAATATAAATCTATTCGTGTCAGTGTATGTGTTACATTCAGGTTCAAGGTCAGGAGGAAACAGCAATGAGGCGTGTTTGGATCGTACAGTAACTCGTCTCATGAAACATGAGGCAGATTTATAAAATCTAATATATGTTCACATCATTATAGACGTCGCTCGTGGCCCTCGTTGATGACATCACAGCAGTGATTGACAGCACTGTTCAAAAGTGCTCTCGGACTAATGTTCTGCACCTGAGCTCAGATACTTCTGGTCCTTCATCTGTTCCTCGTCACCAGGTGAACCCACCAAACGTCTCACTTGTGCAGCAGGATCTGTCCGTCAAAACATTATGACTCGTAGGGAGGGGCTGAGGGGGGTCATAATGTTCTGGCAGATGATTATAGTTTGTGAAAAGCAGCATCAACAGTGTCTCAGCAGGTCACCGGCGAATGATCGTCCATCTTGCCGGACTCGGTCCTCATCTGGGACACGGACGGAGGGATCAGACTGTCCAGCTCCTGCCTGTGTCCGGTCTCCAGCAGCCACTCGTGGAACTTTCCCTCCACCAGCTTCTGGAACCTTCCCTTCTGCTCCCTGGAGAGTCGAGAGAAACCACAAGGCTGCTCAGCGACACAAGAGTTCACGCTCTGAAGAACATCTGAGGAACTTACTTGTCCAGTCCAGCCGCCAGCACCATCTTCTGCCACCTCTGGATGCTCTTCTGCTTGTCCACCAGTGCTGCCTGGTACCGAGGCGGGAGACCCCCCGGGACCTCCATCGTGTCCCCCTCCATGTGGAAAGGGACCACCTGAGTGGAGAACTCGGCTGGGGGCAGCAGGCGGAAGCACGAGGACTCGGGGCTGACGAGACCCTCGGTGCCCAGAAGCAGAGGCTGATCCCAGACGTTGGGCACGACCGCCAGACCCACGCTGGCCATGTGGTCCTCCAGGGCCGGGTAGAAGGTGTGGAAGGGGGCGAGGGTGACGTCGGTGTTCCCGGGGAGCAGCAGCGGGTTAGTCGGGGTGAGGACGTGGACGGTGCAGCGAGACGAGGCCCCCACGACCACGCGTCCGGCCACACACACCACGCGCACGTTCTGGCAGCTGTGGATGTGGACACTGGTCTCCACCGGACCCAGAACCACGGTGGTGTCCCTGCACTTGTCCACGCTGGCGGACCTGAGGAGACGAAGAGCTCGAGACAAACCTAACGAACCGAGACCGTGACGGACAGACCTGAGGGGGGAGAGCAGGTAGATGAAGGAGTCGGAGCAGCGGTGGATCTTGATGTTGGCTCCGATCAGCTTGTCCGAGGTTTTGGCCAAAGTCTGCTTGAAGACCTGAGACATCAGGACCATCTTGCTGCCCGGAGGAGCCATGTGGGTGTTGCGGGCGATTTTGGCCCGTTTTAGTGCCCCTTCCACTGAGGACGGGCGAGAAGAAGACGAGTTGAAGAGCTCGTCGTATACAAACTGTTTCTGCTTCAGATTTATCACAACGATATTTAACATTTAACTTTCTTTTGGCTTTATTTAATATTCATGGTTTATATTTTATGAAGTGTGTATAAAATAAGAATTTTACTTTTTTTTTTTTTTTACAATTAACATGCAAATATTGACTCTGTTTGTTAATTTTTGTGTTGCAATTAAACTTCCGACCACTAGATGGTAGAAGTCATTACATCCTGTGCAGCTGAGGTCACGATACCATCAAGCGAAATCCTGGCAAAACGTAGTAAACAAGCCATTTATCCAGCAATTGCTGAAGTCTGGGGGGTGTAAGTAAATATCCAAACACTGAAATAATGCAGCTTAATGAACAATTAAATCTAATGACTGAGGACGAGAGGATACAGTCGACTCCAGCAGCTTTTGAAGTTGATGTTTGGACATATTTTGGTTTCAAAACAAATGAAATCAGTTACGACTTCGTCAAGAGTCATGTGGTCTGTAAATTCTGCAACACCAGAGTCAAGTACTCGACAATACTACGAATACATCCTTGTTACTACAGTATCACTATATATATATATTGTACCGTTATGCGTATCATATCGACAGATTCTTGCCAACACCTACCTCTAACTACGACCATATCAAATGTATCATGATATTGTCATATTCTTGACGATACACACCCGTGTTACTACTTCCATCTCAAGTACTAGTATTCCAGTACCTTGTTGGGCCCAGGCCAGCTTCTTGCCGACCCTCATGCAGGCCGTCATCCCGAAAGGATTGACGGTGAGATGGTTCTGCAGGCAGACGAGCAGTTTGCTCAGAGAGAAGCAGCGGCTGACGGAGGAGAAACCGGCTTCGGTTTGGAGCGGACCTCTGGTCAACATCCTGTGGACGGGCTGGACCGCTTTGCCCTGAGAGCCCGGACCCTCGAAGAGCAGGTCCAGACTTCGCACGGCCTCGAGGGAGATCTGGGACCAAATAAACGCACCGTGAGATACCAACTGATGGACTTAAAGAAGAAAAGGAAAATGTTCACACCTGACAGTCGCGCACAGCTTGTCCCGACTTAGACATCTGACCCGGTTCAACGAGCAGTTCCAGAATCTCAGCCAGATGACTCAGAACAAATGAAAGGTGAGCCTGGTCGTCCCAGTTCTGTGGAACCAAGAGATTGAAGCTGTTACTCAAAGCATCTAAAAATAGCTCATGAAGCATCAACTATGACTGTGTTGTCAAGAATCTGGTGATACAATACATGTCATGATACAAAGGCAACAATACAATATATCGGGACACTGTAGTAACAAGTATATATGTGTAGTGTTGTCGAGTACTTGACTCTGGTGTTGCGATAGTGTAGTAACAAGTATATATGTGTAGTATTGTCGAGTACTTGACTATGGTGTGATACTGTAATAACAAATATATGTGTATTATTGTCGAGTACTTGACTATGGTGTTGTGATACTGTAGTAACAAGTATATACGTGTAGTAACAAGTACATATTTGTAGTATTGTCAAGTACTTTACTATAGTGTTGTGATACTGTAGTAACAAGTATATATGTGTAGTAACAAGTATATATGTGTAGTATTGTCGAGTACTGGACTCTGGTGCTGTGATACTGTAGTAACAAGTATACATGTGTAGTATTATCGAGTACTTGACTCTGGTGTTGTAGTATTTACAGACCACATGACTCTTGACGAAGTCGTAACTACTTTCATTTGTTTTGAAACTAAAATATGTCCAAACATCAGCTTTAAAAGCTGCTGGAGTCACTGCATCCTCTTGTCCTCAGTCACTGCCGGGCTGCAGAGGACATATTATTATGAATTATTTTATACACACCTTATTGAACTATAAATTATAATAAATATGTTTTTAATGGATCCAGTGCTGGCACAAAAGAGGAGAAACTTCTGAGAAGAAAAGGAAGCGAGACCTTGTTCTGGGAGCTGGTCTTGGTGTCTCTCTCGGAGGGGGACGGGGAGCGGGTGCGATGGGTGGGCCACTCTTCCCCGATCAGGGAGGTCCTCAGAGAGATGCGGTTCAGCTGCTGGATGTAGAGGAAGAGCAGGAACTGCAGCGTGTCCACAGACATCTGCAGGTGAAACAAACCAACATGATATTGAAGCTGCAGGACGAGTCAGACGTGGTTCCTCGGGGCGAACAACACAAGCTTCTCTCTGACCCACTTCAGCCCGTCTGACCCACCTTCCTCCGCTGCTGGTCCAGCTCCGTCTTGCAGGAACACTGCGAGAAGCCCTCGGCTCGCTCCAGCTTCTCCTCGGCGGCGTGTCCCACCAGCAGGTCGAAGGTCTCGAAGTAGAGCCAGGCCAGCTCCTCCGGCAGCTGCAGCTTCCCGCACGCCATGTGCCGCCACTTGGACCAGGCCAGGACCGGGAACCCGTCCCGCGTCCGCACGTAGACCACCATCTTGCGGAGATAGTGCATGCTGAGCTTGGAGGACGGCGCCACCTGGGGATTGAAGTTTGATCGACTCATTAAAGAAGGCGACACGAGGCGTCAAGAGGAACATTTCGTGACTTTTGAGATGTTTACCGGCAGCGCCCCGAGGAGGAAGGGCTCCAGACGGGGCCAGATGCTCCGGCCATCAGACTCCATGTCTGGAAGGAAATGACAAATTAAAGAGTCTTAATCATGATAGGAAGGGGCGGAGCTACAAGTTCCAAAATGAGTTTAATGACATCATCGCTGTTGATAAAAACATCAAAGAGACTTTGTTTTAAGAAGCTCTTGTTTATTATTTAGTATTTATTAGAACTGACTCTTAAATTACACATCAAAATGTTTTTTTTTTTAAACATGATAAAACCATTATGAGCGTTTAGATGGAGTAAATACTTATTCTCCTTCAAATTGTAAACATTAAGTTTAAAAATAAAATAAGGTTCAGTTTTATGGTATTTTTTCATGAATGTATTCATTTCATTAATAAACTTTTATAAACCAGGGAGAAACATGCATCAGTAGAGACTATACACGGTCTTAAAAAAAACAATAATAATAATAAAAACAAAAAGAACACAATCTGCTACACTTTATAACATTTACTTAAACATAATGTTTAATGTTTTAAACGCATGTATGACCAGAGAAGATGGTATTTTTAAACACAGAGAATAAAGCGAATTTGTTTATTTTAAATTGTTTCCCAAAAACTAGCGAGGAGTTGTATCTTAACCCACGACAAGTGATAACTTGAGATGACTGACAGCTGTCATCAAAAACATCAATAATGTTTACAACTTAACGCAAACGTATTTGTATTTAAACGAAAAGAAAATCCAGTTTCACTCGCCAGTGTCGGTGTCGCAGCGTTAGCATCAGCGAGCTAACGATGCTAACAGGTGATTGACAGGTTGTCGAGTTGGTTCTTACCGCGCGACCGTCGCTCTGGTCCCGCAGGAAATGGACCCGCGGACGGACTCAGTCACGCGTGGGTCGTGTTCGCTGCGCACAGATGACGGAGCTTCTTGTCTTCATGGTTTCATTCGCTTCCTATTTGGCGCCTCCTTAGCGGACTCCGTCTGACGAGGACCGGTCACGTGACCCGTGGAACCTGTGTTTGTGAAGCCTTTGATTATTATTTTAATTATTTAATAGTTATTTTTTACTTTTGTTCATGATTAATAATATTAATGTTAATTTAATGTGATAAAAACCGCTTTTCATGTGTGTTCTTTTTTTTCTTTTTTTTTTTATAAAGGATCAAAACTGATCAAACTTTTGTTTATTTCATTATTTCTCCGTGTCTGGAAAGTTCCTCTTAGAATCTGAATATTTATATTTTCCAGTTTTGTAAACACAACACGGTCATTTTTTTGTGGGATTGAAAGTATAGAATATAATAATAGAACAAAATAAATATGAATTAAATGAAATTAATGAATACAATAAAATACATCAAGGTGGACTTGTACATATTTACTACAATTAAATAAGTCACACATTTTATTAAAATTTAAAGACAACCCAACATACATATATCTTAAAAGAAAACATTTAAACCAAATTTCCACAAATGTCGTTATGTTATACTATAGGTACGAAGGAGATCTCCAGAGGTATTGATTATATTTATAATTGATAATAGAGTTTATCTATGTTTGGTATTCATAAAACTATAATTTCATGCAGCAGTTTTACATGTGGCTGTCTTAATGACATTGTTTTACCTCTCAAAACCTTGCATGAGCCAAGGTCTAAAGCAGGCAAGTTGATGTTATTTGTCTGCTTCTAATATATATATTTATATGCCTCACTATATATATTAATGTGTTGTTTCTAACACACTTTCAAATCTCATAAGTTAAACAATTACGGATCTATTTGAGCGGCTCAGGTGTTATTTTATTATTATTTATAAGAAAGTAAAGTAATATAAATCCAGCTCTACTGCTCTTTTGATCCAACTGAGCCCCAGAGGCTGAACAGTTTAGTCAATTGTTTGCTAGAAATCAAACAATGGTTCAGTGAAAACACTCTACAGCTAAATGTGGACAAAACTGAAACACTGGTGTTTGCTCCTGATGATACGGTTCCAGGGTTGAGTCAGTACTTAGGTGACTTAGGTCAGTCTGTCAAACTGAGCCTGAGAAACATGGGTGTTGTATTTGATAAAGACATGTCTCTTGTTCAACACTGCAGGAAACTGACCAGAAACTGTTTCCTTCAACTGAGAAAAATCTCTAAACTTAGGAAAATGTTGTCGGAACATGATCTGGAGCTTGTAATCCATGCGTTTGTTTCTTCTCGTCTGGACTATTGTAACAGTTTGTTTTCATGTCTTAACAAGAAGGATCTGTCTCGCCTGCAGTTGATTCAGAACTCTGCAGCGAGAATTCTGACCCGCTCAAGTAGAAGAACTCACATTTCTCCGGTCCTAAAAACTCTTCACTGGCTTCCAGTTTCTTTCAGGATCAACTTTAAAATTCTGGTTCTTACTTTCAGATCTATTCATGGTCAGGCTCCTCCTTACATCACTGATCTGATCCAGCCTTACACCCCAGCTCGGGCTCTGAGGTCTGTGGATCAGAATCTACTTATGGTTCCACGCACACGGCTCAGGACCAGAGGAGAGAAATCTTTTCAGACTGTTGCTCCTAAGCTTTGGAACAATCTTCCTCTCTCTTCGCGCTTGATGGAGTCTACTGACTCCTTTAAGAAACATCTTAAGACGTTTCTATTTGTTCAGGCTTTTCCTTGATTTTCTGGAACTCCTGTGTTGTTCTCAGTATTATCTTGATCTTTAAAGTATGTACTTTTTTGAGTATTGTTTTGTTTGTTAAAGCGCTTTGTGACCCTGGTCTGGAAAAGCGCTATATAAATAAATATTACTTACTTACTTACTTACATATTCATTCATGAGACTGAAGCCTATCCCAGTATCATAGGGCGAGAGGCAGGGGACACCCTGGACAGGATGCCAGTCTGTCGCAGGGCACACAAAGACAGACAACCATTCACACACACACTCATACCTATGGACAATTCCCCAAAGTTCTCAATTAACCTCTGTATGTTCTTGGACTGTGGGAGGAAACCGGAGTGCCCGGAGTAAACCCGAAAATCAAATACTTGTATACTAATAAAAAAGTAAAATGGAACTAAATAAGCCAATATATTTAAAATAGAGTTTAAATTCTTCTACTAAACAACAGTTTAAATCAATTTTCCATGAAGACTAAATCAAATTAAATTTAGAAAAACGACAGATTTTAAAAGAAACATTGTGTGTGTTTCTTTTAAGGGTGGGCGGAGCTACGCCTCGGGGCGGGGCTTGAGTGACAACGAGGAAGAAGCGCTCCTCACCGGGATCGAACACACACGCCGGCTCGGTCGCTCTCGGTTCACTGCTCGGAGACACTCGGAGGATCCATGGCAGCTAAAGGGTTGAGCCTGTGCAGGGTCTGCTGCCTGCTGCTCTACGTCATCAGCGCCGTGTCTGCGGGGTAAGAAGATCCAGGAACGTTAGCACCAGCTGGTCCACATGTTCCTCTGTGATTGGTCGACGGATCCTGGACCGGACCACCGACAGAACTCACTGTTTTCCTCTTAATATCAGCGTCAAAGTCACGTCAGCGTCACTGTTTGTGTCATGTAACCATGTTTATGTAACCGGTGGACACGTGCGATCCATCTGCACGTCACTGCGCGTCACTATCCTCCACGCTCTTCACAGGAGAGACTTCTACAGCATCCTGGGGGTGAGCAAGTCTGCGTCCATCCGGGACATCAAGAAGGCGTACAGGAAACGGGCCATGCAGCTCCATCCCGACCGGAACCAGGACGACCCCCAGGCTCAGGACAAGTTCGCAGACCTGGGAGCAGCTTACGAGGTGAGCGGCGAGGCTTTTGTGAACCGGAAGGAACCGGAACTTGAACTTGTTTTTTAGCTTAAAATTGACCTTTTGTTTGGTGATGCGGCCGGAAGTAGTGATTTTTTAGCACCAGCGGCCCTGGTTGCTGTTGGAAACGCGAGGTCTGCTCCGATTGGTGGGTTAGAGCGTGTGGCCGCATCTGATTGGGCGCCAAGAGAGCGTGCTTGCTTCCGATTGGCTGCCAAGATTGTATTGTTGACGTCCTTAATGACACGTCAGAGGGAACTGTGTTGTGATCGGTTAGTCATCGCTATTTTAATATTTTAATAGATATATTTATTTCATTTTCATGTGTGTTCTTTGCTTCTGATTATTTTATTAATCTTATTAATCTATTAATTCATTATTTAATTTGTATTATTTAATTTCTATATTTTGCAACAACACCTGCAGTGAAAGTTCCTCCATAAAATTCTCTATAAAAACGGAAATGAGTTTTAAAAATGAAACGTACAGTAATAATTAAAAAAAACTATCGTAATGCTCTCGAGAGGCTCTGTTATTAATCTGCTACAGTAAGGGATAAATAATTAAACGACTGAATATCTGTTGCAGGTTCTCTCTGACGAGGAAAAGAGGAAACAGTACGATGCATACGGAGAAGATGGTTTGAAAGAAGGTCATCACAGCTCACACAACGACATCTTCTCCAGGTGAGAAACCTCTCATAACGTTGTAGAGTGAACAGTTCCGTCTGATAATGACCTGGTATGTTCTCTGAAGCTTCTTCGGGGACTTTGGCTTCATGTTCGGTGGAAACCGACAACAGCAGGACCGGAACATCCCGAGAGGTAACGACATTGTGCTGGACCTGGAGGTCACGCTCGAAGAGGTCTACTCCGGGAACTTTGTGGAGGTACGACTTCCTGCGTCGCACATGACAAACGTGAAAAGGTTTGGCAAAACGTAGTAAACAAGCCGTTGATCCAGCAATTGCTGATGTCTGGGGGGTGTAAGTAAATATCCAAACACTGAAATATTGCAGCGAAAGGAACGATGAAATCCGATGACTGAGGACAAGAGGATACAGTCGACTCCAGCAGCTTTTAAAGCTGTTGTTTGGACATATTTTGGTTTCAAGACAAATGAAAGCAGTTACGACTTCGTCAAGAGTCAAGTGGTCTGTAAATTCTGCAACACCAGAGTCAAGTACTCGACAATACTACAAATATATACTTGTTACTACAGTATGACAATATGTTGTATCGTGATACACATCGTATCGTCAGATAACTAAACTCTTCCACAGTTGATGCTTCACATGAGCTATTTTGAGACTCTTTGAAAGCAGTATTTGAGGAACCTGCACCTGAAGTGACAAAATCAAAGTTATCCTATAAGATGCAGATAAAGTCTCGACTTGTCAAACACAAAACTCTCTTCTCCTGCAGGATCAGTGTCGCATTTTCATAAACAAACGATAAAACACGCCACAGACAAACTACAGCTGTTGACTTTAAATCGGATTTTTCTGCATGTTTTTAATGGAAGTAAATCGGTGCCATCGTAATAATTCAAATGTTGAAACCTGTTTTATCTCTAATTATTTAAGCATTAAATAACGTGTTTTAATAATATTATAGAATCATATAATGTCTTTATTGAAATTGTTTTTTATTTATTTATCTTTAATTATTTAATTAATAATAATTTATAATTAATAAAATCATGTGATGCACGGAGGATCACATGACAAAGTAAAATAATTGGTGCGTCGATTCATCATGATTGTCTAAAAGTAAGTAAG
The DNA here is from genome assembly GCF_982586985.1 of Callionymus lyra. Taxonomy (NCBI): domain Eukaryota; kingdom Metazoa; phylum Chordata; class Actinopteri; order Syngnathiformes; family Callionymidae; genus Callionymus; species Callionymus lyra. Next base: position 11,833,669 of record NC_141829.1, read on the forward strand.
TTTTATTGAGGTTTTTTTAAAAAAAACAACCTATAATTACAGAACGTATTAAATTGTTTGAAAAATATTTAAATGCTTAAAAAGAGATTTAAAGGTTCAATATTGTGACGGCACTGATCGACTTCCATACGTTTGACTCGTCAACAGCTGATGTGTCTTTAAACTCTTCCACGAACTCTCAACATCTTTCTCCTCGACTCAAGGTGATCCGTAACAAGCCGGTGGCCAAAGAAGCTTCCGGGAAGAGGAAGTGCAACTGCCGGCAGGAGATGAGGACGACGCAGCTGGGCCCCGGACGCTTCCAGATGACGCAGGAGATGGTGTGCGACGAATGTCCCAACGTCAAGTGAGTGACGCGCCTCAGACCGTCAGAGCTGTGAGTGACGGGTCATGTGACGGGTCATGTGACCGCAGGCTGGTGAACGAGGAGCGGACGCTGGAGGTGGAGATCGAACAGGGCGTGAGGGACGAGATGGAATATCCTTTCATCGGCGAAGGTACGTCGGCGCGCTTTGATCTCCACGGGTTCCTTTGACGAGAACTTGATTCCTCAGGGGAGCCGCACATCGACGGAGAGCCCGGAGATCTTCGCTTCCGCATCAAAGTGCTGAAGTGAGACGTGAACGCAGACGCGTGGATGTCACACGTGTCACATGTTTGTTTCGTCTCCAGGCATCCGGTGTTCGAGCGCAGAGGAGACGACCTCTACACCAACGTCACCATCTCCCTGGTGGAGGCGCTGGTGGGCTTCGAGATGGACGTCCCTCACCTGGACGGACACAAGGTTGTCCCCGTCGTTCACGTCTCGCGTCTCCATGTTCGTCTCATGAACGACGTTTGTGTTCAGGTGCACATCGTGAGGGACAAGGTCACCAAGCCTGGAGCTCGCATGTGGAAGAAAGGTGAAGGTCTGCCCAACTTCGACAACATCAACATCCGCGGCTCCCTCATCATCACCTTCGACGTGGAGTTTCCTCAGACTCAGCTGGACGAGCAACAGAAAGACGGTGAGACGCTTCACGTTAATTATTATTATTTATTATTATTGTTATAATGACCTCCATTCATTTGATTTCATGTCCCACAAAAAAATATATATTTTCCCTTCAGGCATCAATTATTATAAACGTTATTAATTACATAAACGTTTTTCCTGTCATGAAAATGTCCTGATATTGATATGAGAAATGAAGGTTTTGTTGGTTGAATTGGTTGAAGTTTTTTTTTTGTGTATTTAAATATATTAACAAGCTTTGCTCAGGAAAGATTGTTATTATTCACACGGTTACAGTTGCTTTATTTGAAGAGCAGAAAAACGTAGTGGGACTAATCACAGCAGCCACCTTACTTACAGTGCCTTGCGAAAGTATTCGGCCCCCTTGAACCTTTCAACATTTCGCCACATTCCAGGCTTCAAACATAAAGATATAAAATTTTAATTTTTTGTCATGAATCAACAACAAGTGGGACACAATCGTGAAGTGGAACGAAATTTATTGGATAATTTTAACTTTTTTAACAAATAAAAAACTGAAAAGTGGGGCGTGCAATATTATTCGGCCCCCTTGCGCTAATACTTTTTAGCGCCACCTTTTGCTGCAATTACAGCTGCAAGTCGCTTGGGGTATGTCTCTATCAGTTTTGCACATCGAGAGACTGGAATTCTTGCCCATTCTTCCTTGCAAAACAGCTCGAGCTCAGTGAGGTTGGATGGAGAGCGTTTGTGAACAGCAGTCTTCAGCGCTTTCCACAGATTCTCGATTGGATTCAGGTCTGGACTTTGACTTGGCCATTCTAACACCTGGATACGTCTATTTGTGAACCATTCCATTGTAGATTTGGCTTTATGTTTTGGATCATTGTCCTGTTGGAAGATAAATCTCCGTTACAGTCTCAGGTCTTTTGCAGACTACAACAGGTTTTCTTCCAGAATGGTCCTGTATTTGGCTCCATCCATCTTCCCATCAATTTTAGCCATCTTCCCTGTCCCTGCTGAAGAAAAGCAGGCCCAAACCATGATGCTGCCACCACCATGTTTGACAGTGGGGATGGTGTGTTCAGGGTGATGAGCTGTGTTGCTTTTACGCCAAACATATCGTTTTGCATTGTGGCCAAAAAGTTCGATTTTGGTTTCATCTGACCAGAGCACCTTCTTCCACATGTTTGGTGTGTCTCCCAGGTGGCTTGTGGCAAACTTTAAACGAGACTTTTTATGGATATCTTTGAGAAATGGCTTTCTTCTTGCCACTCTTCCATAAAGGCCAGATTTGTGCAGTGCACGACTGATTGTTGTCCTATGGACAGACTCTCCCACCTCAGCTGTAGTTATCTGCAGTTCATCCAGAGTGATCATGGGCCTCTTGGCTGCATCTCTGATCAGTCTTCTCCTTGTTTGAGATGAAAGTTTGGAGGGACGGCCGGGTCTTGGTAGATTTGCAGTGGTCTGATACTCCTTCCATTTCAATAGAATTGCTTGCACAGTGCTCCTTGAGATGTTTAAAGCTTGGGAAATCTTTTTGTATCCAAATCCGGCTTTAAACTTCTCCACAACAGTATCTCGGACCTGCCTGGTGTGTTCCTTTGTCTTCATGGTTCTCTCTGCGCTTTAAACAGAAGCCTGAGACTATCAAAGAGCAGGTGCATTTATACGGAGACTTGATTACACACAGGTGCCTTCTATTTATCATCATCAGTCATTTAGGACAACATTGGATCATTCAAAGATCCTCACTGAACTTCTGGAGTGAGTTTGCTGCACTGAAAGTAAAGGGGCCGAATAATATTGCACGCCCCACTTTTCAGTTTTTTATTTGTTAAAAAAGTTTAAATTATCCAATAAATTTCGTTCCACTTCACGATTGTGTCACTTGTTGTTGATTCATGACAAAAAATTAAAATTTTATATCTTTATGTTTGAAGCCTGAAATGTGGCGAAATGTTGAAAGGTTCAAGGGGGCCGAATACTTTTGCAAGGCACTGTATGTGTCCCACATTGCACTGGTTTACAGTACACATTAAGATAGTGCATGTACTTGGCCGGTGCAGACATTTTCTGCAGGCTAGTGTCTCAACTCAAACACTGATGCTACAAACTTACAGGAAATGACTCGACAGCTTCTTCTTCTACTACTTTTTAACACTGATTGTAACCAGCCGTTGAAACAATATCACTGACACTTGACAGCACTTTTCACCAATTGAAACAATTATTAAGTTGTGTTTCATTGTGTTACTACTGTTGTTATGTTGTTTTGTGGTACAATTAGTGTTTTCTCAAGACATGTACGTCAGTATCTGCTCTTTAGACGTGTCATCAGTATCGTAGCTTCAGTTTAGCGTCATCTACGTCACTAATATGGCGGCAGTTAAGGGTGGAAAGTTTCCATCGATCAAAACTCAATTTTCTGGCCAATCGAGTGCTCATTGTGCACTACGTTTTCACACACTGATCATTAGGATGCACCAGTACACTCAAAATACTAAGTGTAAGTGCAGAAGTGCACGATTTGAAGACACGCACATCGTGTCAACAAATAAGAAATTCCCACAATGTCCTTCTACACACTGCTCAATTTAGTGGCAGTTGATGGTCACTACAATACTGTATTTAAATTCCATGTTGCTAGTCAAAAGTGATCGACAGCTGTAATTGGCTGCCTGGGCGGCAAAGCAATACGGGAGCTGTTGAGAGGGTTTGTTAAGATGGCTGTAAAAATAAGATCAATCATACTCTGAATGTCTAGTATTAAGTAATGTTGCTAAAATAAACGGTGTCTTTGTAATGGCCGTAGCATTTAGGTTGTGTCGTATGAATATCAAGATTAATGCCCAGTGAACTCTTAAATACTCACAGACTCCTTGTAGGATTATGAGACATTCCTCCGTCGGATGTTGAACCGACATCTTCTCCTGGTGGTTGAAAGTTGTTCTGTTCCTGCAGGTATTCGAGGGATCCTGAAGCAGGCGTCGCTACAGAAGGTTTACAATGGACTGCAGGGATACTGAGCTGGACTTGAACACACATGTACACACATGTACACACAGACACACACACACAGACACACACACAGGGACATCTTTATGAGCAGGAGGCTCAGTAACTGTGGCCAGGTGTATTTATTTTTACGTTCACTCAGGATGAAATCGATTTTTTTATTTGTCCTTTACTCGTCTAAACGGAGAGCGAGAGCGAGTCGTTTTCTTCCCCTTTTTCTTTTACTTTTTGATCTCGTCGTTGGATCGATCTGGTCTGTGAGTAGACGAACGAAACTTTTCTAATTTATGTTTCCAAACACACCTGGTTCAACCCGTGATTCTGCTAAGATCCAAACACTCACTTCGTGTCGCTGCCTCTGAACAACACTTGGACCGAAGCCTAAGATGAAGGTCTGGACCTTCTCGTCTCGATGGTTTGCTTTTTAAAAGTGTGTCGAGTTGTCGGAGACCGAAAACCTCTAACCCTGATTCAAGGGAATGTGAACGAATTGGCCGTTTTTACTGAGTGTTCAAATAAAGATTTCTACGATTTGTGAGGAAAATGTCGTTCCTTCGTCCCACCAGCAGATGGCGTCAGAGAGGCGGGTCATGTTGGGTCCGTTTAGTTTAGTATTAAAAAACGGTATTTACTCAAAACTACACATCACTACTAGAATAACAATTCTTAGTAAAAAATAAAATGCATGTTGCAGAACTGGATTATCAATAATCTGATAAGATTCTTGCCAAATGTTATGTTTCAGGTTAATTTTAAGAAAGCATATATTTTTTAATTTAAAATGAGAATCTATCGAGAAATTAAAATGATGTAGTGAAAAAACACTGCAAGAAAGAGAAAAAGGATGTCAACAGAGTAAAGAAGTTAAAGACAATAGATATTAAAACGTTTGAGAAATTCTTGGGAAGAAGTAAAACTACTGAATAAGAAATTAAAAAATTACATATTTCTCTTCGTTGTATTGATAAAACATGTTAATTGTATATATTAATGGAAATTACCTGGAAGAATATGTAAATTAATCAAATCTACCTGTGAATAGATAAATAAAGTACATTTTTAATACATAAATAAACAGGCAGGAGATAACATTGTTCATGAGTAACCCTGGCTAGCTGGGAAAAGTAGTGAGTTAATCAGATTCTTATGTTAAACTTGTTGAACATCAGTTTTGTTCATGATGGTTCAGACCAGTCTCTTATACAAGTTCACGGGAAGTTTTTATTATCAAAATAAATCCCTTGAATCGACACCTAATGTTTGCTGCTGAAGTAAACGCACACACAAGTAAACAAAGACACACACGCACACACAAGTCTGTCTCCATGGGTGGGTTGGGGGTCCTGGACGTCGCCATGATTGTATTTACAACAGTTAATTTATAGTGTGGTCAACATCTGCCCACCCATGATCCCCCCACAGACTGCAACACAATATCTGCTTGTAATTGTGTCTATTCATGTGTTGATCCATGTGTTTGTGCTTGTGTGGTCAGTGTGTGTGTGTCTGTGTGTCTGTGTATGTGTGTATTTAACTCCCACAAAGATAGCAGACCTGTGGTGATGGGAGTTTCCTTCTCAGCCCACCAAAGATGAGCAAACAAATATTAATATTTAGATCGTTTTCTGCTCACAAGTCACATCCTAGCTGTACATGAACGAAACGTTCAAGTCGTCGTGAGTCGTTTCGAGTATTGTGAAGCAGTTATGATCCTAAACATGTTCAATAACGTCTCGACTGCTACACTTGAATGAGTTTTTTCATCAGAGACACGTTTTAGAGAAAAAGTTCACAGAAACATGAGAAATTATGATATATATTTAACAATAATATGATAAATAGTTGAACAATATTAAAAAAGTTGAGTTTCACCTCCCAAAAAATAAAATATGTCAAAATGTGGTGGAATATATCGACGGACAACATCTTGAGAATGGATTAAAAATGTAAAGAAAATATCTTGAGAACTGATCAAAAAAATAAGTTAAGATATAAACATATTCAATAAAGAAAACATCATGAGAACTAAAGAAAAACAAACACAAAAATCATCTCGAGAACTAATTTTAAATCAATTTAAATTAAACAACATCTTGAGGACTGATGAAAAAAAAAGAAAATATCTTGAGAACTGATCAAAAAAATAAGTTAAGATATAAACATATTCAATAAAGAAAACATCATGAGAACTAAAGAAAAACAAACACAAAAATCATCTCGAGAACTAATTTTAAATCAATTTAAATTAAACAACATCTTGACGACTGATGAAAAAAAAAAGAAAATATCTTGAGAACGGATTAAAAAAAAAGTCACGATACAAACGTCTTAAATACAAAAACATCCTGAGAAATAATAATTTCAAAATAATTATTCAACTCTTTCTTTCCAACTGCCATCAGACTCCTCAACAGTTAATCCACATCTACATCATGCACTACTTGTACTTTAGTTGCTGTGCTTTTAGATGTTAGTTATTTTCAAATGAATGTAGATATATATAAAAATATGTTTATACTGTGCACTTTTGTTGGGGGTATAAAAGAAGAATTTCATGGTACGTAGTACCTATGACAATAAACGCTTTGAATCTTGAAATAAATAACATCTTGAGAACTGATAGAAAAAAACAAGTTAAGATAAAAACATCTTGAATAAAAAAAACATCATGAATACTAATGAAAAACAAAAAATAAAAATGATCTTTTAAAAAAACTATTTTTTAAAATAATTTTAATTAAACAACATCTTCAGAACTGATGAAAAATAAAAACGTTCGGAAAACAGATTAAATGACAAAAAGGAAAATAAAAAAATGTAGAAGTCAAGAGGAAAATGTATTTATAATTCAAAGAAAGTAAGACGTATGTTGGAGAAGTAAGGCACACGAGGGAAATGAGTTGTCTTGATCTTTGAAGTATGTACTGTTTTGAGTATTGTTCTGATTGTTAAAGCGCTTTGTGACCCTGGTCTCGAAAAGCGCTATATAAATAAATATTACTTACTTACTTACTTACTATTATGGGGCATTTTGTGCGAGGTGACGCATTTCCGCTGCTGAACACACGGGGGCAGCATTGCTGCTTGTGTGGACAGCGTGCGTGTGTGAGTTGTTGATGCAGATAAGTACTTGATCACACTTGACCCTCAGTGTAATGACTGCTAAGCGTAGCTGCAGGGTTCAGAGAAGCACGAGCTAAGAGAAGCTTATTGGCCAATCTAGTGTGAGTATGTGTGTGTGTGTGTGTGTGTGTGTGTGTGTGTGTGTGTGTGTGTGTGTGTGTGTGTGTGTGTGTGTGTGTGTGTGTGTGTGTGTGTGTGTGTGTGTGTGTAGGTGTGTGTGTGTGTGTGTGTGTGTGGGTGTGTGTGTGTGTGAGTGTGTGTGTGAACATATTAAAGAAGTGTTGAGATCACATTAATTCATGAAAATAAGACCCGATAACATACAGGAAGTGAGTTTAAACGTTGATGTTTAAGTAAAAACACACTATAAAAGTATTTCTGAAGATCTCAAAAAGTATAATTTCAATTCAAAACTGCGGTCAGTTATACAAGTTCTGAGTAGAGTTCTGCTGTGTTTTTGTTACAATATCTATTTTCCTGTGGCTACACTCTGACTGAAGAACCTCCAGACATTCTCTAGCCAGAGTACACCATTTATCACCAGCTCAGGCCCTGGATGTGAAGAGTTATATGGGAAAAGTCTGGCACGGGGGCCATTTGCCAACCACATGAAAGTAAATGTAGCGCCATCTGACTGTGTATATGAATTAATAATGCAATTCTTTTACAACATCTGATGAGAAATCTGATTTTGAAATTTGAAAAAACGTCAAATTTGGTTTTGCCTGTTTTTTTTCCCCTCCAATGCCAATGTCAAATTCCATATGTAAAAAAAAATCAATTTGAAAAAAATGTTCAGTGTTAAAAAAAACCTTAAATTAAACATCAAAATATGTAAATATAGATAAATTCAGTGTTAAATAATTGAGTGTTAATCGATGATGACATGGATCGATTGCTTTTCCTTGGTCAACCGGACAACCAGTGTCTGTGGTTAAAACTGAATTTCTTTACATTTACACTTTTTATGTTACATTCTTTAACACATTGAATTCATTTATGCATTTAAGTGGAAAAATATATCTATATTTTTTAATGTTTTTTAAATTCAAAGTCAGATTTTTATGCTGTAAGAACTTGGTGTTCATTCATATTCAGAGTGCGACCGATTTACTTCGCAGCCTCCACGATGAACTGTATAAATCAACGAGAGAATGTAACATTTTTAAGTTGTAAGTAAGTAAGTCATTTGTATTTATATAGCGCTTTTCCAGACACAAGGGTCACAAGTGTCAAAATAAACATGTTTTGTGTCACAAAATCATGGAGGAAATCTTGTAAAGTGATGATGCTTCTTCCTAAATACTGTCAGTGAATTATGTCCTAAGCTTTGGAACAATCTTCCTCTCCCTCTGTGTCTGATGATCTACTGACTCCTTCAAGAAACATCTTAAGACCTTTTAATTTGTTCAGGCTTTTCCTTGATTTTCTGAAACTCCTGTTGTGTTATCAGTTTTATCTTGACCTTTAAAGTATATACTTTATTGAATATTGTTTTGATTGTTTAAGCGCTTTGTGACCCTGGTCTGGAAAAACGCTATACAAATAAAAATTACTTACTTACTTACTTACTAATTTTGTGTAACAACTGGAGGACAATTAAGAAGCTTTTATTTTGAAATGTTGAATTGGTGAAACGATCCCTGTTTACATTCGCTCTCTCGCTCGTTCTCAACTTCTCAAATGTGGCCCTCGTAGCAAAAAGTTCACAACAAATAAGTTTATATTAGAAAGAGAAAACTAAAGCAGTTCTACTCCGAGTCTCTGGGAGATGACAAAGCTTGCTACAGACACAGTTGATCGAGCCTCCTCTCGGGGAATCTACCTGCCAACCTCCGAGGTGATAAAGCCGTCGGCCTGAACGCCCTACTCTCCGAGGACGGTTTTGACATGGCGTTGTTATCGATGGCATGACAGACTAGAGTCGTGGGAGAAACGAAAACAGGGGTGTGATGAGAAATAAAAAGCGGGACCGAAAATAAGAAACGTGGACGGACAAAAGCCTGCAATTTGTGGGATGTGAGCATAAAGCAAACAAAGGGCGGCTTTTGTGAGGAATAATGCATGTCAGCCGTGTCCTTGTCCCGCCGCAGCTTTGAACACTGCCGGGGACGTCCACGGCGTTCGCTATATTAAAGCCAGTCGCCTCAAATATTCGACGGGCCGGGGCGGTCATTATGGCCGGCGTGGGCAGCGGAAGAAAGGCTTTTTTTTTTTCGGGGGATTTTTTCGATCCGGGGCGTCTTCGACTCCCCGAGTCCGATAGCCGCTGTTTACACACAGTCCACCGTCATCACGAGTCCCTCTATTTATTCCCGTCAATTTTTTTTTATCATCTAATGTTTGATGCTCGGCCCACATCCTGGAGGGGGCCCGGGACGAGCAGGCCCCGGCGGACCACCTATACGGATGAAAGCCACGGGACTATGAACCGCAATCCCGAGCGGTGGAGTCTGCGAGCGAAGCTTTTTTATGCTTTTTATACCACAGAGTGTTTACGCGAGTGTCCTGCAGTCATCCCTCACCAGCTAACCAGAGTCACATGACCACGACTAGACAAAAGTGTGGAGCCCGAGGAGATGTAAATATCTATTAGTGGAAGTGGTGGAATCAAGACTTTCGGAGGAGACTCGGAGAAGGAGGTGAAAGCGGTCTTTGTGCTGCTCGGCTGGACCCTCCCCTCTGTGGTGGTGGATCACAGTTAATAACTGTGCCGGGGCCTGTCACAGGCACTTAGTGTGACGCTGGGCAGACTGGACCCACGTACACACCAGCGCCGGACCTGAGACGTGGAGGGACGGAGAGGGAGAGGGGGCTCTGGTGCTGCAGGGATAAAGGGGTTTGAATGAAACATAACTGAGAGTGAACTTTTAACAAGTGAGGGAAACCAATTTTCTCTGCATGAGTTCTTGTGTTGTCACTTTTAAACTCTCTTTAAAACTTCACTGCGGAGGGAAACTGAGAAGCAGTGATGCAACGTTCCTGCACACTTGTGTCGTCCAGTCTAGTCCACTTCAATAGTGCGCTAGCATAGCATAGCATTGTACCGTTTCATATAGTATGGTATAGTAATGCATAGCATAATAAAGCATTGCATAGTATAGTCTCATATTGTATAGTATTACATAGGCATAGTACAGTATAGCATCACTTTCCATTTTTAAATCTCGCCTTAAAACACACTTTATTCCATGGCTTTTAACACAGCATGAGACTCAGTTGTGCATTTTACTTGTTTTATTTGGTATTGTATTATCTTAGTGTTTTTAACTGTTCTTATTTTAGTGATATGTATATGTTCTTGTACAGAACTTTTTATCAACTGATGTTGTTTTAAAGTGCTCTATAAATAAAGTTGAGTTGAGCATAGCATAGCTTTGCCTAGCATAGCATAGCATAGCATAGCATAGCATAGCATGGTATCTTAGTGTTTCATAGAGTATAGTATAGCATTTCTATTACAAAGTCTTGTATTGTATAGTATAGTATACAAATAGTAAGGGATAGGATTGTATCATATAGTAAACCATTGTATCATATAGTAGGATATAGCAGAGTACCGTACTTTATTATATAGCAGGATATAGCATTGCATAGTATAGTCTCATATTGTATAGTTATTATATAGTATAGTATGGCATAGTATTGTATAGTACAGTTCGGTATAATATTGTATAGAATTGTATCATATAGAATAGCATCATTAAGTATCATATCCTATGCTACCGTATAGCATAGCGTAGCATAGTATTGTTTAGTACCATATAGCATCATATAGTATAGTATCATACGGTATGGTATAATAAAGTATACTATAGCCTAATATAGAATTGTAGGTGTAGCATAATTAGTATCATATAGCATATCATAGCATAGCATAGTATTGTATAACATAGCATACAATAATATAGTATATTATAGCAAAGTATAGTATCGTATAGTACAGTATCATATAGTATTGTATCATACGTTATGGTATAATATAGTATAGTATAGCCTAACATAGAATTGTATAGTATAGCATAATTAGTATCATATAGCATATCATAGCATAGCATAGTATTGTTTAGTACCATATAGTATCATATAGTATATTATAGCAAAGTATAGTATCGTATAGTATAATATAGCATAGCATTGTTGTTTTTATTATACATTATTGTATGGCATAGCATCTATAGTAGTGTATAGTATCATAAGGTATAGTAAAGCATTGTATCATTTAGTATAGCATTGGCAACAACAATAACAAACACGTGTTAGTATTGTGAGATAAAATATTAAATACATTATTAATTTCTACATGTTTTGAACAGAAGTGAGAACGAACTAAAGCAGGATCCATGGAAGAAGCTTAAGTTTTTGGACCAATGGATGAGAAGGAAGATGTCATGACATGAGAATCTGTCTCTAGATACTCGATCTATTGACCTGGAGTCTCCACAAGAACGTCAGATTCCCGCTCGTGTCTGATTTGAAACATCAGTTTCTTAGGCTTAAGTGAATTTAGCCGAGCGTTCAGATTCACTTAATGTCAAAGAGTCCAAACGTAAACACTATCTCAGCCCGCCAGGCCTCATATTAACCTAATGAGTGTTTTGTGTATCTTAGCAAAGGTCGTGGCTCCGCTCACGAGCAATCACAGGCTGGAACGACCCGAGTGTTTTAAAGAAATACTGCGCCACATTATAAACACGTCCGTCCAACTTAGATCAGCGTCTGCGGCGGCGTTTGATCCAAAACAATGCTCGGTTCTTTTTTTTTTTATCTGATGGTGTCCAACGATGAAGGTCTGGACGTCTGATCTTGAGGAAGACGCTTGTGTACTCGCGGGTCTGTCTGACTGTCAACTCCAAAGTCCAGCTCATCCCTATTGACCAGATTAGATAACCTGGTTTTAAAGGTGTTTGCTCAGCGATGCCTCTCCAGCCTAATAGCGTCTGATCTAATGGGAGATTGTTGACGGCGGAGCGCCGCGGGTTGCCGTGACGACGGCCAAACAACGGAGAGCTTTATTGCCCGTAATTACTGGATAGATCGTCGGCGTCTTTGCTTGAAAGCGGGCCGTGATCAATAGGACAAGCTGACCCCAAATGAAAGCAGGAAAAAAAAACATTTGATTAAAAAAAAGTTACAAACTAAAGTGAACTTTAAGCTAAATATCTGTTCAATGAGCAAATCGATGAGTCACTTGAGCTCAGGGGCTCCAAACATAGACGAGGCATTTGTTAGCACAGACAGAAAAAAATACATTTATTTAATTTCCGTTGTTCCAATGACAACTTTCTGTTTAATTTAGGAAGAAAACCAGATTTTCTCCAAAGTCAAATTGGCCTGTTTCTCCTGACAAGACGTTTACTTATTGAATAAGTCTGTAAACTGGCGAAAAACACTGATTTAGATTTAAACTTCTGTTCACTCAGTCATAGGGTGAGATGTATTTGTCGTGGCCCTTAACTTTTTCTTTCTGTCAAGCCATTTTATTTTTTATCGTTTTCTTTAGACATTTTGAAGGTTAGTTTGTCAAAATCCCGCAGAGATTAGACATTTTTTTAAGTGCTAAAAAAGGGTGAGGGCACATACTTGTTCTGAATCCTCTGAAGTCCTTCAACTTTTCCTTGTCAAAAGAAAATCGACTTACTAAGAGCAAAAAACGAGCAGAACTCTGGGTTAAGGGATGTATCTCAAGATGAAGATTCCAGGTTGTCCAGGTCCCCCTTTAATGGACCTTCTGATGGACCAGAGACTTCAGTCCAAGTGTAGTTTTTTATTTTGCTTCCCTAAATTTCCACTTTAGATAAAGAACTGCCATTTCATCCCTTTCCACCATTTTGACTCTCCACTGACCTAAGACCCGCCCGAGGAAGATTGACTTGTTTTTCAGAGCCTTAATAGACGTCAAGAAGTCGCTCCGTCACCAGAAACCATCGACAAGTTGGGGTAATGACATGATCAGAAAAAATATCGCCATCATTGGGATGTGAACTGATACTTGGTACCATGAAGTCATGGGTTCTAACGTAAACTGGACGAAATACCACATAGAATGTCGGTATCATTTGGGAAATACAGAAATTCATGTAGAAATGTCATCAGTGAACAGAGAAGCAGATGAAGTGCTTGAATGCCCCTCCCATGATGCAACACTAATAGACTCAGGGACTCATTCATTCCTCGTGCTATTATATTGTTTTATTCTGAGTTTTGGGGCAGAAGCAGAGTGAAAGTATGATGTTATTCTGTTCTATATTAATCTTTGTATCGTTTTCTTTGCATTATTTTCTTTGATCCTTGTTATTTAGACTGGCACTTCTTCTGTTTGCAATTGTTATCACTTGTATATTGTTCTTTTGTTTGCGCTCTGTTCTTGTTTTTATGAAACTTGCTGTAACAAACTAGAAAAAATAATTTCCTGAAGGAGATTTACTGAGGGATTAATATAGTCAATCAATCAATCAATCCAAATGATGGATTCATTCGTCAGCATCTGTTAAGGGAACTCCTGTAAACTCTCTCTTCACTTGGGGGGTCACTAGCAAAGACCCTCTATCAAAAATACACAATTTGCCCCCAAAGTAAAGCTGACCGAACACAACACGACAGAAACAACATTGTTTATGCTGGAAACTCATTTGAAATGAAAATATACTTTGTCAAAACCTTGAAAATATTGCAGAAAAATGCTAAAAGTACAGTTTAGCACCGCTATCAGAGATGTATGGAAGTATATCATCAGTACATTGAATGGGTAATTTGAAGTAGTTTTTCAAGCATTTTACAACTTATTTGACTAATTATATTTAATAATATGTATTTTGAAAAGGTATTTTGAAATCAAACAATATTCAAATTCCAATAATTCAAACATTTAATTTCTAAATTCAAAATGATAATTAGAAATGATAGTTTATGGTCACATACATAGTTAAGTTTAGTCCGATGTTAGGTTTGTTCGTAAGAAGATGATTTTTACTTTTCAATGCTTTGCCATTTTACTCAAACGCTCAATCAATGTCAGTTTTCCAGACCTACAGGGTCTGCCTTTGAAAACAACCAGATGAAAATGAGGAAAAAAAAGGGGGAACTGTGGGCTTTGGGGGAAACAAATGAGTTGAAAGTCACTAAGAAGCATCGAGGGGATCCTAAACATTCTCCGCGGAGTGAGAAATCAAACCCATTGTTGATCCATAGCAAGTGAAACTGAAGTTACTGTGGAACATAATTCAGAGTTTCCTCAGGTAGCTTCATCTAAGAGGAGGGGGGGGGGTCTCACTGGCGTCTCTGGTGTTCTGTTTAAATCATCACTTCCTGTTCTCAATCCCCATGTCTGCTTATCCATCATTTCACGAGCATGTGTTGATACACTCGGGCTCCTATTGCACCGACTCCAGCCTCCCACGGGTGGCAGCGCTGCGCCGCTCGCTGAGGAAACCGCGACAATTAGAGCCTCATCAGTTAGCTTTGCAGCTCCCAGACAGACAGACGGACCCCTGGGTCTCCCACAGCCTCACCTAACCACCCCCCCCCTCCTCCCATGGTCTCCCACAACAACACCAATCCTGACCTTGTCCCCGCAAAGACCCCCTGCCGCCCCCCCCCCACTCAAGCTGAGATAAAACAGGTCTGGCTTTGGTTTGAGGAAAGTGTCGGCTTTTCCCGTCCTCACTTATCCACTCTTGTCTGGTCGGCCCCTTCCCCTCGACACACATTAACACATCCCACTGTAAGGTGCACTTCGCACCGTCAGCGGATCCCAGGATGAAAGACTTCAGGAAGTAGTTCCCGAGCAAACGCTGTTTTTTTCTCCCTGTCGTCCTGATTCAGAAGTTTTTTTTTGTTTTTTTTTAAATGTGTACACGGGTTATGTTGTTAATGACCGTGAAACTGACTGCAGACGGGTTCTTTAAATCCATAATATGACGAGGAACCTTTCAGGCTCCAGAAAAGGACTGTTCAAGTTTTTCAGTACGAGCTTCTCACGCCAGGACGTTGTGGGCCACGGGAGATTAAATTCTTGGGTCCGCCAAGATATTTTATGTAGCCCGCTGAATGGTTGACTCAAATATTATTATTATTAACTATAATAATAACAAAATGCATTATTATTATTATATTTTGATCCATACATTTTCTAGATAAAATGAGATGAACAGAGATTATCGATGTCAACGATTTTTATGAGACGTCTGGTGAGAGTAAAACTAATGTTAAAGGAACAAATACAGTTTTGCTCAATAGACAATTGGACTTTTAGTTAGGAATTACATATCACCAAATGTTAATATTGGTATTGCTTTAAATATTAAGATGGAAACAATTTTCTAAAAAATAAATAGGAAAACAACACAATTCAACTACCTTAATGTAAATTAA
The DNA here is from genome assembly GCF_982586985.1 of Callionymus lyra. Classification (NCBI taxonomy): domain Eukaryota; kingdom Metazoa; phylum Chordata; class Actinopteri; order Syngnathiformes; family Callionymidae; genus Callionymus; species Callionymus lyra. Next base: position 11,849,159 of record NC_141829.1, read on the forward strand.
AGACTTTCATTCAACAAATTTCATTAATTGTCATAGGTTTTCCTTTTTTTTATCCAGACTATGGTCAAGAAACTATAATCTCTAAATAGGACTAAATAATCCAGATGATACCTAAACATGTGTTTCACTGCCAAATAATGCAGTTTGCTCTTTTAGATCTGTGTCGAATACAGAGACTCGTTTTTAGTCGTGTTCTTCATGACATAATACAAACGATCCATCGCCATGACATCATCCGTGTCGCTAACAAGTGTTAGCAGTCATGTGACATATATAACATCATATTCACATTTGCAAGAAAACACACTGAAAAAGAGTGATGTCCACCACTTGCAAGAAAATTTCACTTTTTTCTGAAAAAACAAAAACAATAATGAATCTTCGTGACGCATTAGAAGCTCTCTCCGTGATGTAAATAACTGCTTTTTTATACCATCCCTGTTAAAATGATTAAATGGTGACACAAGATAAGATATGGCAACTAGTTCCTCATCACCTCTGAAATAGTTTTGAATACACACTTCCCTTGACTGTCGGCCATCTTGCAGCTGTAGCGTTAACCAGGACCCACCATATTATTAAGCAAAAAAAAAATCTAAAATCATTGTCACAGTTTTCCATAAGATTTTCCTTTGATTTATTTACCACGATAATTATTCTCCCCGTCGTAAATGTATCGCGAACAAAAGCATCTTCTCCGCGATCGTCAGCGAGTTCGAGGAAAAGTCATCATCCGAAGCCGTTTTTCCAGGAAAGCTGAGCTGCTTCTCTCAATAATATTTGAGTCATAAAAAGTCATATCATCAGTCTGCGTCAACGAAATCCTGGCATTTCCTTGGATCATTAATGGCAACACACAAACACACACAAACACACACAAACACACACAGTTTAACAGCCTAATGTGATGCTCCGTCCACTGGTGAAACTCGACGCAGTTAATCAGTGACACATGGAAGGTTGTGGTAATGTCTGACTCCTTCAATTCTCCTCATTCGCCTTGTCATTCCTCTAATACCACACCCTGCACAAACACACAATTACACAGTCAAAGCCTCTTATACACACTAAAGTGCCTCTTCGCTCGGAGCTGCCCTTGATTTTGTTTTTGTCTTCAGATAACTTTTACGATGTGATGTGTCAATTTGTTTATTTACTGAGATGATTCATCATCGCGAGGAAGAGTTTGAACTTTAGAATAACCCTAAATTATAAAATGTTTATTTTCAAGTAATGTTATTAAACACACAACATGTATCCTCGAAAAAAATACTTCTAAAACACATCGTAACAGAGACAATTTAAAGCACAAATATATGTTGTCCAAAGGAAGATATATATATTTAAAAAGTTTTTGAACTCGAATTTTCCGCACTGTTTGAAAAGTAACTACATTTTATCTCAATCTTTTGTGTGGATTTAAACACAGTTAAAAAAAACACACATTTTTTCAAACTTTACTAAATTTTTCTTTTAAGGGTGCAACATTGTTTAGGGACTCATAAGTAGAGTTTTCGGTGGGGAGAAGAAAGTTTTAAATTGTATTCTCAAAATGTTTTTTACAGCCTGAAAACATTTTTTGTAAGAAGAAATTGTGTCTAGTGTGATGTAATTGTGCACACATGGCTGCGATGATTGTAGGAAGGAACAATGCATCAACGAAATACATTTCTAGTGTCCTTTAAAAATGTTTTTGACAACAGATTTTTATCATAGTCAGGTTTTAACCAGATAAGCACCGGACTGACGATAGTACTGGTCTCAAGGTCAAGGGTCAGCAGAGAAATTTGGCTCATTTCTATCTAATTTTATGGGTTATCATGTTACAAACTATACTATAATGTGAATGAATGTTCAATTAAAAGTTGTATTTCTGAGGGGTTTTTTTCAGTTAATAAATTAACTTCATCTTTTATTATTTTACTAATTCAAAAGAAAAAAATATATATATTTTTTCACATCTTGACAAAAAAGTATTCAAGTTACCCACGGCAACAAAGAACCACAAAAATTATAGCTATATTTATTTGTTCCCCGTCTCTTGGCAGCTCACCGCACCCCCTGGAGAGCAATTGAGGCGAGAAAATGCATATTTTTCTGATTTATTTTTGCTCTGAAACACATTTTTCGTCTCTAAAATATGCAAATGATTAAAAAATATATATTTGATCATAATCGTTCATTAGACTGAAAAATGGACACAGACTATGTGCAGGTTAACACCCGCAGAGCTGGAGGATGCTGGTCCGATCCATCCTCGGTCTATGTTAGTGCGTCTGTGTGCGCGAGGGTTGAGGAGGTGGGTGGGCAGCAGACCACCACACTCAGAGGGGGGCAGTGACGCACACGCCACTATCCTCTGACTCCATTAACATACCTTCGACTTGCATCCACACCGCGACCTCCTCGGAGCTCTAATGTGGCTGCGAAAAGGGGGCGACACCGCACTGGTGGCTCGAGGCTGAAATCCGGCAGCTCAATTTGATCTTTTTCCCTGGTTCTGGAATCATCTGCTGTGAGACACAGACGGATTTGAACTTGTGATGTGTGTTTGAGTGACGGTGACGCGTCCACATCATCTCAGCTGATGACCTATGACCTCTGACGGAGCTGCTAGCAAGCAGAACTTTTTCACTTTTTCTTACAGGTTTAATCTACTTTACTTTCGTAAATCAGCTTTAATTTCAGGAAGTAAATAGACAACAGCAAATTCCAAAAACTGGTCTTGAACGCAGCACTGCACTTTAGCTCTCTCTCGCAACAAATACTTCAAAAATTTCCTGAAACCAGATAGTAGTCCAGGACAACAACACCTTTTTTTTTAATCATATTTTCCTCTTCTAATCATTAACATTTCCTGAATATAATATTCTACGTCAACACCCATCCCGTCTCGGCAGGAGGCCGTCAACCAGAGGCTGGTTCTGCTCAAGGTTTCTGCCCTCTAAAATAGGGTTTTTTCATCACCACTGTCACACTGTAAATTGTCTTGAGATGATTCAACACTTTAAATACAATTTCTTTATAGATATCACCACATAATGTTAAATCAATGTATTAATGCCACATAGTTTTTTTTATTTGTTTTTTGTATCTATTTATATATATATAGTTGTATTTATGTATTCTTCATTTCATTTAGATAAGTTGATTTTTAGCTGCTCAACTTGTTTGTCGGTCTACAAAGGATCCCAAAGTCTGCCAAAGGGGGCCACATGATCTTGACGGGCATGTCCACGTCTTCCCAGGGTTTGGTCTCCCTTGAAGAAACCAGTGGATAAAGAGCCCCACTGTGGGGCCACTTAGGCTCCCGTCCTCCCTTTAGTGGGATAACATTTCACCAGTTTAGATAAGTTCACTCAGGGCCCGTCAACACATGTGGAAGTGACCCACTCGCAGTCCTGATGACTGATCAGTGTGTGTCGGTGTGTGTGTGTGTGTGTGTGTGTGTGTGTGTGTGTGTCGGTGTGTGTGTGTGTGTGTGTGTGTGTGTGTGTGTGTGTGTGTGTGTGTGTGTGTGTGTGTGTGTGTGTGTGTGTGTGTGTGTGAGAGAGAGAGAGAGACGGAGGAAGTCGACCAGCTGATGCTGTGTGTGCTATGTTAACCCGTCCAAGGGCAGCAAAGCAATAACAAACACAAGATCACAGCAGTGAAAAGACCTCTGACCCTGCACCCTCCGTGCAGCCCCCAGATCATTATCACTTTGACAGACACACACACCCACACACACACACACACACACACACACACACACACACACACACACACACACACACAGACACACACACAGACACACAGAGCTGGACGGGCCAATCCTCGTCTGCCTCCGTGAATGTTTTCAATCATTGACTGTGTTTAAGGAAATCAAAGGGATTTACTTAGGGAGGCAAAAGCTTCCTCATTGGTGTCTGACAGTAAATGATTGACATGTATTTCACTCTCTAAGCTCCGCCCCCTCGTCCCGAGAGAAACGATGGATGGAACCATCATGTGTTTACCCACAAGCCTTTGCACGTCCGTGCCCGGAGGGTGACAGAAATCACGGGGGAATTGGGACGCCGACTTTTTTTGAGGGGGGATCAGCTCAGGGTAGGATATAAGTGTGTGTGTGTGTGTGTGTGTGTGACAAATGTGTGTCCTTCATCATGTCACTTACTCAACAAAACCTTTATATTCAACATTTCATGCACATTTCCCCCATTTTTTTCCTCTCTTTGATGCGACACACCGTCTCACCTCTTGACCTCCTTTTTTTCTTTTTTTTTTTGGCGTCTCTTAAAACCCGTATCAATTTCCATTCGCTCCAAACATCAGCGCCGGGCCCGGCGTGCCGCGAGGCCGCCGCGTTATTAGTCCGGACAGGTTGACAGGAGGAGGGCAAGTGCTTGGCGGGCCCGCGGTGTCAGCCGGGGAGCGAGGTGACGTATGGCAACGACGAGGGAAGTTGGATCTGAAGCGTGTCAGGAGGAGACGTGAAGGCCGAACCTGCTCAGTTACTTTGGTCGTCCTGCCTTCTCCAGCTTTAAGATATCGACACTAACTTCTTAAGGATATATAGTGGCGTTAAAATTTAAATTATTTACAGAATGTTGTGTCTGCAAGTTTCTTTCTCACATTGATTAAAATAGTTTTATTATTCATTAACACTAAAAATAAGAAGATTTACACCTAATTAAATACCAATCTATATACTTTAAAGTTACAGCGGATTAGAGAGTTATATATGTTTGACATGTTTATTAAAGAAATAGCTTTTGATGGATGTTATTTATCAGTAAAGTTAGATGTTTAAATTTGTTATGGGTTCCAGGAGAATTTCTATTAATCAATTAATTTTCCTTTTTTGACATTTACACCAAAATCAAGAGGATTTTTCAAATCTCTTGGATGTTAATAAACATTAATCGTATATTTAATTAGGGAGTTATTACTAATTGGAGTCATTATAAATAATATATTAAAGCACTTATTTCAGAGTTTATATTCTGAAATGTGAGCACCAGGATTCACATGAAATAATTATAATAATACATTTGATTTGATGAACATTGATGTTTAATTACAGTCTTTATTATAGGAATATTCTTTGTCAGTTTAATGAATTCAGAAATATTGTTAATTTCTTAAATTTACTACAAACACACAACTTCTCATAAGTTGCTATTTCACTGTTGCTGTACAATACGAGCCATCGTTTTTATTTATTTAAAGACAAACTTTTATGAGCGGAACAGACAAGCGTTTAGTTGTATAATCCTTAAAAGTTACATGTAATAGTCAAAAATATATATATATAAGTAGTAATTTGCTGAACAATCTGCCTTATTATTGCAGATGTTTTCTTTTAATAATGACATTTAATCATTTAATAATGATTAAGTTTGAAATTATTAATTATTTTCATATAATTACTAATTATAAGAACACATTTCTACAATAATATTGTGTTTTGATTTATGCATCTTAGTTTGATCTCTTTTTATACTATGTATTCCTTTCTAATTTCCAATTATTTCACACTTTTGTTTGAATATTTCAAACATCTTGTGATTTAAGATCACAGTATAGACACCTTCATTCCCATGAAGGTCTTATATTAACAGAGAAATGTCATGAAAACCCGTCATTTTTTTCTCATTTTTTTCAAGTGTGTTGCTTCAGACTCCAGTGTAAAGTTGACGTGTACATGATTCAGAACACATTGCCCGGTGCAAGTTTCCCGGTGAGCCAGCTCGTCTGGGATATTATTGGGCAGGTTTCCTAACAGAGTTAATACAACGTATACACTTGGACGTCTTGACTCAACCTCTGTGCTTGGCGTCTGTTTGGAAGACGATCCCTCTGGCAGGTCAAGTAAACGCTGGCCCCCCAAACACTGAACACACTCTCCAAACCTCATTACCCAGACCTCCGCTGTTTAGTTGCATGTGGGCCCCCAATCAAAAACCCTCCCACCCCCCCGCCCGCCCGTCCCCTCCTTCCATCGCTGCTCAAATGAGAATTGAATTTCTATTCCTCTTTGTTTTCCTTTTTTTCTAAAGTGTTTATGCGATCATTTGTGAATGTGAGCGCTGAGGAGCCGCTGCACACTTAAATGAAGTATTTACAGATAATTCCAACTGTCAAATAGTCAACGTGGATGACATAGTGCAGAGAGCTGACGCCGACCCCCCCGACAACCTCCCCCTCCTCCGCCCACACACTCGTTAGGACGGATTTGATTTCAGGTAAAGAACGTTTTTGAAGAAGCAGGACGAGACTTTAATACACACAGAGATCAACAGTTCACCTCCAGCTCACACGTCAGCATCATGGACACAACAACACAATAATGACCTTAAATACACTTTAGACTCAAATATGATATATTATGTATGATATACATAATATTAATGTATGTATTAAGTGTGTGTTTGATCAAAAATACACCAGAAGATAAATTCAAATAAATTACTAGAGGGACTGGGAGGAAACCAGAGTATTGTACATCGGCGCAAAAACATCTACACAAACGACACCATATTTCCAAAGTTAATGACTGAATAGTAAAAATATATATTTAAATAATCACTTTTGAATTAATTAAATTAAATTAAAGAAATGTAATATGAATAATTTATGCTTTAATAGAAACAGAAATTACAGAAAAACAGAATTATTGTAGATGTTTTGCATTTTGAAGACACAAAAACAAATTTAAAAGTCATAATTGAACAAAATTTCAACGAAATTATTTGCATTCAAAATTGGTAAAAATGCAACTTGTTCTTGTTATATATATAACGGTTGTTTTTTTTTTACACAATTGTTGAACTGAATTTAGATGTAAAAACGTATGTTAACACGTTAATATTTTCGTCATGTTACATTCAAACATTTTTTACATGAATAAGTCATAAAAAAAAATACCGACGAGGACTGAAGACGGAAATTGTTACATAACTGACTATTTTAAAACCTGGTTAAGTAAATATTCGACTCTTTAGTAATTATTAGCGGCAATGTTTTATTAAATTAATAATAATTATCAATGCAAAAAATATAAGAATCAACAAGCATTAAAAAAAACATGTCTAGACAATTATTATTCAGTTATTATATTAATAATAATGAAATAATAGCTGCGTTACAAATGACGTCATCTGAGAGGCTGAATGACGGAATGCATTTATATATATATTTTATATATCGCTGTAATCCTAACAGAAATGTAGTTTTTGAGTAAAATGTGTTTATTTATGCTTCGGTTTTGGTTTAATTGTCCGATTCGTGTCTGCATTTCGTTAAACTTCGTTACTTTCGTTTCCAATTAAAACTGATTCGACGCAGAATCCCCCGAAATTCAGCGGGAGAAAAGACGCAGGAAGTGCGGGAATTAAAAAACGATTGACTTCAGGGCCAGACGCCGACGCACGCCAGCCCAGCGCGGCGTTAACGCACTTTTAATGTCTCCTGGTGACGTCAAAGTTTAGTAACGAAGATTCCGTTCGAGTGTTTGAACAATAATAATCAAGACACTTTATCTCCGTTATCAAAGTGAAAAAATGGGCCTCGGATTAAAAATCGCTGACATCAAAAACGTAAATTGTGAGAAAAACAAACGGAAAAAGCATTTAAATTATTACTTATTAGTTCAAGTGTTGTCACGATGATGGATGCTGCCTTATGACGTCATCACGTGTGGCCCTTATACGATGTATGCCCAAAATTATTAATTTATATTCATTTATATTCAAAATTTGAATTAATATAATAATTAAATATAAACGTATTTTCAAACACAACAAATCAATATTAATTAATATTAGAATATTTAAAGTGTGTATGACTGTGTGTGTGTGTGTTTGGGTGCAGGTTTGTGTTGTAGTGCCTTCATGTGTGAGCATCTATACGTGTCAAGTTGTGTATTACTTTGAACACTAAATCATCTTCTAACAGTTATTTTTTTAAAACGCGTTCGCTTCTAGTCTGCGATACATTTTGAAGGTTGTTTTGAGTTAGTTAACACAAGTTAAGAGATTAATCACTTTTATAAGATAACGAATCACGATTTAAACGTATATTAAATACGAGAAAAATGTTCGCATCATAAAAAATGGAAATAAACGTGACAAACCTCTGCGCCTGTATAAACAAGACAAGTTATTTCTCCCTCATTTAAGAAGAACATCAGAGTTTAAATATTTATTAACCGTAGTTATACAGCCTCGAGGAAGCAGCTCCTTATATGGTCGTATCATCCGTTTTTTTTTCTTAAATGTTGATATGATGTAAACATGCTGAAACTACTAATAAAATGCTGAAACTAATCCAAAGATTTCATAGATCTCCAGTAGCTTCTGAGCTTGACACATCAATAACAAGGCGGGAGTTAACTTGATCCTTGAGCAGAACCAATCGATTTTTCTGCGGATCAATCAAGTGCAGGAGCTGTTTGAGTCCAGGCTCTCAAATACAAACTACTTTAAACTTGGATCTCAATGGACTACATTTTTTTTTAAATTCTCTAATACATATGTCTGCTTTAATAGATGAATAGATTAAAGGTTCGGACGCACAATATATATTCTAACAAACACATATAGTTACGCAGTTTTAAGTTAGAATCTAAACTTTGATCCAATTTAATAATGAAAAAAGTAGGTATACTACGATGTCAATTCTGCAGATGCGATAAAAAATACAATTTGTCAATTTAATTAAATTTAATTAAACTTTTGAGAAGAATCAGATCTGTAAAAAAATTCTAAATATTTCCTAGTAGTTAATGCATTTATTATTCGTTTTTTTATTTACATTTATTACTTTATTTTCGAATCCCTCGAGTGTCAGTTCATTCATTTGGCGAAAAACGACTTCAACATGTCAGCGGAACCGACGTTATATTATTGCAATGCGCAGGTTTACCACTAGATGTCGCAAGATTATACAGGGCGCCGATTAAAAATGATGAATTCGACTCGAGGCAGGCCAGACACATTCTTCCTCTAAATGATTCTGCTGACTTGAGTTGCGGGGGTCTGACCCGCTCACAATCACTGCAGCCATTTATCAACACGCACACACACACACACACACACACAAACACACACACATCAATCTCTCACACACACACTCACACACTAAACTATCATGTTCTACACGCAGGAACGCCTCAATAATTCACGCCACTTCTCCACCGTGGATATTTTTTTGGATCAATATTTCATGAGGGTTCGCGGTTCCGTTGGGCTCTCTGCTCCTCCACGCGTGTTTGGACTCGTTCCTAGACGCCACCAAGAAGTGGAAAAGCGACAGAAAGGACGTGGGAGAAAGCGTCGGGACGAGGAGGAGAGGAAGAAAAAAAAAATCCCCGCCGTGTTTCAATAATTCACACTCGCTCTCTCCCTCTCCGTCAAATGTCAAAGCGCGTTTCTTGGAGTTAATACGGTAAAAATAAATAAATATAAAAAAGACAGCCGCCGCTTCACACTGGAATAATTCCAAATATTGTTGTTAACTCTGAGTCAGTGGATTAAACCACTTCAATGTGGAATAACTCCAGAAAAATCGTGTTCACTCGTTTAGAGGCTTTAAGTTAACCTTGCGACTCTAATACAATAAATACACCCTCATTTTGTAAAGGTTCCGAATTATAAACAATTATTTTGGTCATTACATTTATTATATATATATATATATATATATATATATATATATAATTATTATTGTAATGATTATTATCAATAATAATTTAATTCATGTGTTTTTGTATTCGTAATTACAAACTAACTCCTTTCCACGTATAGTTATCGATCGCCATACGTATTTATTAGTATTGGAAACACACGCAATAACACACACTCACGCAGTCACACACACACACGTAAAATATTGGCTAAACTTCAGCCCTTGTGGAAATAAATATATACTTGGAAACGAGTTCGTTGTTTACAAATTCTTCTTTAAATTATTGCAGAAAACGACATGTATGTTTTGTGTAGAGTTTTGAAACGGAAAGAATATATATGTGTGAATTAAAAAAAGAAAATACGTGAAGTGTATGTTTCTTCTGCACACCTGGCATCGAACCAGTCCGGGTCACCTTCACCCCCGCGGGCTCGGTGCTGACACCGGTGTCACGCTCCTCTGCTGCGGTTCCACACAAACCATCTGAAGCCTCCGTGGAAATGTTTAAAGCTGGAACTCGTTTTTTTTTTTAAGCAGCACAGGGTTTTTTTTGCATCACTCCAGTTGCGCATGCGCTTCTAAACATTAATTGTTGCGTACGTTGAGTCTCAACAAATGATTTAAATTAAACTACAGACGTGAGATTTAGATCATGATAATATTAGGATCACGTGCGATACTGGAAGGGGTTTTAATAATTTCAATAAATTATAATATAATAAATGAGTTGCCTATTTTCTTTTAATTAATTTCTCGTCTATATGTGGATGCAGGACAATTATATTAAGAAGAAAATGAAGATAATATTTGTATTAAATGAAGACATAAGGAACCGTTCCTGTGAGAGTCATAATTAAATGTGGTTTATTTAACATTTAGTTTGTTTTTTAGATGCATATTCATATCATTTTGAAATGATCTGAAAATTAAATCAGTGTTATTTAATTTTACTTCAAATTTTCACTATTTTGTATTATACTTCTTAAGCAGTAAATAAGTTGCATAATTAGTTCATATTTTAATTTATATAAACAAAGAGAAGATCTTCATATGTGACCCACAGATACATTTTTTGTTGTCATTTATCCATGTATTTATCATGTGACCTCCTTATCCATCAGTGACGGCGGTGACATCTGTCTATCAAGACGTCGGGCTGATCATTAACACACAGCCTGGTCTAATATCTCTCTTCCCACTGACTATTTTATGAGGCTATTGATTAACAAGTGGACTTCAACTTGGACGGATTATCTGCTCCGGTGATACAGAAGTGTCTGAGCGACACTATAAGAGAGGCGAGGATAAGATTCCTGCAGGGTGTGGAGCGAAGGCTGTAAAGGAGGGAAACTTGTGGAAGCTGTTAGAAGAAAAGATTGATTATAAAAACGAGTCCATAAGTGTTTACAGTGTTGTGTTGATGTTGAGCTTGAACTTGAACAACAAAAAAACTATGAATCAAATACATACGTTTACACGCCATGAAAATAATCCAAATATGGTTTCAGCACATTCAAATGTCTCCAGGACAAAAACTTGTCAGGAGAAAAGTTTTCGGTTAATCAAAAACAGCAACTAAAATCCTCAAGGGGCAGAGACCAACCAAAAACCTTCATGAAGAGATGGATCTAATTTAAGATCCACCAACAAGCCTCATGGTTGGCGGGATCAGGCTGTGATTGACAGATCAAACTTAGAACAACCCAAATATATTCTAAAAAGTAAAAAAAGGTACGACTTTTACGACTCGAGCGACAAACCAACCAAGTTTAAGACTCATATGGCAGTGATTCAATGTATTAAAACTTCAACTCCTCCATTTATTCATGCATATTTGCAAACTCTGACTTTGAATAGCTTTAAATTACCCATAACCCCCCTCAGCCTTTTTTTTCCCACCACTCACCCCACATGCATGCCATGAATCTCATTCCTGAGAGTTGCAGGAATTCAACGATCCCAGTGTGTGTGCGAGTCATGTGTGACACACTTCGACTAAACCTAGAACGTTGTGGCTAAGATGAGCTTTTTAAATGTTTCTATACAAAGTCATGCTATAACAGTGTTTTTCAACCACTGTGCCACTAGTGTGCTGTGAGGGATCGTCTGGTGTGCCGTGGGAAAATATCCAATTCCACCCAGTTGGTCAAAAAACATAAATTACATTGATATAAAAGATGATTAAGTACATTTTTTCTATGCATTTATTTGATTCACATTCAAGACACTTTGATGACTTAAATGTTAATATAGGCTACACACACACAGTATCATTTTTTTTTTTTACATTTTTGACTAGTGGTGTGCCTTGTGATTTTGTTTTTTAATTAAAAAGATGCATCTTGGCTCAAAAAAGGTCGAAAATCACTGCTATAACAGACATTTTAACTATGATGATTTTTGATTTGAGCACTTAGCTCTCTTAGGTCCACTCTTGAAACAGCTGGCTCATCCAGTTCCTTCTTTATGTTCATAAACTTAACTTAACCCGAAGGAGACCTCTTGAGGTATCAACAAAGTTCTACCTTACCTTACCTTAAGTCGTGTTTAGGAGATATTGATTATTGGTTAAATAAAAAAATAAAAAAAGATATTCGTCAAAAAAAAGAAAGTCTTAATGACAATATTAATAATATGATTAATAATAATAATAATAATACGTTGAATTATTATTATTATTATTATTATACAGTGAAACACGTGAAAATGTTTGTGTTTTTTAGATAATATTGTACAAAAAAATCCCAAAATTCTCGTGTAAATGAATAAAAAAATTATCATTTGGACTTTTTTCCTGTCTTAAGGCTACATTTGAGCACCATATTCGTCTAAAACCATTACGGGTTTGACCCACGGACCCTTCCACGGAAGCGTCGATCCGCCCTCCTTCTCTCCTCCCTCTCTCTCCGTCTCTCCTCCTTCTCTCCTCCCTCCTCAGCCAGTGCGCTGGTTGGCACCGGAAAGATTGAAAGTGACACAGTGGGATCAGAACTCGGAGCTCGCGCACTCGTGTTCCTCAACATCTCTGCACCTCCGTGACTCTTTTCACGCGTGTCTTTTCTTTTCTTCTCGAAGCGACGATGCCGAGCTCGCATGCGCGCGGACCAGAACCACACTGAGCGGACTCAACTTTTGGATTCCAGGTCGACAAACGCTCCACTTTTGACGTGACTTCTTCTTCTTCTTCTCCTCCCACTCGTCCATCCCACGCATCGCCTCCCCACGCGCGCGTCTCCGAAAAACCCCACGACGCGACCGAACTCTAGATTCAGAAGACCCAGTCGAACCCGAACCACAGCCCTGGATTCAATACTCCTGATCAATGGACAGAGCCTCCTCAGCGGCCAGCAGCGCTACAGACACCCCGTGAACAGTGAGTGGATGAAAACACACAGTATTTCTAGTATTTGTACTTTTAATGGCAGCAGCAGTACTAGGTGTACTTATACTGTTAGTTTACCTGTAACTAAACATTGAATAACAGACACGTTTTTATGAATCCTTGAACTCACATTACTCTTGTATCAAATGTTCAAGATCAATTGTAGTATAAACAGGACGCACAACAATGACGTATTTCTTAGTAATAATAATAAAAAATAAACTTACTTTAATATAGTTTGTAACACAACAACATGGAGACTCACAAGTGCATGATCAGGAATAAACGATGATGTTGTGGATCGTGCATCAGAAAGTCTGAAAAAATGATTTATAACTTGAACAGTGACTATTAACTCATATTTAAATTGTAATTCATTGACGTGTTTATAAATACAAGTACTTTGATTACTTATTTTGAGTACTGTTATTCAAATGAATAAGTGATATTGGAGAGAAAAAAACAAACCCCAATACAAACATTTAATTAAATATTAATTTAATTCCGGCATCTATTTTAAAATGTGACAGTAGAATATTAAAATATAAATAAGCTTTATATTGGAATATTTGATTCTGTTTCTGAAGAATTAAATTCAAGTGATTGGATTAATATTATTGTTGTTGTACTTATTCGCAGTATATAAGCGACATCTTTGTACAAAAAACTCTAGATTTATTTTGAACATTAACTTTAAAAATAATACTAATAATACTAATACACAATTAAATTAATAATCAGACCCCACAATAACTTTTATATAGATTTGAGAGAACATTTTTACTTATTTTATTTAACATTTGTTATATTGTTCTATACGTGATGTATTACATTTGTTTGGTATTTATTAGACCAGATTATCATAACGATAAATACAAGGTGGTTATGAGAACCAGGATCGTGAGAAAATAGTTATAACAGAAACTAGCAATTGTTTCTTTCCACTGAGACAATTTTTAACTTTTCACTTTTCAATGAATCATCAAGTGTCTGCTCGTCCAAGAGTTTACAGATTAACGCGGGGTTTTATATTTGAAACAACAGATTTCAGGAGGATTTAATAATCCAGGGTTTAGACTCGAGGCGAGGATCAGTGGTTCGAGGCCCAGGATGGTGACGAGCAGACACAACACACATGCACGAATGAAAGACAGAAAGAATCAGATGATGCAGAAGAAAAACTTCTGCTGCGACCGACAGAAGTTTGGGCGTCAAAGGCCTCGAGTGGATACACACACACACACACACACACACACGAATACACACATTCTATTTCACATACACACACATGCATACACACATACACACACACACACACACACACACACACACACACACACACACACACACACACACACACACACACACACACACACACACACACACACACATATTCTCCCCCTCTCTCTTACACACAAACACACGCACACACTAACACACACACGAAAACGAATCCAAATGTGAATGAAAATGAAAAGCAGCTCGATTGACCGTCATGTCAAAAGCAATATTTGCGTCTCGTCTAAACAAAAAACAGTTAAAATCACATTTCCTGCATCGAATATGACAGAAAATACCGGCGGCAAAAAACGGGATTAAACGAGACTTTTTCCTTCCCTGGATATAAAACACATTATTATTACTATTATTATTATTATATTATTATCATTATCATAATTATTATAATCGTTATTTTTATTTTTATTACATTTACGCCAAATAATATTATGAATAATTATAATAATAATAACATTAATTATTATTATTTAAAAATATATATACTTCTGGGTTAAATATTCGCGTAATTTAAAAAACTTTTTTCACGTAAAACGAACTCACGCTTGCCTCAATATATTTTGTAACTAAGAAACAATATATATAAAAAAGGTTTATATATTTCTCATTCTACAAAAATGTAGAAAAAATGCTGACGCCGTCGTTTCGTCAAAAGATCGCGAGTCACAGTCACAACTTTCTTTTATAGAAACAAATAACAATGAAATAAAGACATTTCTTCGTAAACTTGACTAATAAATTACGATGAATTCGGCCTTAATGTCACTTAGTCTGCGTGTCAAAATGTAAACGCGCAATAAGAAGATCCGCAAACTTTAGTTGAATGACTTATTTTTCACCTATATATATATACATTTATAAAATTAATATTGATGAAATAATTATATAATTAAGATGAAATTATTTTTTGATTTATTGATAAAAAAATAAAAAATCATATTCTTCTTTTTGCAACATTGAAATTCTAATGACACGTTATTTTTAAATAATATTTCAGATCATCTCAGAGAAGTAATTCAAGAGGACCAGGGTACCTCTTTAGCTCTCATGTGACTGAGTAAAGATCAATAAAGTTGGTGTAAAGCATGAAAGAATGTACACCATTTTGTGAAGTTTGCAGCACAAAGTTTGATCCAGGAAAGCAATATAATAATATAGCAATATAATAAGCTGTAAAGTTATGTAATATGACAGTTAAGTTGGGTTTTAATGCAGCACTTTGACATTTAATAAAAATATATTCATCCTTTGCCTCCCAAAGCTTTCAAAGGTCAACACATGTCCTTATCATTATTTAATTTACATCCATCTCTGTTCCATTTTGTTATAGAAAATACATATTTATTTTCATTAATCGACACAAATGAATGAAATAAATCAAATCCTGTCGTCCAGACGTCTCTCCCTCGTGTCTCCTTGCTTCAGTGTGTGTGAACTCAAATACTTGTTCACACATAATAAAGGGCGTGTCAGCAGTTATTAATCTGCAGATTAGATAGCGAGGAATCTCCTGCAGCTGAAGATGATCCGGAGCGAGACAGTCAAAGTTCCTCCTCGACACCACAAGTGCGTGTCGATCCGCACACAGTCAGGCATGTGTGTGTGTGTGTGAGTCAGTGTGTGGTCCTGCTCAAGTGTAAAAAGTCTGTGCAGCATGCTGGCTGTGGTTTGTGCGGCGCACACGGATGTTTAAACACGCGTGCGCACCTAGGTGCTGGATCTGAAGGGAGGTCATAACTGTTAACTATTTATCTCCAATGATCCAAGTGTTTGCCAGCAGGCGTCTCTCTCTGCTCCCCTATAACCTGACATTCATCTCCAACTAGTGTGTCGTCCTTCAGATCCTCTCAAAACAACACAAGATCACATCATAAATGAGAAAACCCTGCTGTACACTGAGCACACACAACTTTTTAATAACCACCTCCCCGTCCTTCCTCCTGCCGCCTGGCTTTATCTGCCTCTGAGCCAAGCATTAACCAATAGCTTGATAATCCTGCTATAAAAGTGCAGCGGCCATGGGGGTGTGTATCAGCGGTTCAAGCCTCTTCCTGTTATCAGTCTTAATAATGCGCATTAGGTCACGACCTCGGGATCATGAAGCGGAACAGACTCGTATGGAGAGTCGCTTTCTCTTCTGTCGTCCACAGACGAAGGTTAGTCGCCAATTAAGAGACAAACGGCTTCCAAAAAAGTGTCGGTGAGAGGTTTTTTTTTTCCACGACATGTGTGTGTGTGTGTGAACGGTTGACTTTATGATTTACAACCATAGTTCCATGCTTTTGGACACAAACGTAGGAAGAAATCTGGATAAAAATACATTTAAAAATCAACTTTTTTCATGTGATGCTCTTTCATTATGTTTCTACGAGCACTGGCATGTGATTGTTTACATTTTAAAGTTAAATAAAACAAAGCAAATATATGTTTTTGATGTTGGGTTCAACTCCTGTTCCCTCTGGTCTCAACTTAAATATAAAATAAGGGCTGTATACTGGAAATAGA
Organism: Callionymus lyra; assembly: GCF_982586985.1. NCBI lineage: Eukaryota > Metazoa > Chordata > Actinopteri > Syngnathiformes > Callionymidae > Callionymus > Callionymus lyra. The sequence continues at coordinate 11,866,011 of NC_141829.1, forward strand.
AGAAAGTAAAGTAGGGTTAAAAATAAATAAATACATTTATTAAACAATTCTTGATCGATCTTTAATATTTAAAGTAAAAATAAACAAAATTATATAAACATTATAGTAATTATTTGACTATTGGATCAATAAAAAAAAAGTACTGCAAAAATATCAGTTTACCAACCATGATTTCAACAACAATTTTAGTAGCTTAGAAGGTAAATCAAGTAAAAATGTATCATCTTCTCTGCATGTGTGGATATTGGAAAGTTTTCTTCTGCAACATATGGATTTATTTCAAAAGCATTTTGTTCCTGAAGGTTGTGATTCTTGGCAGTGAGTGAGCTCAGCTTCTACCTTTTCACCACTTCTGTTCCCATCATCGAGAGAAGAGAGTCTCCCACTGACACACTTGTGAAATAAAAGGGTAACGACTGACCGTCCTGTTGTGTTGACACTATCCAGAGACGACTCGAAATAGTCCGTTACCTTCATGTGGTTTTTTCCTCCTTGTGTCGTCGTAGGAAGTGTGAGCATTGGCTAAGATTGATATTTTTGGTTCAGTCTTTGTGTTTTGCAGACATTTGGCATATATTTTCAAATTCTATAGCAAACCTGGACCAAATTTGGACGTTGAGGACTTGAAAAAACTATAAAAGTGAACATGAAACATGTTCTAACAACTATAAATCAGACATATTTTTATCATTCACTACTGGTTGATTGTCTTAAGACTTTTTTTTGGTCTTTTTGTTGGGCTTTTCTCGACCTTCAACCTTTTTATTGAAATCATTAAAACATTTTTGAATGATTTATATTTAAATAGATAATATACAACATGAAACAATAGGTAGTAAAATAGAGTTCAAGCTTGATTTTTATGATGTTTCTCTTTACGACAGTCACATTATACAACTTGGCTCATCTTCTTCTTATACTTTACAGCATTTATAGTTTATAAATCTTTCCAAAACTGCTCTTGAAAATAGGGAAAAATATAGCTCTGGCTCGTTGGGACAATCTGGGAATTCATAGGGTTGAGTAGATCCCTGAAATACATCTTTAAAAAAAAGGGGTGTAACTCTCATAAGTGCGTCAGCAGCGTCAGAAGATGATTAGTTGATGTGTTTTCGTGGTTTTAAATCCAGTGCGACGATGATAATGACACACACATGACAAGAGAGTCAACATCGGGTCCTCTCAGTCGCACACTGACGGTCATTATGTGTTTGGACTGGGCCGGTGTTTGTCAGTCGTCTGATTTGTGGAGTTTAGACTGACTTTTTAAATTACACGCCGGACTGTGTTTGTGTGTGTTTACGTCTTTGAACTGCGCCCATTGTTTGTAGGTGTGTTTGCTGCGCCTCTCTCTCTCTCTCTCTCTTGTATTTTCTCCGGGCGTCGCTCTGCAATCTCGTCTCCGGCCCTCACCGAGCGTGTATTTGTTATGTCTGGGATCATGTAATAATGTGGAATTTGATAGCGGTTTAATCAAGGAACCATCGGGGGACGAGACGCAGAAAAAACTTCATCAAGTCGACGATAAACGTGACGAAAAAAAAAAGAAGGTGTTTTTGTGACCACGTCCTTATCAACGAAATCTCTTATCTATTGAATATTAACCGTCTTCCACCTACTATTGAGCCACGAGACATTTGGCAGATACGAGATAAGCATCAAGACATAACGAGGAGGTAATAATCGGGTAACTATCGGACACATTTGTCTGTGAAGAAGTATTTCTCAACACGCCCGCTATTATTGCATAAAATAGATACGACCTTATCAGGTGATGACATTTTCTGACAAGAACCGATGACATGACGATACTGACGTGAACTCACATTTTTGTTTTGAATAAACGACACACGTTACAACAACACAACGGAAACGACGTGTTATACACGGTTAAAGGAGGGGTAGGTGATGTTGAAAATAACGTTTGATTCGAAATCCCTTTTTTTTTTCCGATTTACTAGCTAGCTTTTCCTCATTAGTCATTTACAGGTAAAACAAATATCTGGCTTAAAAAGTTATATTATTACAGACGTTTTATTTGTCATATAGACGTTTGGTTTTTAGTCGTCCTGGATGATAAGAACAGCCGATTACAGTGACACGAAGAGGGCGGAACAAATGTTTTTTGTTTGTGTCGACACATCAATACCGAGCTAAAATATTTTGTAATTGTTGAATCATCCACAAGTGTCACTTTCACGTCGCATTACTGCTTTCCCGACCTCAAGAATTCAGCCTTCAGAGCTGGAATTGGAATAACTTTTGCTACTTCTTACAATAAAAAGCGAACTGTCTGTACATCTCTGTCGAGTCCAGTTCAGATTCAACGAGTTGAGTTTTTCCAAATGAAAGTTTTCCACTCAAACCACGTCAATTTGTATTCAGAGAGAATTCTTCAGACTCTTGGCAACACAATTAACTAAAAAAAAAATCTACCGAAAAAAGTTCTCTATGAATGAGCACTTCCTGAAACAGTGGTGTTTCCTCCAAGAAGAAAAGTTTAGTCAAACACCAGGAAATGTCATTAAAACAGGAAGTGAGATTAGAAGATGTGCGCTCATGTGTTTGTGTAGATGGCGAGATGTCGGCGAGGCTAGGTATTGATAGGGATCAGGGACGCCACAGCAGGTTAAGACCCGTCAGTGATGAGAAACATTCTCTCGGAGATGCTGTGATTTCTTTTTTAAAAAACCCCGAAGATTTAACGTTAACATTTGTCGGTCGCTCGCTGGTTTGTCCCACATTTGTAGCGGTCACTTTTATTTGCCGCTTCACTCTCCACGTCGTTGCATAAACCTTCCACTCGTTCCCTTCTGAACTCTGTCGCTCTCCGCCCTGTTTTAATCAGCTCTAATGTTTGTAATTTATGATGCATTTTTTTGGAGCTGGAAAATACTGTTTCTGCGGTGGTGTTTTGTGTTAAACATGCAGTCCAGAGCTCCAGAAATATTAAACATTTAAACATCGGTCCTCGGATCTGGAGCGCTGCTCCACAAAGCCCGTCTGTGTTTTTCCACTCAGGAATCTGATCGCTAACTCGATTAGCATCTCTGATTTTTTTTTTTTCTTCTTCTGATGGACTCTTATCTCCGCCGTCGCTCACTCACGTCGTCCTGCGCCTCATGTGTAAATAAAACAGTCCATTTGGCCCCGAAAAAACCACGGCTGGTGCTCTTTGATACTTTGGCTTTGGGCCGTCCCATTTGCCTGGCAGAGGTTTCGGATGTACCATTAGCCTTTATTAGACTTTTGGCTAGCTCTGACCTTGTGTGCGAACGCTAATAAAAGTGACTCCTGTCAGTCATATCTGAGCAGCATTAATGTTAACCATAACAGGAATGCCTGAGTAGTAGTTTTTTTCTCCGGGGTCTCCAGTTTCCAGCCCAATATTAATGGAAACATGCTGCAGAATTTGCCAGGAGCTAGTCTGAAAACTTACCTTCATTGACCAATTTTTATGAAAAAGATCTTACATTTTTGTTTGTATTTGTGTATCTAAAGTCGTAATATGACTTTAAAAGTGGTTGAATACAGTCATGAGTCCATAAATTAGTCTTAAACATTGTATAATAATGTTCTATAATTTTATAATTTGGGTTCTAATATTAACTGTGGTCTTTTTGTGTTCCTTTGACTGGTGTTTGCGCTCGTATTTTACTTTAAAGAAAATACTTTCTTAAATTAATCCAAAATACATGTTCATAATTGAAAATAAATGTTTATCTCCTGCAACTAATGAAACTAATTTTAATATTCAGAATAGATGCTTTTTTGTGGTTGCTATAAGTCATTTGGAGTTCGCTGTAGTGTAAATAATTTGTTTTATTTTAAATAATAGTACAAGTCCCAAATATTTAAGCTATTACAATGCGATTACAAATCAGTGCTACACTTCTACGGCTAGCTTTAAAGCCAAAATAGGTTAGATTGTAATAATTGTTTCTGGCTCCCCCAGTGTCAGAACAGTGTGACTGCAACGTTGTGGTTTTTCTGTTGCTACAAACTACATATAAACTTGTGTACAAAATAGGAAAAAGAGGCTTTTATGCAAGTCTCTGGTTTCATCTTCTTGATCATTTTAAAAATGATCTAAGATAAATTAAGGTAGTGAACTCATTAAATAACAATGGCAGAAAATGTGAAAAAATAATAATATAATTGGTTTGGAAGTATTTTAATTCTAGTGAAATAATATTGTAGACTTTCATCACATAGTGAGATTCTGAAGCCCGTAGATATGTAATGCTTTAGATTTGGTTTGAAAAACAAACACAAGTTGAGAATTGATCAAGTCGACAATTCCATTTATTTTCTTGTCTGATAGCAACAGTTCTAGCATCAAACGATAATAAAGATAATATGTTCGGATCATCATGTTAGCGTCAGAAAGTTATTTTCTCAAATTGAAACCAATTCCAGAGAAAGATGTTATAAAGATAAAGAAAGTTCCTGAGAAATATGTTATAAAGATTAGTGTCATATTATGTGGTTAAACTCTGCGACATAATAATGGATGGGAAAGCATTATAAGCACAGGAATGGTTGTTAGAGGTTTAAAATAAAAGGACATTTTTATTATAAATATTGATACTAGCTGAGAGATTTTCACCAATCTCAGTTATCTAACCTATTTTCTGTATTAATAATGTAAATTCTCTTAAAAAGATCTATAATAACAAAGGTTTCTCCGTCATAATAACATGAACCAGTGTCACCTATATGAGCAGACGGTCTCCTCAGGCTTGGCAGCGAGCTGGCGCTTCAGACAAGCGGCGACCGCCATGTTCACCAGTTTAACCACGACATGGATCACAGGCTCGCACTGCTGTCAACTTGCTACAAACCAGACTCGTCAACGTTTCGTCCCGATCGAAACAGACATCCCACAATGCAAAGCAAGCTCAAGTTCATCATAACTCAATCAGATTATCTCTAAGATTATTAACAATTATTTAGCTGTAAAAAGAGGCTACTTTGGTCATGATTTTTTGCCAAAGCTGACAACAGTTACAAATATTTATTTTTTAAAATAAGTTTTAACTTCTACACGGTGGATTAGAGGTTGAAGACTTTTCCTGGTTTGAGTTCAGCTCGAGTCAGAACATTTCTGTGAACTTGTATATTGATCCTCTTGTTGACACACTTTCTTTACTTAACATTCATTTCAAATTTCAGCACTTTTTCCATTTTATTTTGGTTTACATAAGCCTTTAGTAATCCAGGATTTAATTGTATTTTCTTTTAAATCTTTAATATTTTAATCTGATTTCGACTAAGTATTACATTAGCGCTAAGAAGCTAATACGATAAACACTTCAAACCTAATGCGATTTTCCGTAACTCATATTTGTGATTGTTTTTCTAGACTCATTCTCTCTGGCTGGGGCTCCGCTGGGGGTCTGGAAGAGGATGGAGCGAGGAGGGGAGAGTCCCATCACCCAGGACAGCCCCGAGCAGAGGGGTGGCAGTCCTGACCTGAGCGGCCTCCCGCCTCCGGGGAAGAAGGGTCGCCTGGAGCTGAACGGGAGCCCGACGGGACCCCGCATACGCCACAACGGGGCTCCGCTCAGACCACTGGGTGGTAAGAAACCCTCCACTTACACCAAAAACTTTTTTGTAATTCCATCTTGACACTATAAAAGTAAATGAAGTCGCCTGATTTTAGATTTTAAACTGATTAAAAAACACCTATTACAATGTTTCAAGAAGGAAAAATTCAATTAAAGTCCCATCATATCACTTTTATTACCCATTTTCTTGTTGCTAAAGCTACTTTAAAAGGAGGTGAAAACCCCAAACCCTGTCAGCGTGAGCACCCATGTAATGACTTCCCTCCGCCACACCGGGGTATTTTGTACCGAACCCAGACTCTGCGTTTGGCTCCGGGCTCATCCACATTCTGGGCTCAAGTGTATTTTTGGCTCAGGGTTGACGTGGAGCTGCTGGTTCAAACGCTCTTAATCTACAAGTCAGAGGGGAACTGTATAACAGAAGCTCCCTATGAATAAAGAGATTGCTCCGTTGAAATAAACAAGATTTATACAAGTCCCAGCGGATCATTGATCCCCGGCATTCATTGAGACTTTTTTTTTTTATTTACGAGCGTGTTGTACCCGCCAAACACTCCTGGTCCACGGGTCAACGCTGAAAGTCAAGAGCGTATTAATGGAAGTGAGGTAATGATGGCGGCCAAATGTTTTCTAATTGGACACAACCCGACCCAGAATGCAAGTGTTATAGCTGCTGAAATTAATAAAGCTTTGTAGATGAAGAAACAGGTGTGTAACGACACTGTTGTTACATTGTTTAGATTCACAATGTATGATTATTACTATAAAGAACAATGTTTAAACTGTTAGTTGAGATAATAAGGTGGGTTTTTTTTTTCAAAGAGAGCAATGTGTCACTCAAATATTAAAAATAAATAAATAAAAAAGAGAGAGCCAAGACAGCCCAGCATCATTTAATCTAGAATTAAATCTGGACGTTTAAAAACGACTCTATTTGTTATGTAACTCTTGGTTTATTTTAAATAATCCTCTTGTTCTTTTTAAAACACAAAATTTAGAGAAACACAACCAAAAAATCAAGTTTGCCGTTTTATTTTTTTGTTCAAATTCAAATTCTACAAATTCAGATCATATTATCGTAACTTTTACCCTGGAAAATCAGGCTTATTTTCTTTTTTTTGTCTCTTTAAAATGTTCTGTTGTATTATTATAAAGAGCAGGGAAGCTTTACAGGAAAGTAAAAATGTACTTTGTTTATTTCTGATTTCTTTAACCTACTTTATACGTATATTTTTGGCAAAATGTTAAATATCCATCATTATTTATACAGATAAAACTGATATTTATAATTGACTAGGCACTGACAAATACTTGGAATTGGAATAATTAAAAAACCTATAAAAGTTTCAAGAGTTTAAAGCTCCGATATTTGACCCGTCGTGAGTTCAAGAGGTCACGGGGCGAACAGAGGTCACATGAAGCTGATCAAACACGGACAAAAACACATTTCTGTGTGGAGGAGGGAGTGAGGAAGGAGACAGGACGGGCGGAAGGAGGCGGGTAATAATGACAGGTTGTGTTCCAGGACGGGAAACTAAACGTGTCTTGCCCGAAACCACTCGGTCGCCACATAAAAAAGAGAGCGAGCGCAACACACATGGAAGTGCACACACACACACACACACAATCATGTTTAGGTCACACTTAAGAGTGACTGTTTCAACAGCTGCTATTGTGCAGTAACCAACTTCAACCTGTGGGGGCAGTAAGTATTCATAGAGGTTGTTGCACCTACATATTTATGCAAAGATAATCTTGCCCTTAAGGTTAAAAAAAAGTACAATTTGAAATGTAGCCATTAGCACAGAATGCCATCAAGCTAACCTGACTTCTAAAGACGACACAAAAAATGCTTAGGGCCAACAAAAAAGTGAAAACATTCACTATGGTCTCCAGTTATTTATGATATTAATTATATGAATTATTGAAATGACGATGACGTCCAGTGTCTCAGAGACAGACGAACAAAAGAGACGCTGAGACAGACGGTCAGAAGAGGCTTCTCTGCGTTGACAGTTATATTTCCCTGTTGGGGAAAATTCACTTACTTGGATTGGCGCGACACTGGAGTGTGTAATTCACTCCGGCGGAGCCCAGAGGACTGAGAGTGATTAATGAGGAGGAAATAGAAATGTAGGAATCGACTGATTAAACCAGAGCTAGTGTGGATCTGGAGGGGAGGTGGTGATGCTGGGTTCACCTCACGGGTCTTCTCAGGGGTCAAGTGCATGTGTGTGTGTGCATGTGTGTGTGTGCATGTGTGTGTGTGCATGTGTGTGTGTGTGTGTGGTTTCATGCTGATGGTCAATATTAAGGCTGGGACGCTCGGTCCATCTTTCTTTCTTCCACATGGCTCTAAATAATTTGCTGACATGTCGCTTTAAAACAAAAGACTTTTAGGAAAAAAAGAATAAAGGTTAAACATTAATAATTGTCCGAAACCACGACACAATCACAATATTGTATATTTTACCGTAAACTGATAGAACTGCTTGTATCAACCGGACATTAACTATAAGACAACCACGTAAAAGTACAACGTTGATTAAAGTTGTGTAAATAGTGAATAATAAAATGAACAAATATGGAGAAAACAGTGTTTAAATTATCGATTTAAGTTGTTAAAACAGTAAATATTAATAATGAAAAAAATGAGAAAAAACTTTCAATGTAATTTTGCATCTTAATTATCAATTAAAGTTGTTTAAACAGTGAATAATAAAATGACAAAATATGGATTAAAAAAGTGAAAATAAAATCATTGCCTCTTCATTATCGATGAAAGAATTTTCTCCATATCTGGTCATTTTATTATTCACTGTTTTAATAACTTCAAAATATAATGTTCCCTTTTAATTATCAATGAAAGTTGTTTAAACGGTGAATAATAAAAGTTACAAAATATATAACTCATGTCTTAATATAATGTTGCCTCTAAATTAAAAGTTGAATAAACATTACAAATAAAGACAAAATATAGAGAAAAAAAAGTATATTATTATAACGACTCCTTAATTATTGATGAAAGTTTGAAACACTCGATAATGACAAATATTGATATGTTTTAATACTTGTTTCTCTTCATGATGTGTAAACTACAGAAGCACTGACATGGCTCATACCACAGCCAAGGAGCCCATTTCACATGGCAGAATTAAAAGACAGATAATAATGACTTCCATGCTGGAATAGGCGAAAAGATCCAAAAAACATGTCTCTACTCAGACACTCCCTCAAACGGGATCCAGTCCAAATAAATGGTTGAATTATTAGGAAACTTTTAATGAAATAAACAACGTTGAGTTCACGGTGAAGCCAAACATAACTTCACTCCAACAGAGAGTCCTGTGAGGATCACACGCCTCACCTGCCGACAGTGTAGCAACACTTGCTAACGCTCTGAACTGATCGGAGACTAACTCGAAACCTCCTCGGCAGGTCTGATGATCCCGGTCTTCTGCGTGGTGGAGCAGTGTGACGGGGGGATGCCGACGGACGCCGGCGACGGAAGAGACGAGCATGCGGAGTTCGTTCTGGTCAGGAAGGACATTCTCTTCTCTCAGCTGGTGGAGACGGCGCTGCTGGCGCTCGGATACTCTCACAGCTCTGCTGCTCAAGCTCACGGTGAGTCTCAAACTGATCATCGCTGGGAAGTATTTACGGGGATAGGTTTGAATACACGGAGGAACTGACTCGGGTTAGTTCACCTTCATTTCACTACATTACACATGGACACATGGAGGAACGACCGCCATGAGACTCGGCTCACGTCGCATGAAGACAACAATAATTCTGCCGCATGTTTGTTGGATTAATTCCACCACTTAAGCAAGGCACACAGTGCCGTTGCAACATCTCAATCAAATGCTCTGTATTTAATGTATTCTGGCTGCGGAACTGATGAAAAGTACAGAAATATATAGAACTGAATGATTCGAAATTTAAAAAGTTGGGACACATTTAAACAGTGAATTATTATTGAGTTATTCGATCGTGTTCTTAGATGCCATGTTGGCAAATTAACGAAAAGTTTGTGCCAAATTTAATTTAATTTACAGTCGACAACTGAACTTTCAACTGTTAAAAGTGTATTAAAATAACTGTTTAAGTAGACGTTACTCCTCTTAATGGCATTCGTGTGACATGACATTTGTCCACTAAATAACCCGTTATCTAGCTGTCAATCAAACGTACTACTGTGTCATCAATAAGCTCGGAACATAAAAGTTTAAGCGGATGATAAACGCCGTCGCTTTTCCACATAAAAGTCGCATTTATAAGCCGTCGATGACTAAGCAGAAGCAGCGACGGATGATTATAAAAAAAAAAAAAAAAAAAGTACTTTTTTATTACGATATCACGACCAGGTCAACTACACAGATACAGCGCCGCCAGCCGTGCGACGCCATTGGTCGAGAGCGCGTCTGACCAGATGACGTCACGGCTGCGCGGGGGAACGCACTAAGATGAACTTGTCGTGAAGATAATGACGAGCGAGTGAACCGACACACACACACACACACCTGCTAGAAAACACAGGCGGCAATAAAAAAGCGTCAGTGATTTCTTTTAATCTGAGACACATGTGGAGGGAGTTAGCGAGCGCGAGGACTTGAAACCACATCAATCCACCAGATTATTGGCGACTGGATCTTATTGTGTGGATTTTTTTAACAGCGACACACAAAAAAGGTAGACGTGCGACACACAGACAGACTCTCGAAGGTCGTTAAAAGGCACGACAACGACAGGAATGTCTGAGAGGAAAACAATGACTGAAGAGACAAACTTGCTATTGCAAGAGCGTTTATGATGCACAGGAAGAAGCTACGGCGATGTCATTTACACCCCGGGGTTCAGGAGTCAGACGAGGAGAACCCCCGTCCTCCATCCAGATCTCAATCAAGTTCTCTTTTTAACACCGTCATCCGCTAAACACGACTTTACTGCTTCAAGGTGGAACCGTCTTATCAGGAGAGTCGTCCACACTTGAACTCTTCACCTCTTTTGTTTTCTTTTATCGTCGGCTGAGCCCAGGTCTCACCAACACACGCATGTTTGGAGGTTTTTGAAAGTGTAATTACCGTTTGCACGTGTAAGAATCAGATTAAAAAAAAAAAAAAGGCCGTAAAGGAGGACAATCGTCGACGGGATGGACATTTTCTTTGGATTATATTGAACATTACATGGTAAATACATGGTAAATAATGCAAATATGTTGGAATTCTTAGTCACATTGATAACTTATCGTGAATAAGAAAGAATCATGATTGTCTCGGACGAAGTCAACAAGTTAGTTTGTCCGAGCAGCTGGTCCAACATGTTTATTTGTACTAATAAATGTGTTTAATAAACACACAATTGCAATGTATACATCAGTGTGTTCATGGAAAATTGATTCAAATAGATTCAAATAACTTTTGTTGAGTAGTTATTAATCCAAATGAATCCAAGTATTACTGACAGCGCGAGTATATACATTATCTTCAATAATAATAACACACACACGTGTGGAAGACAAATGTAAGCTCCACAGACACACAGTTACACAACATTTTTTATAGCAATGATCATGAACTCCATCTTGATGGATACTGTGAGGCTGATGAAAAGAGAGACGAGGAGACTTTTAAAAGAAAATCTAACAAGTTGAAACGCAGCGTTTGGATTCTATATTGTCGTCTTTGAAATTAATATATTTGTTCTTCTTCACCAAACACTCGTATTGTTGACATCCATCACCAGTGCCCTTCTATCTAATCTTAATCACCGACATCTTTATAAGTCGCCCGTATCACAATGAACATTTATCTACTTTGACTTTCATCCAAATAGCCTTCGGGACTGATTAAGCCCCCGGGCCTTGACTTCGATAAAGTTCACCAGAGTTCAAGATAAGATAAGAAACAGTGATTATAAATATCAACAACTATAGAGAGACGCGATCAGCTTTAAGCCTTCATGTGTCCTATGATAGACTGGCAATCTGTCAAGGGTGTCCCCTGCCTACATCCCTGAGTAGCTGGGAAAGACAATGAATGAATGATGAAGTATCCTCTTGTCCACTGTCGGCACCATCAGCAACAATCAAGTCCTCAATAAAGCTCTTCAAGAAGTCACAGCTCAACACAAACAAAACTGAGTGTTTCCTACGTGTGTGTGTGTGTGTGTGTGTGTGTGTGTGTGTGTGTGTGTGTGTGTGTGTGTGTGTGTGTGTGTGAGACAACACACACTCGTAAACTTCACTTAACCCGTGCACGGATGTCTTTGGACCAGACTAAAGTTATTTACTCAGACCAAACACACAAACTCGCTCCCTTCCTCCACCTCCTCTTCAAATGAATTTTTTTTTTTTTTTTTTTAAAACAAGCGTTTATGTTAAATGAATAATTTCTGGCTTAAATTATACATTTTTTTTCTGCCCCTGCGGTCCTCGACCAAAATTACACAGAGCTCCTGCTATTTTCTGCCTGTTTGAATTGTGTCCTGCATTCTTGTGTCCAAGTGGTGTATTTAAAGTCCCGGCCGAGGACCACGGCCTTTCTTTAATTAGCCGAGGCCAGTAATTAACTGGGAGATATTGTTTATTTCAATTATAAGGGTCTGAAGGCTTTTATAGACGCGGGCGCAGACGTGTACTTTCCGGCTTCTCTGCTGGTGAACAGTTAACAGTTGGTCAGCGAGGGACGCCGGTGCCACGTCTGGCGGGCCGGAGCGGGTCACTGGACATTCCCCGGACTTCTGGGAAGAATGTTCACACGACTGAGGAATTATTACTCGAGTGTTCAGTCGGCAGAGGTTGTCCCTGAAGGTTTAAGCCCCGAGAAAGTCCTCTAATAATAATAATAATATACATTTTGAATACGTTTGTTAGAATAAAAAGTAGATTTAAGAAGCACCTGTTTCTAGAGGAATATTTATCTTGTAATTAATTGTTTTTTTTCCACTTTTTTTTTATTCAAATTTCTGTGGTTGATGCTTTAAATATTTCCTCTTGTGAGATGATTATTATCTTCTGTACAAGATAATAATGATGACGTAACATTCAATCAAATCGTACAATCTGATTGGTTGACAGCCTTAACTCTGATACTGACTTCTTTGGGAATTAAACCAAGATTTTGTCTGACTTTGAAGGAATTCCTCGTCATTCCTCCTTCATTTGTCATCGTTATTTGTTTGTAGTTGACGATAAGATTGTTGTAGTTTAACACATTGATGCTGCATCATCAATAAAATACACAATAATACAAACAGCAGAAAGAAATGTTGCAATGTTTACATGTTTCAACCACATTCTTGCTCAATGTTACTTCAAAACTCAAACTTTTAAATTAAAATATCATCTTCTTTTCTTGGTAATATTGAGAAAACTGTAAATATTCTGTAACAGCTTATTTTAACATGATACTTAGACATTGTGAAATTATTAATAAAACCCTTTTTTCTCGGATTTAATCATAAGAAACCAAGCAAAAAGACGAAAAATTAATATCTGCCCAAACAATAGATAGTTGACATTAAAGAGACAATACTGTATTAAATAACAGTATTTTAAAGTAGATTTACATTTTAAATTTCACAGATTTTGATTTAAAAGATTGAACAGTAAAGAAACTTGATATATTGAGAATTAAATGTAAATGAAAGTACTTAACTCAACATTATATAGGATCAGAAAAACATATCTGAAATATAAGAAATGGATAAAGAAGCTAAAAGAGAACTCAATATCAAATGGACAAGAATAAATAAACTGAAACTGAAAAACACTAAAGATATATAATATTTATCCTATTTATTTCCATTTTACGGTGTCTAAGGATCGAATATGATGTGTTGAGAGATTTATTTTAAATGACTAAAACAGTATAAATGTCCTACAATAGCCATAAAAGGTGTCGAAGAACGTATTTAGTTTCTTTCTTCTTGTAAATTCCTCCAAGTTGTATTTTGTGAGCGCATCAGACGCAGCGGTTCTCAGACACGAGACGTTCCAGCATCTGCCCACATTAAAGGGCGTCTGGATGTGGAATTCCTCTCGTCGTGACGATGATCTCCACTCGTGGACAGACAGCGGAGCCCATTCAACTGAACAAGGCGGAGAAAATAGTCGATCAATTATTAACGTATCTGCCGCCCCACACGCTGCGAGCGAGTACATGTACGTGTCCACTTGTGCGTGTGTCATGTGTCCTCTGTGAGTTTGTGTTTGTCTGTTTATTCATGCGACTGTTACCACGCAGCATGGCTTTAGTGTTTGCTTCCACTTTTTACTGTCCGACGTGAGCTGCAGGGAGAACACTTAAAGATGGAAGGAAAACTGAACAAATGTGTATTTTAGTTTTTTTATATAGTGTAAATAAAGCAGACAACTATGCATTATGCCATAAACTTAGTTTTTCTGTTTTTTATTTTATTTTGGTATTTACTTACATTTTTAAGAATGATTAAAGGTACTTTAATGTAAAACAAAAACAAAAACATTTATATTGTCTATATTCGAGGGAAAGTCTAGTTTAAAAGTATTTAAAAAGAAGATGTAATATTGACATATTTTAAGTAATTTTGAATTATATAGTGTATTATTATTTATAACTATATCAGTAATTGGAGTTCACATTTGAGGTCAAATGTAAATTTATAAAATAAACATTTATATTGTACATATTCGAAGCAAAGTCTAGTTTAAGTCTTTTTTTTTTTAAAGCTGTAATATTTAAATAGTTAAGTAATTGTAAATGATATAGTGTATTATTATTTATAACTTTATCAGTAATTGGAGTTCACATTTGAAAATTTAAAAAATATACATTTATATTGTATGTATTTCAGGTTAAGTCTAGTTTAATAGTATTTAAAAAAAAAAAAACAATTCAGTATATAATTCAACTGAATTATATACTTTTTTTATTATTTTTAACTTTACAAGTTCATTTGGGTTCAAATTTAAGGTACTTTCCGAAAATGTAAAAAGTAAAAAATTATATTGTATGTATTTGAGGTAAAGTCTAGTTAAAGAATGTCAAAAGAAAAAAAATATGTATAACTACATATTCTGGTAATTATGAATTATGAATAATATAGTTTATATTTAATTTGAACTTTATCATATTTTTATGGATGCGATTTAATAGTTTAAAAATATATATTATGGTCATAGATAGTTGTGTTATGCAGCAATTTATTAAATAAAACTAACAAAAAAATAATTCACAATTTGACTCTTTGTCTCTAAATATTGAAACTAAAGACAATAATGTATCGTCATGACAACTGTTGGATTTCTCATCATGCAGAAGCGCCGAGAGAACAATAGTAGGTCAGCAGGAATGTTTCAATGGAGACAGAAGGAAAAGAGGAAAACAAAGACATTTTTTTTTTTTAGGATATTCGCACTTTGGCGAAAAACAACTGGATCACATGAATATTTGAGGAGCACAACAGCGCCGCACCTATAATAATACCGGTGATAAATAATAGATCCTTCACGGCACAGACACACTAATGTGGGCTCAAACCTTTCCTCGGGATTTCTCTTCACCACCGTGAAGTTTCTCCGACGTGGATTAAATAATTGGAGGAGACGTGGAGGCCGTCTGGTCCGGGATCAGAGATGTAACTGAGCTGTAAACACAGCGAGAGGAGGGACGGGGGACACGAAGATCAGAGGGGTCACAGCAGACGAGAGAGCCAATAAAGGAAGTCCAAACGCAGGGAGGAAGAAGCGGTAGGGGTACGGGGAGGAACAAGGAGATTTTCTTAGGCCCCGTCTGGATCTCATTTGGAGCAGAGTAATGTGATTAGTTTTGTTTAGTTTTCACAGCTCCGACCCGGTCCCCATGAAGACGGGGAGGGTTTAAGTGTGTGACCTCAGAGGAGCTTGATTTAATTCTGCTTTTCTTTTAGGATTGGACGGCCGTCAAGAACGTATTTAGTCGTCCCGATAGGAAATCATCAAAGAAGGATGTTTTGTCAGCAGAACACAAACGTCTTATGAGGTTCACCTCTGTCTCTCAAATCATTATTTTTACACATTTAAGCAGTTATTCAACGTCAAACTCGTGTCTCAGTGTCACAGTAGAGGAGGATAAAAAGGAATTGATTGTACTCTATGTTTAACCCTTGTCTCTGGGTCAAGGTGAGCCAAATCAAATGTTTATTTATGGAAGCCAAGGAGATCGTTCACCTTGATCCAGAGACAATGAAAGGGAGACCACAAACCCCCTTTTTTTTACGGCCTCCGGGTCACCTTGACCCTGAGAAAACACAAGGGATACCACAAACCCATTTGTTTTACGGCCTCTGTGTCACCTTGACACTGAGAAAACACAAGGGATACCACAAACATTTGTTTTAACGGCCTCTGGGTCACCTTGACCCTGAGATAACACAAGGGATAACACAACACATTTGTTTTGCAGCCTTCAAGTCACCTTGAGACTGAGACAACACAAGGGACACCACAAACACATTTGTTTTACGGCCTCCGGGTCACCTTGACACTGTGATAACACAAGGGTTACCACCAACACATTTGTTTTAAAAACCTCTGGTTCATCTTGACCCAGAGACAACACAAGGGATAACACAAACACATTTGTTTTATGGCTTTCCGTTCACCATGACCCAGAGACAACACAAGAGATTCCACAAACACATTTTGTTTTATGGGTCACTTTGACCCCAAGATGACACAAGGGTACATGGTGGGCTACTCAAGATTTTACTTTAAAATGTTTGGACGATAAGAAGAAAAATACTTATTACTATTAATGTTGGACAAAGAAACTGAAGTAGAAGAAAACATTGAGATTCATGGATATATGTTGAGAGAGGAGATGAACAGAATAGCTTGGGCCAAAAACCATGATCAAGATAAGTAAAGATGGAGTAAAAGGTCGCAACAATTGCCAAAAGACAAAGAATAAAACTCAGGAAAAACAAAATAAATGTATAAAAAGATAATTTAAAACACTAAATGTAATGTTTTTATTAATATGTAACAAACAGAGAAGAAATAGTCGTGTAGTTACTGTTCTGTTCTTCAACAAATCTTCTGCTGTTATTGTCAAAGGTCGAAAACTACACTCGCAGCTGTGACCGAAGCACGAAAAACAATCGCACAAAACTTCATAGGCTGACGGGAGCAACAGCTGGAAGAGTTTCCTTCACAAAAGAAAACTGCAATAAACCCCAAATTAACAGTCGGTATGCAACAACAGTGACATATCGTTTCAACTGTTTCCATACGATTAATCCAGCGGCGCTTGACTGAGAAATAAACTAATATTGCTCCCTAAAAAAGAGTTTTTGTGTGGGGAGTGGCCCCCCCGACTCCTGAGACCAGATGAAAATAACTTACAATATGTTGCTTTAGCAAAGAGGGTTGAAAGATGAGTGACTGGATCACTCGTGTTTAAGTAGATCATAAGTTAGTCTTAGTTCCGTGGCAACTGAGCCTACCGACAGACGGACGGAGACGTAAACGACAACTAGACATAGAAGTACAAATTGACAACTTTACAAAACGTGACACTGATTGTTCAAAGTGCAGATTTAAGAAATGCAAATCAATGAATAATCAATGAAAAATAATAAGTTATCGCACATGTTTTCGATGCCAATATTGCGATATCGATATTTTTTTGATATATCGTGCAGCCCTACTATTTGCTATTACTATCTCAAAGGTGTTTTGTTTTGATAATAACATGTGACTCTGGTCTACGATGAAAAAAAGGTCGGTGACCCCTGACTGAGAGGATTTAATTAGAAAAAAAATTAGCCATTTCTATGATTTAAAAAAATATACATCCAACGTTAAACAAATCCAAGATTTAGGAATATTTCACGTAGGAAAATACTGTCCTGACGTTCGTAATAAGGATGAACTCCGAGAGGAAACTTGGCACGACCGCCGCCGCATGTGGAACAAATGATGACTTTTGGGGGGGGATTCTGTTTAGATTACTCAGCTCTTTAATCAGATAATTTCTCTTAAATTAACAGGCATTTTATTGTCAACGTCGCAGAATAAATAAACAAAAAACGCTTAATAGCCGGTTTTTAGAGACGACCTCATGACATCCCACTGGCAGCGCCAGTGTTTGTGTAAACAGGTGCCGGGTTATACACAAAACATACTCTCTCGGGATTTTCCCCACAGTTTTGACATGAGTTTGGAGTATTTTATATAGAATAATATTCATTTTCGCGTGTCTACTATGAATTGATGGTGTGTTACAGTGCGTGTTACATATATTTTAGTGGTTTATTTGATGGTTATTGAATTTAAGAATTAAGTTAGCTACGTTTTACTACCAAAAAGTAGTTTATCGTCGAGCTAAAAACACGATGACAAGTTTCATTTTCACTATAAAGCCGCCACAGAGGGCTTCGATAGTGAAGTACTCGTTACCTCCTCAGGTTCGTAAGATTGACCAATATCTGTGAACAAGTTAAATGTGCAATTTTAGCCAAAAATAAGAAAGAAGTGAGAAAAGTGACGCCATAAAAAATACTGAATATCCTAACTCTGTACGACTCTCTTGCTAAAAACAAGTTTTGATTTGGATTTTTGTACTTGTGTGTCACTGTTTGACAAAATTAATGCATTCTCGTCTCCTTTGATGGTGACGGAGATTATATTTTATGTGAACGAAAAAAGGTTTTTTTTAAAGGAAATCAAAGACTTTTGTGACTGTAGCCATTATCGCTCCCATGGCCAATCCAACTTCATGAATCCTCATTAACTTCAATTCAAATCCCTCCCTCGTCTCCATCCCAAGTTGCGAGTTTCGAAAACCAAACTGTCGCCGTTTGCTCGCAGGCATCATCAAGGTCGGCCGGTGGAACCCGATGCCCATCCACTTCCTGACCGACGCCCCCGAAGCCACGGTGGCCGACATGCTGATGGAGGTCTACCACATGGTCACTCTGCGCATCCAACTCCAAAGGTCAGTTTTTTTTAAAAAAGGTCAAACCAATGGAAGTGAAACACGTCGAAAACAAGAGTTCCCTTGTTTTTTTTTGGTGGAAGCGGAGTTTACGTCTAAACGCCGCTAATCAGATCAGGACCACAGGGCAGCTGATGTCATTGTGAGCGCTGGAGAAGTTAGACATTAAAGCTGCAGCTCCAGGGATTTATCTCGTACTGGCCTGCGTCAGGCAGAGTCTGTGTGCCAGCGACTATTCTCCTCCTGAATAAGTGAGGCGGGTGTAGATGGACAGATAAAAAAGCAGATAAACTCCAGATGAGACATAATATCGTCATGCTGTTGGCACATACCGACCAGGTTTGTTTGCATGTTTGTCGTCTTATTCGCTCCGAAAAAATCAGATCTAGCTTCGGCTCTATTTATTTGTGCTTGAAATTGGATTCAACCTTAGAGATGGTTTTGAAGCTCTGGAGCGGAACCGATGCTCAGATGTAGATGATGATTAAAAATGTTTTTAGTAAAAGAAATGTATTTAACGTTTTCTTTTGACACTTGTTTTTCAAAAACAGGTCTTAACACGCCATAGTAAGACATTTCAAAATCTAGACAAGATTCATCATCAGACACAAGTAAATATTGAACAAAATTAAAATAGAACAAACCAACTCAGTCATTCCGAGAACTCTAATGGTTACAAAGACTCCTTTTCAAACTGTTGTGCTGGTGCAAAAGTAATTTCAGGTGTTACATCATTATATTACATTTTAGACCAGGCTCACCAACCAAAAATCTTATAGATTTTTAACGTAAAGGTTAAGGTAAAACTTTGAGTTTTACCTTTACCTTACCTTACGTCTGCATTATTTTGACATACTGATCCTTGGATTAAAACTGTAAAATTACATGTTAAAAAAGCTTATATTTCACAAATTTTGACTAGTTTACAGGCTTATTCATTTGAGGAAACTCGACTAAAACAAGTGTCTTGAAATGTCAAAAGTCACAGGTTATGTTTCCTCAGAGAAAATAAGAATTTATGCCAAAACAAAACTTTCAAACAGTAATATTCAATAGAAGAGAAATTGTATACATTATCATTTTGTATGTGTGGACCGGTAACAAATGCCTCAATGACCAGTACTGGGGACTGTGGTAATATTGAAAATGAGTGCTCAGGACTCACACACACGTTTACTTTTGTGAGGCTTAAATAACAAAGTCATTGTTTGGTTTTTTTTTGGACGTTGTAGTTTCTCAAAGCTGGAGGATCTTCCCTGTGAACAATGGAACCACGCCACCGTCAGGAACGCCCTGAAAGAGCTGCTGAAGGAAATGAACCAGAGCACTCTGGCCAAAGAATGCCCCCTGTCACAGGTGACAACACACAGCTTGGATTCTAAACTATCGACAAGAACAAATAAACCTAAAAAGAAAAAGTTCTAACAATCCCAGAGTATAATTTTGGACCAAAGTTTAAACTTTCACCAAAAGTTATGCCGGAGATGTTTGACGCTATAGTGAAAACAAACTTGTAGGAATTTAAATATAATATTTAACTTTAAACGCTGAAAGGATCCACAATTTATTAAGTACAAAAAGATAAACATGGCACAAGCCAACTGTTAGGAAGTGCATTTGTTTTTTCAATATCAACATTAACAGTTTATTTTTTATCTTTAGTGTGAAAGAGGTTGATTTTGAGTCGTAAAAACATCAATAACCTCATTTAACATCATTACATCACATCTAGATTTATTTTAGTTTTAAGAGGAATCTAACTCATCCCTGAATTATTAATCACTCAAAGAAAATGTAAAAACATTCTGACGAAGCTAAATCTTCCACGATAGATTCATGTGTGTGTGTGTGTGTGTGTGTGTGTGTGGACAGTGTGTTAAATGATGTTCTCCTGGTGGGTGTTGATCGCGGCAACAATTGCAAACACATGTTTGTGTCGCTGGAGATTCCCCCTTTTTTCTGCACAAACTCCAGTTTCCACGCGAGATTTTTTCCTAAATCGTGATGAGTGTTTATCTGTTTCTGTCGTATGTGTGTGTTTACGTGCCCCGCAGCTGTGGCCGGACTCAAAATATATCTGGAATTATGTCGGTCTATTAATCGTCTTTCCACTCTCGCTTCTCCTCTCAGAGCATGATCTCCTCCATCGTGAACAGTTCCTACTACGCCAACGTCTCCACGGCCAAGTGTCAGGAGTTTGGCCGCTGGTACAAGAAGTACAAGAAAATTAAAGGTGAATCTTTTGTGCGCCAAACACATATTTTTTTGTATACACTTGTCTTTTTTAAGTCATAACTATCACAAAAACTCTTGTAATTGATTGAGAAAATGCAAAAAGATAAATATAATGTATGAAACATATAATTATAATGAATGTTTGAACATAAATGTTGATGTAATTCATATAATAAGTGACTATATAACATAAGATGAATAGATAAAAGCCACACTTTACACAAAGCAACCGCTGGAAGTTTGGTAGATTAAAGTTCTAGTTGATGCCGGTGTTTAAGATGATCTTAAGAACAGATTACACAGATTATTCCATTAACTGTAAAACTGACTTCGAAATAAATTGATTTAATGGGAGTTTTTGGTGAAGAACACTAGATCAAACCTTCAAGAATCATAATTTTGCCCCAAACTGTGACAGAGTTTGACACTCATGATCTATAGCTACCCAAGCAACATTGGATGGTCTCCAACATGAGTCATAAATCAAAATCCAAAAGCTCCTTCAGTAATTCAAGTGGTACATCCTTTAACTGAGCGACATTTAGTCACCTTACAACGTTTCCCACTTTGACATTAGTGTTCTTACAAGAGATCCGCACGATTTTATCAAGCTGACAACCAAATAAACTGGAAAATATCTGTTTAATGATGATATTCAACACTCAGCACTTCATGGTTAACATTCCAAGAACTGTTCTTTTGATACTGAGGGTTGAACCAGAGACATATTTTTGCTCCGAAAACCCACAAGAAAACAAATTGTCAGACTAGTTGAGAGAGAAAGAACAGTAAATATCCTTATAATCGAAAAGGATCCGACTTCGTTTTCATTCTCTTCTAGTTTTGGTTGTGGTTTCAGAGTCAGTAGCTGCACTTTTTTTTTCCAGTTTTTAAGAAGAGAGAAGAAATATTGGCTGGATTATAATGTGTCACCAGATGGATTTCACGCCATGAATTCTGTCGTTTCAGGAGATTATCTGGAGAAGATGTGGTCTGGACGAGACGCTGCCGAGATTAAAAGTAAGTTTGAAATTACATATTGTATTTGTTTGCACTTTGTTCTGTGGTGAATGGACCCCCTTTCTAAAATAAATCCCCCCCGAGAGATCGATAAAGTTTCATGTATTTCACTTTCTTTTTCAGTTGAGAGAGACAACATGGCGGAATTCTGTATGCTAGGCCAGAGACCCCCGCCGCACTTGACGGGCCTTCCTCAGATGGGTCACCTGGGATCCGCCAACCCCATGATGAAGTCCGGATCCGGAGATTCACAAGTCCCTTCCCAGCCACCGCAGCAACCTCCTCAACCGCAGCAGCAGCCGTCCCCCCACGGACCCCTCCACCACAGCCCGCCGCTCCGCACAGGCCAAGTGCCACCCCCGCCTCCTCCGCCGGGGGCCCTCCAGCCCCTGCTGGGCCCCGGCGGGCTCCTCTCCCCCCAGCTCTCCCCGCAACTGGTCCGCCAGCAGCTCGCCATGGCCCATCTCATCAACCAGCAGATAGCCGTGAGCCGCCTGCTGGCCCACCAGCACCCTCAAGCCATCAACCAGCAGTTCCTCAACCACCCGCCCATCCCTCGGGGCTCCTCCAAAGGAGGCGACCATCCCGGGAGCAACCCCTCGGCCACAGAAGTCTCCTCTGAGATCTACCAGCAGGTCAGAGACGAGCTAAAGAGAGCTAGCGTCTCCCAGGCTGTGTTCGCACGAGTGGCGTTCAACCGCACACAGGTACCTAAAACAAGAGTCTCAGAGTCGACAAATAAAACACCTCAGATATTTAAACATCGACTTGATATAAAAGCGACACCAGGTCAACATGCAGACACTCGTGACATCAATAGAGCAGGTGAGCGGTAATTACGGAGGGTGACGTCGCTGATAAGACGTATAATTTTTCACAGAGGGTTCAAGCTAATTCTGGTGGTCACCCACTTGTGGCTATATTGAGGAGGAGAAGCTCTCGCACAGCGGGGGGAACATGACGGATCATTAGGTATCGTTCCCTGCGTTCTCAACAAGACGAACACCTGATATGTTCAGCACACGCTGAACTGATCTCCACACGACACAGTGATTTGATGGTCGTCTCTGGTCTCGCTGAGGCCACACGGGAAGAATCAGATAAACTAAATATCTTGGATTATTGTTTTTTGCGAACACAACAATGTTACCAATAGATAAAAACGGCCAACAATGTCAAAAACATAAAGTAGAACTTTCCAATGAAAATACTACAATGAAAAAGTAATGTTTAATTTTGTTTTGAAGCTGATTTAATGAAGTGTAGTCTTCTTTCAAATTTAATTTGGGTGGATGGATAGACAGTTAGATGGATAGCTCTACGGACAGATGGATGGATGACCGACAAACAGACGTATGGATGTAGTAGTTGGATGGATAGACAGATGGATGGATGGACAGGTGGATGAATAGACGGATGGACGGACAGATGGATAGATGTGATAGCTAGACCGAAAAACAGATATACGTATGGATGTAGTAGTTGGATGGATCAATGTGATAGATGGATGGATAGACAGATAGAAAAATGGATGGATGGATGGATGGATGGATGGATGGATGGATGGATGGATGGATGGATGGATGGATGGATGGATGGATGGATGGATGGATGGATGGATGGATGGATGGATGGATGGATGGATGGACGGACGGACGGACGGACGGACGGACAGCTGGATGGATAGACGGACGGACAGACGGATGGATGGATGTAGTTGTTGGTTGGATGGATGTGAAAGATAGATGGATGGATGAATGTGAAAGATAGATGGATGGATAGAGAGATAGACAGATGGATGGATGGATGTACAGTTAGATGATAGACAGACGGACGGATGGATGGATGTAGTTGTTGGATGGATGGATGTGATAGATGGATGGATGGATAGAGAGTAAGACGGATGGATGGATAGACAGATGATTGACAGACGGACGGATGGATGGATGTAGTTGTTGGATGGATGGATGGATGTGATAGATGGATGGATGGATAGAGAGATAGACAGATGGATGGATAGACAGTTAGATGATAGACAGACGGACGGATGGATGGATGTAGTTGTTGGATGGATGGATGTGATAGATGGATGGATGGATAGAGAGATAGACAGATGGATGGATAGACAGTTAGATGATAGACAGACGGACGGATGGATGGATGTAGTTGTTGAATGGATCGATGTGAAAGATAGACAGAAAGAAAAATAGATGGATAGTGTTGCCGGAAAATTGCTGTGTTGTCATTGCAAAATAAGAAAATTAGAACCATGAGAAAATAACAATCAAACATAAGATCTAAATAAAGTGATGTAAATGAACACATGATACCATTCACCAATCAATGTCCACTTTGTCTGTGTAACTGACACTAGTTTCACACACATAAAATAGTTTTACACAATTCAACATGCCAACAGAATGAGTCAAGTTAGAGATTAAAAAAAAAAAAAAGTGATTCAAAAACAATAATAATCATAAATGTAAACAATAATGGCATAATTGGAAAGTCGTAGTCTAAATAAAACCCTCTAGACTCAGAGTAACAGGAACATGTTAAATAATAATATGTCTTATGCTAACCATGTGAACATTCAGATGGTTCATTTATTGTTTGATTTCGTTTTTATAAATGTATGATGTTTCAATAATATATATTATCATGTTAATAATTATACATGATTTTTTCGTTTTGTTTTCCAGGGTCTTTTGTCAGAGATCCTGAGGAAGGAGGAAGACCCTCGCACAGCCTCACAGTCCCTGCTGGTCAACCTGAAGGCCATGCAGAACTTCCTCAACCTGCCCGAGAACGAGAGGGATCGCATCTACCAGGAGGAGAGGGAGCGCACCATGAACCCGTCGGTCGGCCTGCCGGCGTCCAACTCGTCCAGCCCCGTCACGCCACGACTACCACAGGTTAGCGCGGCGGCGTTCGTGAGCACGGATCACCTGTTCGTCTGGTGCATCATGGGAGTTTTGAGGCCTAATTATATCATAGTATAGTTTATATGTTCGTCTGGAGGATCTTGGGAGTTTTGAGCTCTAATTATTTTATAGTATAGTTTATATAGACAATATTTCAACACTTAAATGACTCTAAATCTCTTGATATCATTGGAAATAAGAAGGAATCCTCTTGGACAATTAAGACAAAGATAGTTTGTCTTAGTCGCTGGTTGAAAATAATCTTCTTTATGATTAAAATCAATGATTTATTCCCTTTTTTGCATAATAAAATACTATAATACTATAATCTATTACTCTAAATCATTCCACAGAAATGCATTAGTCAATTGTATATTATTAGATAGCGCTAACATTATTACAGTTTGTGGTTGAATTAATTGAATTAACGTCACAAATTATGATGCTATTTTTTTTATAGTGGCGGGAAAGAGGAAGTCATGAGGTTACCGGCACCAAACCAGAACAGGGACCGAGTGACTTCTCATTCATGGCATGACTTACCTATAAAATGACAACGAAAACAAACAACCATCCACAATAAAAATCCAACTAGTTCTAGTTGCCTGGTTGCAAATAAACCTTTTCACTAAACACGGAAACAACACGAGTTCTAGTCAAACAAACTCTGGTCCAACAATATCAAAGTTGACGCGTTTCAAGCTATGATTGATTGGAGTTTAAACTTGGAACAAACTAAACTTAACTAAATGATAAAATATGATCATGACTCTAAACTCATCAAAGTAAAACCTTCTGGACCCAAAATTGGGGGTGAGCAAAAAATATGTAGCAAAAAATACAAATAAAAATTGTGGCGTTGTGTCTCTTAGAAAGACACTTAACCCTGTTCGCTTCCGATGGTTGGTAAAATAACATCTGCCGCGTCGCAGCCTACTCCCATCAGCCATTACTAAGCGGTAAAAGTGTAAATGACATCAGGTGTAAAACATTGACACACTTGTGTGTGTGTGTGTAGAAAGTGTGGGAGAGAAGCCTGGACGACCAGATCACCCCGGATACCTGGGCCTCCATATGGAAGAACAAGACAAAGATCTCCAACTCGGTGAGTTCTCCCTCATCTTGACCTCTAATTTACGTCAACAGATCCTCTTTATAAATGGTAGAACGACATCAAAGGAGGACAGAACACACTCTGGCATCTGAACATAATCATTTAGTCTGATAAAAAAGAATCCCTCTGATGTCAGAGCGATGCCCGCTCGTGGCTGTGGTCGATATTTTCTCCTTCATATTGTGTCTATGTAAAATTATCTCAGCATCGTTTACACTGCGGGAATGTAAGCTGGCCGGTCCGTACATGTTTCGTGGATGACTTCAAACGCTGTGTACACAAGCGGAGTGCCAGTGCACGCTCATTCAAACAGAACCAACAAAGAAAAGGGACTTAATGAGTCTGATGTACTGCAGATGTGCAACAGTGAGTTTGTCATATTTTCGATGGGGGCCGGCTGGTGGATTTTGTTAGGGGTTTGTCACGACGCTTACCTTGCGTTTCATCCAGTGTCTCCACCTGCAGCCGAAGCCGCCCTGCCCGGTGCCCGAGCTCTCGCTCAAGCTGGAGTCGCTGGTCAACATCACGTCGGGCATCTACGATGAGATACAGCAGGAGATGAAGCGAGCCAAGGTGTCCCAGGCTCTGTTCGCCAAGGTGGCGGCCAACAAGAGCCAGGTGAGTCAGCGCTATAAATGTTCTTCTCAAATCATTTCACAGCCCTTCATTCATCGTGTGGAAACCCAGCAAAAACAGACTGGCAACGGTTATAAACAAATGATAATAGATGATGGTGTGATTGATGTTAAAACAGTGACCATTGAATCAAACTCTAAACACATCATAGGACTAAAATATATTGACAATTTTAATGAAGGGAGTCAAACTTTACAAAACGGACCAAATTTGGTCCTAAAAAATAACTCGGTATCTTTAATATTAATTATTATTTAATTATTATGGTGTCGACAACTTCTTTCAAAAATACATACTCTAAAATTTAAATACAGGGAACTTTATTTGTACTAAAGAGAAGAAATAGAATCAGAATCACCTACATTTTCATTGTAACTGTTAATTTAATTCGATACATTGCTGTTAAATATTGATACGATATCGTGAAAAGAACATTTCGATATTCAGTGCATTAATATTTTTTGATACCAGAAGTGCCCAGAAAACAAGCACGGGAGAACATACCAAATAATCATAGTAAAAAACATCCAAAAACCATCCAAAAACCACCAAATTGAATCAGAGTTTACATATTTTTATATTGAAATCTGATTAAATTTGACGTTAATATCCTCAACCAAACTACAGCGTTCGTGCTTTCAAGCCACCATTTAAAATGTTAAATTATCAGTTAATCTTTGACAGAAACAAACCTGAAGTGTGAGTAAAATTAATTTATTCATAGGTTTATTTATCTAATTAGGAACGTGAGCAGCAGCAGTGAGAAGCCATACAAGTGATCTCCCAAAACCTTCCTGCAAAATTAAATTTTGTTCAGATAAATGCAATTGTTTTTGATATATTTTGCAAACAGACAAAACACTCGTCCTCCTCTAGTATCTAGATTATCTTCGTCCAAAAATCTGAAAACAGCTTTCATAGCAGTTGTTCAACCAGTGTGTTGTGATCTTCTGTCACGTCCACCTCGTTCGGCAGGTGTACGCGTGACAAGGGTAATACGTGGGCATGTGTGCATTTGTACGCACTGTATGCATGGTTGTGTATGTGCGAGCGGCGAGCTCGGTCCCCCAGGTCGGAGGGTCTGGGGGTGGCTGCGGGTCACAGCTCAGTGCACCCATCTGCTGCAGCTGGCCGCAAGGACGGAGGGAGCGAGCCATGATCAGGCTATTAGCGTCGCACGCTGCCCGAGGAGGCTGGTTGAACACAACAGCTGGTGTCACAAACCGAAGCAGTCTAGCAGACATAATTGAATCTCCCGCAATACCCCCCCCCCACCTCAGCCGTCTCGTTTACCCTCCGCGTTCACTTCAAACCCGAGGCCACGATGTTCGTTTAAGTACTTTTCCCATCATTCAAAGCACTTGATATGAAACTATTGTATCATGTGCTCTCGCTTTAAGCACAAGTTATAGTTATTTTATTTCAATATTATTGCTTTAGAAATGACATAAGTAAGTGCCTTTTTTTTTCTTAATCCAAGATAAGTTCAACTTTGCACAGTTCGTGAAGCATTGGTTAACAGCCTGCGCAAAAATAAATAAAAATATAATTTCTGTTTTTACTCTCTGAAAGGTTATTTGTTGTATTTTCTCTGAAGTAAATCCGTTTTATTTGTAAGAAATAACATTAGGCTGCAACTCCTGATAGGTCAAGACGCTTGTTTGAGTCAAGTTTACTGAAAAATTTGAAATGAAAACTATTTAAAATGAGTGAAATACAAACTAATATTTATTTATGCTGCTTTAATCCGAAAATATTGCCAACATTTAAACGGTCCTCGGCATTAACTTTCAAGACAAAAAACTTTTTAGCTTATAAACGTAATATACTGGAATAAGCAAGCAAAGATAAGAACCGAATAGATAAATAATTAAAACTCACTTTTAAAATATAAAACAACGCTCCTTTTTGATCCTTAACTGTATTTTTAAGGCCCAGTCATTGTTCAGAAGTGATTCCTTCAGATTCTCTACTTTGATGCGACGTTTAATGTGGATATCAGATTGTGCACTGACAGGTTATGTCCACTAGTTGGCCTCTTATTTGGACTGATAATGCTTGAACTTATCGTTACTTCCACAATTCTTTTCCCTTCTCAACCTAATGCTGAACGCTCCTGACCACTGCCAAACAGAACCAGACCACATGATCGTGTGCATCAAACACCTGATATTATCCACAGGATCAACCTTTATAGCTGCTAATAATAAATAAAAACAACTAACACAAAGTAACGCTTCAATAAAATACAAAGACAGTCCATGTCGTCTTCCTTTGCCTCAGAGGGGGTCGTATAATAATTTGGCACGTCGGTGGGAAAAGAATCAGCGACGAGGTTCGGGACTCGAATAAACGGCTCACTTTCCCCCTGCAGGGCTGGCTTTGTGAGCTGCTCCGGTGGAAGGAAAACCCCAGTCCGGAGAACCGCACTCTGTGGGAGAACCTGTGCACCATCCGGAGGTTCCTGGCGCTGCCGCAGACGGACCGGGACCTGGCCTACGAGGAGGAGTCGAGGCACCATCACAGCGAGAGGCTTCACACCGTCCTCCACCTGCCGCAGGACCCACAGGTAGAAACCGTGGTCCACAAAAGATACTTTGATTTTACGTGGCCGGACGGTCGGCTCAGAATCCAAATAGATGTTCATGTTGATATTCTGACCTATAAAGATGCTCGTGTTTGATATAAGATAAGGAAAATAGATCATAGATGTCGAAGATTATAATAACTTCCAGTGACAGTAAAAACTAAGCTTGAAGAAAACAAATTTGATACGTTTTGCTAGAAATAACATTTGTTTGACCGAGAGCGTTGAAGATTTTGGCCCCTCAAGTGATTTTTGGTTAAGACGTTATTCTCCATGAAGAACATGCTCTGGTTCATAACCGGCGGTGGTTTGCGTGATCGAATCTGCCGCTTTAATAAAACCCTTCAGCGACACACGAACGACAGTGATTTCCCCACAGGCATCTAAATCTTGAGAAAGATTTTTTTCTTTTTTAAATACTTCAAAAGTACTACACAGTCTCCCTCCGCCCTACGAGACAGACTACGCCTGTCTTTTAACATTTTTATTTGCAATTATTTACTCATTATTTGCTTCTATTAAGCATGCACACAAGTGTTTGATCTAGTTGTGTGTTCACATGTGTTTGTGTGCGTGCCCCAGAGGAGCGGAGAGTAAACAGAGTTGCTGGGTGGTGTGGCACTGGAGGAAATGCCCCATTAGTTTTTGAAGAGCGAAGCTGAAGGGAAGAATGAGGGAGATCGATGCAGGAAAAACTCTCTTGACGTGCCGATGTCTTTCATTAACTGCGGGTTGAGTCGCCTCGATCCTCCCGACAGATCCTCGACAGTCTCTCCCTCTGTTCCCGCTATTGCTATTAAGCTGAACAGATAATAGTTGTCAGCCGGGGATTTGAAGTGCCACGAGTGATGAGGATTCTAATGAAAATGCGTTTCATTTCTGGATTTGATGAGTGTTTGATGTGTTCCTCGGCGACATTTATCGTCCAAAGATTTATACAAGTTTGTGGAAAAAAAACCAGACACATGACATTATGAGTTAAACGTTCGCTTCATTCCCTCTCACACACAAAGACTAATGACTTAAACCTAAGGATTTAGGATTTAATGAGGTTTTCACATGGTTTTAATAGCACATCAGAATGTCTCAATGTCAGAATGTATCTTAATTAAAAGTGACACAAATGCTTTGAAGCCTCAATTTTACTGGTGAGTTGTTAAGAAGAACATATTATTAACAGAACTAGTGACAGCATTAATGTATATACATGATAGGTTTAAGTCGAAGTTATATACAGTAGCTGGCACTTGATGTGTGGATAAAACTGGACTTTTGCTTTACCTATTTGTAATTATAATCAAATGTTGATGTAACCACTAACTTCCCATGATCGTGTAAGAGATACTTTTCTCAAAGTGTTGCTCATTTTGTACCTAAAAATGCTAAAAGCTGGTGCAGACCACAGTAAAGAAGTGGCTCATGGTTGTCTAAAGCTCCATCTGATTTATCAATTGACCAAATATGAGCCAAATTTTACTGTTGAGCTGATGGCTACATTCAATAAAAACACGGGACGTATAGTTTGGAAATTATTAGATTAAACTGATGGCAAACATTGACTTAATGTTTTTTGTAGATCTTGTATGATAAGAATTTTGTATCAACATCAGATCAACACAAGTGATGAAGAAGAATTCAAAGTTCAAGGGTTGAATAACTTTGAAATACTTTTCCTATATACGAAGAAGTTACTAGTTTATTGCAACTCAACAAAACCATGAAAATAATTATCTTCCCATGGACCAATGATTAAAAACGAGAAACGCAGATTCGAACAACACATAATAAAGTCGTTTTCAATTAAATGCCGTAATAATAAGAAACAGAAAGAAGCTCACAACATATTCAATAAAAGGCAGTCGTCACTTTTTGATCCTGTTTCACTGCAAGATGTCATTTCTGAGCAGTTCATTGCTGAGACAGTTCTATTAAAAGCAGTAAACAGCATTAAAAGTCCCTCAGAGTTTAATAGAAAACAGTGATTGAACTGGAAATCAACAGAACCACGGCTCAGCCTTCAATCAGGGAAAGTTTAAGCGACCTTGACTCAAAGGTGGAGGTCGAGGTATGAGCAGGAAAGGAAGGGGAATGACGGTCAATATAGAAGGAATAAACAGGAAGTCTGATAGTCATATTGTATTTTTATTCTAGAAGGCTGGATCTTCAACATGTGTTCAACAATCCCATCAAATTATATTCTTTCAACACGAGTTTTACTTCAGTATAATTGTTGACATCCATTGTATCTGTTCCTTACATTATCTTAAACACTTGACTCCTAATAAGTCACCATATTAACCTAGAGGAGTCGACTGTATCCTCTCATCCTAAGTCATCGCGGGGATGTCTCTTTCTTGTATTTATTTTATTCTAGAACGCTCAGTCTACAATATTCTTTCAACAATCCCATCAAATTATTTTCTTCGACATGAGATTCACTTGTGTAATTGTTGACATACATTATATCTGTTCCTTATCTTATCTTGAAACATTCCTAATAAGTCACCGTATTAATTTACCTTGAATTTGAGCCAAAAAACTGAAGAAATGGCATTTAACAAATTTATTTGAGTAATATTGTTTAGTGTTTATGACAAAAGTTATACTGAGTTATTATAGATAAATTACTATCTATGATCTTGAGTGTTAATTTAGTGTGATTAAATGATGCTGACTTGACAAAATATAAATTTAGGCATTTGTAAAAGTTGAGCCAGACTGACCAGCTAATGGCTACGATTAAAAAAGATTCGAGGTATAGTTTAGATTCAACTGACAGCAAACATTTAAGTAACCGCATTTAAGTATTTTCCATGTTTTATGAAGTATTTTCACAAAAGTTGCTGCTCTAATAAACGACAGGGAAAGACTGGGATCAGCAACTAGATCGGCGAGAAAAACCACCACCACCCAAGTACAACGAAAAACCCTTTCCTTCCGTGGATGATGAGAAAAGAAAATCCTAGAGGAAACATTGAAATCCATTTTCTACCACAAAAAGTATATTCCATATGTCATTAATCAGAACCAGGCGGACTCTGAAACTGTAGCATCGCGACATGAATCGGTTGTTTTTCCGCGGCCCCGCCCACCTCCGTCGGCACCTCCCCGGCACCCACGTACGGAGTATTAAAAGCCAAAAGGGAAGACAGGAAGGAAGCTGTGGTGGCACCATTAGCACATTCCCCCTGCTCTTCTCACACTCTCAGCAAAGACCCGAAAATAAAGTCCGACCACCGTCGCGGTCGCGGCCCCCCCCCCCCCCTCTCGCCACACCCACAGACCAATCGTGGTGATTTATTAATAGCAAATAAGAGGTGTGTGTGTGTGTTGTCTGTCTCCAGACCCCTCCTCTCCCCCGCCGCCACCCCCGGCAACCTCAGGCTCCAGCCAAGCCACCACAGACCACACATGTGTCCCATCTGCCACACATGCAAATACACAAAATTTCACACTGATGTTTATAATATGAGTCCTCCTTTGTGTTGGGATCTAAAAAAAAAAAAAAGAGGCTCTAAAGCGGTGACAAGCGACTCTGGAATATATGAATATATGAAAAATGGATGTCCTTTGAGGCTTTACATCAAATATACTCAGTGATGTGTGTGTTTGGGCTGGACTGTATTTACAGTAGCGTGACGGTTCGCTACATGTCGAGGGGCTCGTGGGGGCATCTCCGCCTGTGATGCAGGTGTGTGTGTGTGTGTGTGTGTCGGTAACCCTCGCAGCATCCACATTTCTTCATGACTGACGCCGCCGTCCGCTCCACGGCTCTTACTCATATGGCTTCTGCAGTTAAGTGCGTCCCACAGCTAATTTGGCAGAGTCTGCCCTTATAAATAATTTCTTTATTGTTTTTGCTAAATTGATTTCTGCTGCACGTCTGCGGCCTGTTTATGTGTGTGTGTGTGTGTGTGTGTGAGGGTGTATGGCCACTCGCAGAGGCTGAGACCCCGGGGGTGGTGGACTAGAACCAACGCAACAAACCGGAGCCAATTTCTTATGTTACTTCAGTCTATGTCTGCGTCGAGGTGCATCACAAAACTTTGAATATCTGATAATTGATCCAACATTTCAACTTGTTTTAGTTACTGTAGTAGAAGACAATGAAATAAAGGACTAACTTAACTTTTGTGTATCCGGATGTAGGTAACATTCGGAGAAAATACCCTTTTGATATCCAAACAAATCCTAAACAGACTAAAAAATGCAAGTTTATCTTGTATAATGTACCTGCAGTGAATTCGCTCTAATATCCATGACATCAACAGTGTATTGCTTTGCTAATTTATTCCCTCTATATGTTAACATACGTCTATTTAGAAAGTGGTTTAAAATGGTTTTAGACCTTAAAAACAAAAGGCAAAGTTGCTACACTAAAGTCTAGCTTGTTAGCATAAAGGCTAACTTACTATGTAGCAGGAAAACTTTATATTTCTATAATTCAAACACGTGAGAATTAACGCAAACATTAAAATATTAGCTCAAATAGTCAAGATAGCAGTATAAGCTCCTGAGAAAGCAAATTGTATACTTTTTTTAGCAATTTAAAGTTTGAAAATATATAAGACAGAGTGAAAGTTAAGAGCCGGACGTGACTCTTTTTAAGTGGCAACTAACATTGTTAGACTTCTGTTGATTAAAAGGGAACATTTTGACTTAGTCAAGTCACTCAGTTAAATAATAACAAAACAATTATTAAGAATTACAGTTACTGAAGCAGCTTTATTCAAAATTTAGCCTCTCATTTTCAGCTCAGACACTAAGAAAAGTGATGAAAAGACAAGAAGGAACTTTAATGTATTATGTTATTTTTTACGTGGATATGCAGACAATAAATACGTGAGTTAAGTTGCAAATTTGAACTTTCAAATCACTTCTAAAGGAACTAAAAGGAACTGGAATAATTTATCTTTATCCGTTCATCTTCAGTAAATCGACTCAATATCACCGTTTTTATTTAAAAGTTAAAACTATGAAAGACAACCTTTAGAAGTCTGACCGACAAAACCGCTGCTTCCATATTGGATTCCACCGAATACATACTTCCTCGGCAACAAGAGGTCGTGGACAATTATTAACATAAAACGCACAAATTACCGGGATGACACATTGTTGCTCGACTTTCAAGCCCCGGACTTGTTGACAGAATGATAAATATTCATCCGATTAATCCTTTTAATCCTTTGAAACGTGATCCAAAGCACATCCATGTGTCTCGCTTTACATGCGAAATCCGTGAATTTCAAACTCCCGATTCAAGTGGTGCTTCCTTGTTATTCATTTTCCATATGGGGGGGAAACCAGCGCCGAAGACTGCGCAGGACTTTTTTTTTTCAGACATCATGGTGGCCTTTGTCGCGGGGGTGGAGTCTCTTGGGTGAACCACAATTAGGTTAATTGTTTAATTGCAGATAGATACCACACACAGCTGCAGTGCAAAAAAAAAGAGCAACAAAGGTTGTTTGTGCATGTATATAGAAAGATTCGAGTTGATCAAAGACACACACACTCGCAGTTGCACTCCACAGCCTGCTTAAATAACATGACGTGTATACACTTTTCATCAAAGAAACATTATTTTGCAGAAAAAGAGTCGTGAGTCATCCGCTCCCTCGGCCTGGCTCCGGTCCTCATGAAATATAACCTCACATTCGAATCGAGATGAGGGGATGCAAGAATGAGTAAAGAGAGAGAAACACACACACACACACTCACTGATTAACAGCAAAGGTTAAGTCATGCACAAAACTAACAGAAAAGTGATTTTTTTTTTTTTCCGTCTTCCCTTCATTATATATTTATCTCAGTGTTAATGGTGTCTCTGGTGGTCACACACGGCACATCCACCTCAACACGCCCGGAGTCGGAGAAAGAAAAAGGGAGAGTTTGAGACCCCTGAGAACCAGAGCTCATTAAGGAGTGAATCAATTATTTACTTTCTATAATTCTTTCATAGTTCTGCGCCGTAATTTGCCTTGATTTACGTTCAAATGAAACGCTTTTTTTTTTTCACTTCACTGCGGCGCACTCAGACCGATGCCAGGAGTGAGGAAACAAGAAAGAGACAGAAAAGATTGGAGGAGAATATTAAATCATGAGGCTGTTTGACGGTGGGGTTCCTGTGGTTTTTGGGGGGGAGCCTGGTGGTGCCGCTCAGAAGTCTCGCCGAAGCGTGATCTTAAGAACTCGCGGGAGGCAACAGGAAGATATGGAAAGTAGATCATTAACAATCATTTCTCTGTCATCACGTTCCATTCATCTTGGTTGAGTTTTTTTTTTCTTCGTTGGGACGTAAAGCAAACGATTCTTCAACACTTACAGCAGGCTTTATATCACTGGTGAGTTTGGATTTACGGTTTTTATTCTTGGCAAAAATCGGCGCTGGTTAAGCCTGAAGTCTGCAAAGTCAGTACTGGGGGTTTATCTTCAAGTAAAATGTATAATACTATACAATAAAACAACATTTTTGAATTTCAAGTACTCCCGCCATCTTAAGGAAATCACTAAGTTAAGAGTAACCCACCGGTGGTTTTGGGAAAGTTGCAGAGACTACGTACAATCCTTCCTTTCTTCTTCCTTTTTTGTGAACTCCTGTTTTATCTTGCCCTTTAAAGTATATACTTTATTGAATATTGTTTTGATTGTTTAAGCGCTTTGTGACCCTGGTCTGGAAAAGCGCTATACAAATAAAAGTTACTTACTTACTTACTTACAATGAAACTAAAAATAAAATAAAACGGCTTTATATTTCAATTAGCAGCATAAGTAGAATTGAGGAGTTGCTGAACTGGTAGTAAAACACTAGCGTTGAAAGGGAGGACGGCTCAAATAGAGAAACCAAAAAGACTGACTAGGCGCAGAACTAAAAGCAAAAGTAGTTCAGGGAAACAAATAAAGCTCAAGCACCTTTAAAATGAAAACAATAGAATAATGGACCAGGTGTGCGTCACTAGGAAAGCGGACACAGGAAGTACATAAACAAAATAAAACCAAAATAAAACCAGGAAAAAAGGGATTTTTCTTCTCGTTTTCCCTTCTTTCTTTTGGCCGTCACAATATAAACTACACCTCATACACAAGTTTTATTTTCCCACAAAATGAGAGCCGGCGATAAATCGTTGCTCCAGCGAAGGTGCTACAAACATCAGTCTTTCAATAGCGTGACTCAACTCACTGAGTGACCTATTGAAACATGCCAAACAAAAAAAATAAATAAGAAGGAAGACGGGTTGAGGAGGACACAGGAAACCATTGAGAAACTTTTGGCATCACAGAGTTTGGGTCTGATTTGGTTCTCGAGATGGGCTGTGGCGGAGAACGACTCCATTAGTGTCCTAATGCATTACTGTTGCGGGGAGAAAAAGGGGGGAAGACAAAAGCAAACCGGGGGCAGTTGTATAAGACGAATAAAGAGGCAGGGACGTCAGTTGTAGGGAAGGGAGAAAGAGAGGGTCTTGCGAGGCTGACTTTTGAAGGAACCGAGCGGCGCTGTGTGTTTGGTTCTGCTCGCCAACATCATCATTAGTGCGTGAGGCAGAGCAGGCCTCGCCATCGCCGAATGTGTGCGGCGATTGATCCTCGCTGTCGACCTGAATGAGCGCCCAGATGATGAAGGTCTGCAAATGGGGGGGCAGGCAAGTGGGGTTTCACAATCCCCTCCATGGTTTACCCTCAATTTAGTTATTAAGTGTCCCACTAACTTGGCGAAGGGGTGGGGTGTTTGTGGCTGTGTGGTCCCTCATTATTGGAGGGACGGATATATTTCTCTATTCTGAGTTCGGCTGCCCGGAATTCCAGCAGGAATTTTTCTCCATATCTAAAAATGTCACTCTGCGTGAAAAAGAAGACGAGGGCGGAAGAGACACAAATAACAAAAAAGGGAAAAGCTACTAAAATTCCTGTAAATGGTTCTCTCCCCTGCTGAAAATAAAGCCTCAGTGAATGAAACTGGAGCAGTTTCATGGCCTGCCCTCAGTATTATTTAAGTAATACCCTGTTATTATTGAAGACAGGGAGAGAAAGGCGAACGGCTATTATCTTTATGTGGGTCCTTTAATTTTAATGCACCACAGATTTATAGCTGGGCATTCCAGTGGGGAGGCCCCTCCCTGCTCTTAAAGCGAGCGGGCGGGACACGACCACAATGCACTAACAACAGTCACTACCTTCTCACAAACAACAAATGTCCCCACTTTCCCTCAAAAAACTGCTGCCAGAATGACCGCCGGAACCAGCTTATTATTTCATGTTTGAAAGAGAATAGATTTTTATTTCAAGCGATGATTGTATAGTCCTGCGGTTTAACTCGGCCCCGTGTTTATCATGAAATTGTTCCCATGAAGATAATGTCGAGTCACTTTGTTTAATTAAAACGTGCGGAGGGTTTGATTCTGGCCAGAAGGCGAATTACATTAACACCGAGTCATTTACTGTCAATAAATATTGCCCTCAATACACCTATAAGGCTTGTAGTAAAAACCCACTGCAGGAATTAAAATGAAGTGGTCCCTGAACATCGAGTCAGAATCTTGAATTTTGAAAGCATGATTTAACTCCAGTATACCAGGCGACGAAACATTTTTCAAATATTTATATCTGTTAAATAAAATAATAAACAAAATGAAAGAAGTACCGAGAGACAGACTACCACCAATTCACTCATTTACACCTAAAAATACTTATATATCCTTTAGCTTAACAGAACAGCAGTTGGAAGTTGTGCTAGAATGATGCTAACATGGTTGTTGCACCGACACTGATGGGAGTAGGCTGCGACGCAGGCGCCATCAGAAGCAATCGAGGTCAAGTGTCTTGCCGCGACGGCATGATCTGGACCTGGGATTGAACTCGCAACTTCTTAGCCGCAAGTCACGCACTTGACCTAACGCTGACCCCAACACTTTTAGCAGACAATTCCTTGAAAGAAAATACATCTTTTTACCACCAAAATGTTGGCAAGAAATTATAGCTTATCGCTTTGGTGACCACGAGCATGAGTAAAAGATGTAGGATATCATAAGGCAAAGGTTATAATTTACTTAAAATTCAGGGATATATTTTTGGTTTTGAAAAACATGTATTTACGAGACGAAAAGTGAAAATAAAGAAAGTGAAAAATGGAGTACTTCCAGTGTTTACTTAGATAGATCTTCGCAAGAGTACCGAGAACAAGTTCAAGTGTTCGTCCCCAGATTAGTGTTTGCCAAACACTGGTTTAAGGGAGTTAATAAAACATCCTCATTCATGGTTCAACCTGGCTACTGTGTACGAGCTGCTAACCTGACTTGTGAATAGAGTAGGATCTTCAAGTGCTCGTGTTGATCAGGGGTCAACGCGCCCCATTAAAAAGCTCTATTGTCTTTCACGACAGGCTCTTCACAGACCACCACCCCTCCAGCTAAAGGAGCACCACCACCAGTCCCCGGTGCGGGAGGAGCATCTTTCTGCATCTATGAACGAGGAAGTCTCGCATAACTTGGCGGCCGGGTCGGCAGGTGGATGTCCTCCCGGTTCTGTCGGCGGCGCCGTGAGCAACAAGAAACCACGCTCACGCACTAAGGTGACGCTCGTGAAAAAGATTGCGATCTATGATGCAACTTGGCCTTGACACATATTCCACATCTGTATTTCATAGATTTCCCTGGAGGCCCTGGGCATCTTGCAGAGCTTTATTCAGGATGTTGGCCTTTACCCAGACCAGGAAGCCATACACACTTTGTCAGCACAGCTGGACTTGCCCAAGCACACCATCATCAAGTTCTTCCAGAACCAGCGCTACCATGTCAAACACCACGGCCGACTCAAGGAGCTGAGCGAGGGGGCGGCGGCCAGCGGGGGGGTGGACGTCAGCGACTACAGGGAAGAGGAGCTGCTCTCGGGATCGGAAGACCCGGAGTCCAGCGAGGACGGCGCCGACGAAATGTACCAGTCGGAGGGAAGCAGTGGAAGCACGGGAGGACTGAGCCAGCCTCCGCCTTCCTCCAACTCCAGCCAGCTATCGTCCGGGAACAACGTGGCTCAGGAGGAGGGCAGGGACAAGGGCCACGGTCGGCCCGGCGGACCCATCACGCCCGGGAGCTCCTCGTCTAGTCCTAGGGAACAGGTCGACTACCAGAGGTAGAAACCGGTTGCGGAGGGGTTCGAAAGGAAGGGAGAGAGTGCGTCGCTCGAAAAAAACCTCCACAGCCAGAAACAAAAATCATAATTAAGACAATCATCCGTCTGTGTGGACGATTAGAGCGATCCCTAAATAACCATTTCATTTAGAGGTTCAATATTTTGGAAGACTTCAGATGGTGTCGTCAGTCTGGCCTTTATCTGGAACATCAAAATAATCATTTCCCAGAGTGAGCCCGTTTTCGAAGAGAAGGGTAATTCATGATGATGGGATTTTGTCAGCGAAGGCCAAAGACGGTTCTCTTTAATTAGTCGACACCCGAGAGAGAGAGAGAAAGAGACAGAGAAAGAGAGAGAGAGAGAGAGAGAGAGAGAGAGAGAGAACGTTGGATTTGTATTCTAGTCCACAAACCCTCAGGACAAACACTGATGTTGCTATTTGCTGATGCCTGCCCTGACAGCGACACGCCACGGCCATCCTGGGGTTTAAAAAAAAAGGAGAAAAAAAAGCGGGACCAAACTCTTCACCTTCTGCTTCTGTCAAGCACTTATTGTTCAACTCTGGCGGATGTGATGTATAGTTGTGACCCCGGGGCTCGACCTGTGAGGTCCTCGGGGCTTTGAGGAACAGTTTCTTTCAGAACGTGAGACGACGAGACAACTGTTGAGAAATAAAGGATGGACAGAGCGACCAAGCAATAAGTCACTTTATGTGTGGTAGTGCATCCCTTCTATGATTCCTCTCCGTCTCACTCTCCCCCCTTTTTCCCTCCCCCTTTAATTGGTGCCCGCCGTCTCGTGTCGCACCACACCTACCCGCACTTAAATTTCACCAACCGTATTTATTGCTATCTTTATCCATGATTATTATTATTATCATTATTGTTATTACTGTCGTTATTATGGCTAGGATTTATGTCGACACGTGCTATTTTGGGTTTTTTATCACCTTTTAAACATTGGTTTTCATCGAGGGGCATTCACGTGGACGACATGACACATTGAGGGCTAAGCCCGAAAAAAAAAGAGAGAGGGGGAGAAAAAAGAGAAAGGAAAGAAAATAAAAAAAAGAAGCAGTTACTGAGTGTTATTGGTCTCAAAATGTCCCGTCATGTTGTAATATTTTTACAGTTCACTTTCCATGAGGTAGTTACCAAGATTTGGTGAAATGTGAACAAGTATAAAAGTGATATTGTGCTTTTCCCTGCAGTTAACGACAATCGACTTTTTTGAGCCAAGATGTGGCAGGTTCGACTCTATCTTCACTTTCAATGTCTGTACATACCCCCCCAAAAAAAAGGGGATAAATTGTTATTGATGTGCATTTATTTTAAAGATTTTTGCTCAGTGACCTTCGATGTTTGAGCCAGTTTTGACTGCCAGAGAATTATGTCTACGGTGTTTTTTATATAAATGTGTCATTGTAAATCCGAAACATAAGGATATTTAAAAAAAGGAAAAAAAAGAGACAGAATTGAAAACTGTTCCAGTGTGGCTTCTTTTTTTTCTCTCTGAGTGTCCATGTCAAGAAGGGACGTCTGAGAGAGGATCGTCTACTGTGAGTGACCTCCCTATTCTACACTTGGATGAGCTGCCTTTGAATCATTGACGGTGATCACTTTGACGTTATTGTGCTCCTCTGTTTAACAGGAATCAGGGTTTAAAAATGCAGATCTGATAAAATCGTAGCTCTGTTGTTGTTGAAGTGAATTAAAGAAAATTGTGAATTCAAACCTTGCCACAATTTTTTGTGTTCATACTCACCAGTCATACTCAACTTCCTCTGATGCCTAACGTGAACTTAAATGTAATAATTGTAGTTTAGGTTTGACTATTAAGTTACCATTTTCATCACACTTTACTTTGTAAAATGTACAGAGTTATGTAAACAAATTGTAGGTCAACATTAAACTCAAAATATATTGAGCACATCAATAAATGATCAGAGTTGCTGTCCTCCAACAGTAACACTAATGTTTTTTACTCCATTTCAATACTTGGATTTGGAGAGAATCCAGCCGGAGATGAGAATACAAGGTGAGGTGGTTAAATATAGAGAAACCAAAAAGACTGACTCAACGCAGAACTAAAAGAAGAAGTAGCTCAGGGAAACAAATATCGAGCTCAAGCACCAGAAAAATGAATACAAAAGAACAATGGAACCGAGAATACAAAGAAGGAAAGGCAATTTACCAGAGCTTCAGTTCTATAATACAGGTGTTTATTTGCTGTTCCATTTGGTGTCACTAAGAGTTTTGAAGAGGGTTATGCACTATTCTCAGTCAAACTACTTGTCAAATAAACAGATATATAATATATATTTTAAAAAAAAAGTATTATACTTACCCAGAGATAAATATAAAATCGGGTTGAACATTTTTTCTATATTGCAAAAAAATCAATTCATTCAAATTGTTGCCAATAAATAAAACTAACCGATTATCTTTAGTGGGGCCGTTCCAAATGATTGGATAACAATATGTCAATCAAACTACTTTTTCCCGCCCTCCCCCCTGACCCATAACAAAAAGGATGAGCTCATCGTCGATGCGCAGCTTTGAAGGAGAAGATTCAGGGAAGGTCCTGAACAAAGACTTGCAACATTTTGAAGATCACCTACCCCACCTTGAACACTTTCAAACTCCAATCCAGACTTTGTTTGGACATTATATGATTCAACTTTCAAAGATTACCTCAAAAGGGTTCACTCTAAATACGAAATACAAATACAAAATTCTAAATATGGCTCAAAAATCACCCTGCCTTGACATGAACAACCCTCTGTATAATTAACTAGTTCATAATAACAACAATTGCCCTGCGACAGACTGGCGTCCTGTCCAGGGTGTCCCCTGCCTCTCGCCCTATGATTCTGGGATAGGCTCCAGACTCCCCGCGACCCCGACCACAGGACAAATCGGTTGTCAATAAATGAATGATTAATAACAACAACAACAAAAACATAACCTTGACAAACTTAAACTATATTCTTTAAATTTGCCAATTATATATACCATTTATAATAATTACAATAATATACATATAAAAGAAGGTTTCAAGCTGCACTTCAGTGATAAAGTTAAATGTATGGATGCAATAAATTGAGAATTAATGCAGGAAAAAACATATACTCTGGTTAGAAAGGACGGACCCTGACTGTGTGCTGAAGACTAGGGCAGCTAAGAAAAAACAGGCATTTAACCTGCGACCAATGGTTTGGGTCAGTTGGGATCATTTTGACTCTCTCAATAAACAATAGACCTCAAGTGTTTCTGTTGACGTCAGCGCCTTGTATCAGAGTCATTTTTGCACC
This sequence comes from Callionymus lyra, assembly GCF_982586985.1. Classification (NCBI taxonomy): domain Eukaryota; kingdom Metazoa; phylum Chordata; class Actinopteri; order Syngnathiformes; family Callionymidae; genus Callionymus; species Callionymus lyra. Next base: position 11,908,488 of record NC_141829.1, read on the forward strand.
ACGTGATGATGACAATCAGCTCATGCTGGGTTTCCTCCACTTTGAGACGATTACTCGTGACACAGCCATGTCCCAGCAGGGAACTCCCCCCTGAAGACCATCCTCACTCCTCGCTACATGTAAGACACCTTCATCTAGAAGACGATACGTGTATCGATGGTTGAATGGAAGTACTTACTACAGCACTGAGGACGTAAATGAGCCACCTAGCTGGGCAATTAAATGTTGGATTCTGATACAATTTTCCAGATTTTATCACTTTTTACTCCCGACTGATTGTTGTATGAAGCCGTTTTTACGAACCCCTTGGATTCGAAGAACAAGAAAGATGGTTTTAAGGTACGAACCATCAGAGAAAGAAGTTTTCAAGTCAGACAATAACTGTCAAAACATCTCTTTGCCCATCACACAATGTGGTCTCGACCAGTTTCTCAGAAAATCTCTTCAAATGTTTTCCAAACATTGCTTCGTCAGCCAAAAAGCTACATCAGTACTAACAAATTCACCAGCTTTCATCCACCAACGGGTACATTTCATCGTTTTATTAGCAAAATAATATGACAGAAACCTGAGTCTTTATATTTCCATGTCAATCATTCTTCTCAGAGTTTACATTCGCCCTTTCAAGTGAACCCTGTTTCATTAAGTTCAAAGGCTTCCCGTTTCAGAATTCCTTGTCTTTTTGAACACTGTTGTGCTTTGTGTATAAACTTGAGTGGGAGTCTGGGGCCGCAGGAGCCAAATATTGCATCAGTTGAACATGCATGTAATCAAGGAAAACCATGGGTGGAAAAAATTATTACTGAAGATGCCAATTTGGTCGGAATTTACTGGAAATTGCGCAGGACAATGTAGCTTCCTGTGTTTACATAGTAAAAAACATGCAATTTTGAAAGGCCTTTACTATTTGAAGATAGTTGTTGTTTCGTTAAAGTCCCTTCTGATGCAAAAACCTGTGGAAAAATCAGCTGATGTTTTTGTTGAAGGGGCCGAAACTAATATTCAGACAATAAAGTCAAGAGGATATTATGCAAGATAAAGCTAATAAGTAGCCAACAACTCAATCTGAATGGAAATATTATTCATACCTTCTACTTCTCTCGGACATTAAATTGTATTACTTAAGAAGTCATGGACGGTCTATCAGGAAATTAAAAAAATAAACTTCATCAATCCCTCGCCTGGCCTCCCTCAAAAGTGATAAACATCTTCCCCTTAATGGATGGAATCCATCAGTCCAAAACACAAACAAACAAATATTATGCAAAAGAAAAACAATAGAAATGAATCTGAATGTAAATGCCATTCAGAAGATCTAGAAACGTTTTGATTAAAAAAAGTTATTTGTTTCCAGCTTTTTATTTGGAATTTGGGAATCTTAATTTCTCCAGGCGACTCTGGGACGATTGCGATTAAAATGAAAAGTGCATCTATAAACGTGTGAGTGTGAGTACGGAGGGTTTTTCTCTCGTACAGCTCCTCCCTAAACCAATCATTCTGTCACTCGCCGGCCATTAGACTCAAATACACAGCCACACTGCGGTAAGCGCCTCTGGTTTTCATTGAGCACCACACGTACCCGTCTCCTTTCCACCTCATCCCTAAGTCTCCTAATTCAACTCATTATTCGCTCAATTGGTGGGCTTTAACCCCTCCTGCCTCAGGACTTATAGAGCTGGTAGTCATTAGTAGGCAGAACTTGTGACGGTGCGAGCAAGGGGGTACAAGAAGGCCCGGACTCTCCACCAAGTCCTCCATAATCTGCGAGGAAGTCCTGTCTGCCTGTTCCAGGACAGACATGCCGACAGACATTAACGCGTCAAAGACCACCCAGGGGGGTCTGCGGTTGCGATGCGATCTGAGCATCTGCGTCAGTGGATGACTGAAGTCTCCGGGGTAAACAGGGCAGCTAATGTGACCTTCCCAAGAGAGGAGTTCTTTTTTTTTGGAAAACCAAATCAAGCTTATTGGATTGCATTGTCCATTTGGCAGTCGTGATAAGCATTGTTGAGATCCGTACACAGACACACGTCGACTTTACTCGCATATCATTCATCATTCATCATTCAGCTTATACAGTCTCAAAGTACAGAAAGTAAACCAGACCAAAAAGCTGGGTCTTCCTGTGTCTTCTAGCTTTGTGCACATTTTGAAATTGTAAACTCAAACTTTTATATTTTCTTATTTTGTTAGCCAACTCGTATCTTGCAGCTACTATCACTCGACAAACTACAGATCATCATGATGACATCATCCTCTGAACACCGTTATCAGTGAACAGAGAAGCAGATGGAGCACTAATGCTCCTCCCATGATGCAACACTAATAGACTCAGGGACTCATTCTTTCCTCGTACTATTAGGCTGTTTAATTATGAGTTTGGGGGCAGGAGTGGAGTGAAAAGATGATTCTATTCCATGTTAATCTTTATATCCTTTTTCTTTGATTTATGTTCTTTATCTTTATCTTTAGATTGTGTCATCTTGCACTTTCTTTTTATTGGACTTTCTTCTTCTTGTATTGTCTGTATCTATCTATCTACTATAGTGCCAAGAGTATACATCAGCGGTACCGAAGAGACGGCCTACAGTTGTCGTGCCCCCCCCCCCCCCCCCTGACCAATACCAGGGTATATAGAGTTTTTATATGCAGTGCAAGTCAAGACTGTATGTTTTTGTCATGTTACTGCCTACGCTGTGATTGTTACCCTTTTTCTGTTACAAATGGACCCCAGCCCCCCCATCAGAGAATGGAAAACTTATTTGGCCCCCATAGGAAAAAGTGCATATAGTGAATAGAATTATTTAGCATTGGCGCCTCCATGAAGTTGCCCATTAGACTTTCTTTGCTAGAGCTGCAAAGCATTTATAGCTTGAAGTTGTGTAGCAGTTATTTCCATGTCTGGAAGATTCATCATTTCTATTGTAGTTTCAGAAGAAAAAAGAATCAGTAAAGAAGTGGATAAAATTCTTCACCCATTTTGTTTGCAGTTGTTGTTGAAAGTTTGTGAACATAATTAAAATCTCATTTTAGTTGTATTAAGGCAAACCTAGGAAAATAACTGGTCAAGGGCCACATGCTGACCCTCTTCGTGAAGTCAGCGTGAAAATATAAAACTAATGAGGAAATATTTCAAAAGCCCTGCTGATAAAATTTCCAAATGTAATACCTACTTTTTTAAATTTGTCATTATCTCTAATAATAACAATATAGTTAATTTTAGGGGTTAGGGTCACTTATCAAAATCCTAACTCTAATAATGAAATAAAATAATAATAATAAATTACACAAATATCCCAAAATAATTACAAAAGCTTTAATTATAATATATCTACTGAGAAAATCTGACAAAAAAACATGTATATAATTATATTAAAAGTACTCCAATAAACACTTTTAAAATGTCATGGAACGTTTGTTTTTTTAATAATATTTATTTCATAATTAGACTCAAATCAATCAAATTCATCACTTCTGTCCTGTGGTTTGATTGACGACCCCTCACAACAGTCCCGGTGCATAATGTGGCCCTCTGGGAAATTTAATTGCCCACCCCTGGACTGAGGCAATAATTTGGTTTTCTTGGCTGCCATGTAAACATGGTCTTCGATAAGAATGAACTCACTAACTGTTAAGTGCTGATATCAATATTGATGATGATGATGATGATGATGATGATGATGGTGATGGTTATAAACAGACCATGAAGTCTGCACTTGTCAATAAATCAGCGTCACCGTGTGAATATTGTGTTCACGACGTGTGCTCGTGGGTAAGGGAGATTGACAAGTGTCTATACCCAGGGTCCCTACGGCAGATGTGAGGGCACCACTGTGGGTCATTAGGCCTGATGCACAAATGATTAGAGAACATTAGGAGCAAAGGAGGAGCGCATCTGTTCTAGATAAGTATTATCACCAACAATGTGGCACCGGAGGGAGGGCCGACTGGTGCGAACACACCTGTGGCCCCCTGCTGGTCCCCGCATATGAGTCGTCTAGTCACTCTTTATCCGTGCGGCGACACTGTTGGATCGGAAAAAAGGGATGAAAAATGGAGATCATTTAAGAAGCTCGTGAGGAAGAGGACATCTGGCTAAAGCTTGTGTCGCCGACGTCAACGCTAATGCACTGAAGAAACAGAAGTCACTTCAGAGGGCGACGAGGAAACGAACGGTTCAATTAGGCGGATGTTACAAGTGACGAGATTAACAAGTGCATGTCGGGCTCAAGCATTTCAGGAGACCCTCTGTGAATACACCCCGTGACAATCCCGGTTGATCGTGATGCGTTCAGATGTGGCTCTGTGGAGCAGGAGAGTCTGTGACTTGGATTCCGCTTGATGGGGTTGGGAAGAATTAAAACCATAATCCGTAAAGCAAACTTGAACGCTGTGGGAATCTAAAATGGCCCGGGTTGCTAAGGGTCAGATTTGTCTCATCCAATCTGGCTCTTTGTCAAGCGAGATCTTCAATACGAGAAGGCAAACAGCTGCTGTAATTAAAAATAAATCACACTCAGCATTTCTCTAAACCCTGGAATAACTAATCTGGACTGGGACCTAAAAGATTCATGAGGGCAAATGTAATGATTTCATCCATCAAAGGATTTACTTTTACACACCGTGCTTTGAATAGATTGTTGCTGAATAAAAACAGAAGAAAAGAGGTTTTTAAATATCCACCTGCATTGTTTAAACCCAGGATCATTCACCCACTACGGTGCTTTTCAAAGACGTCACTTTGCAATAGAGTGATCAGAAATCATCCCATTAGCTTCAGAATCGGCTTCAGGGGCTTAATGGAGCGAGAGCTGATGAGCTAATTGAGCGTCAAAAGTCTTAATCCAATAAAGGAAGAGAAGAGATCCTTCTGTCTGGTCCGCCGGGCCTGCCTTGACAATGGTCAGTGAAGATGACAGGTGCCTCGGGTGGAATCGATGGCGAAAAGACCGGCAAAGAGATCAAATATTAGGGAATGCACAGAGTATATTTAGGTCCACATCCACAGCTACTGCCCCCCAGGCTATCAGCCCCGGGCTGTGATGCTGGCTGAGCAGAGGCAGGTGAACGCAGCACAAATTTGCCTCCGGACGTCCCTTGATGTCAGTCATCAACAAACAAGTACTAATGCTTCCTGACAGAGGGACTGGAGCTACTGGTTGAGACAGACATCCTAGTCAGATTCCCAGGGAACCATTTTTGAATCCATGTCTCCTGGATGATAGTGGGGTATTCTGGGTTTGTCCTATCTGGGGAGACCATGTTTCGCAGCTGGCCTAGTAACGACTTGGGGGTCGACTCAAGCTTGACACTAGTCTGTTGCGTCACGCTTCCACCGGCCCTTCTACCTACTCGTGGAGGACATGGCCATCATAACATTGCGCAATGAAAGTTGGAGGCAATAGTCTACTCACCGTTCGTGGGTGAGTACCATGTAAAAACCTTATAAAAGGGCTGGTCACGATCATAAACTGTTCATCCCGGAAAATAAACCTTCACTTTGATACCAGTTCCTGACCAATAATTTTTTTCAATACCAATTTTTTTAAGAAGAATTACAACAAAAAGAAAATAATATGACACCTAATACAAAGTTTAATTTCCAGCAAATTTCCATTCTAAGCTTACAGTGCAAAAACATACCGTAATGGTGGAAATGCAATAGAAAGCGTGTACAGTTGAGTTCAGTACTATTATAAAGGGCCCAAAGTCTTTAACAGGAAGTGTTCAGATTGTGATACTTTCTTCTTGGAGGTTCAATTTATCTTTTGTTTGTTCCCCTTAACCAAACACTCCTTCCTTCCATTCCTTTCAGTTTTACTTTTTATTTGAATAATCTGTATAATTGTTCACATAGATCATATCTGTTACTTATCTTAACACCGGCATCTCAATGGGTCATCAATATGAACATTTATCTACTTTATATACAGTATATATATATACAGTATATATATATATATATATATATATATATATATATATATATATTTAAGAGTACAGATTGGAATCCAGTAGGATCTGAAATCCTACTAATACAGATTGGAATCCTACTACTGAACTGGGATCTGAATATTGGAATTCCAATCTATCCTAGGAGGATTCCAGATTCTACTAGTGAATTCCAATCTCTAATAGAAGAAATTGAAATCCTTCTACTGTATTGGGATCTGATATCTGAATGGGTGATTGGAATTACTAGTAGGATTCCAGATCCTACTAGATTCCAATCTGTACTGTGACACATTATATATATACACACACACACACACACACACACCAAAAGGGGGGCCACATAAAATTACTTGGTTTACCGGATTTGTCCCCCAAGCCTAGAGTTTGACTAGTGCACTCTGGACCAATGGTCCCCGACCCCCGGTCTGAAGTAAAATAGTATGTTTAGCACTATAACTCTTGACAGTCAAGTTAACTCAAAAGATAAACCTGTTAACTAGTGCAAATGTGTCGTTGGGGACCCCTGCTCTAGACATCCATTTGGTAAATAAAAACAATATTTAATTTAAGATTACAGGCAACATCTACTTGAGTTTGCAAACAGAGGAATAAGTCTATATCTCAATAGCAATAATAATAAATAGCGTTCCTACAAGCTAATATCCAGAACTCAAGGACATACGACACGCCGTTAACTAGTAACATTTCATTGGACCATTGACGAAGGTGCAAGAGAGATTCATTAGCCATTAACTGCATCAGTAGCACACAGAGCAGTATGTTGTGCTTGAATGACCCGCTGTCACTTATTCCCCACGTCTGTTTATCTTAATACATCCAGACGACCATTCACGTCCATTGGTCCCCGCACCTCTGCTTTTTCAACTATTCATTGAAAAGAAAAATAAGACTCATTCAAATATTTACCGCGCACAGAACCACACACTGAAGCATAACAGTTAATAATGAAAAAGAAAAACAGAAAGCACATGCGGGTTTGCTTACATTCCATTTTAAAAAGTCGATCAATAAGATCTTATCGTAGAGTTGAGGAAACCAAACACACAAGTTCAAGTCACACAAAAAGCCATATTGGAATAGTTTAGTCACACATGTGAGAAACATATCACCATAAAATTGAATCAAAAATCAATTCAAATTATTTTTTCAACACAAGAACTGAATCCAAACACGTGTACGTGTCGAGAACGAACTCGACATATTAGCTCACCTGCTCAACAACAATGGCACTCATCTCTGCCGTCACGCTGAATTAGCCTTCATAGGACACGTACGCACACACACACCCACACCCACACCCACACACACACACACACACACACACACACATACACACACATACACGACATCACTGATTGGGTGATGACAGCGGTGATATGAACGACGCCTGTCTGTTGATGCCAGGATGGATAACATTCAAAGGATTGCTTACACTGTTTTTCATTCACTGCCATCTGGACTCGTGCACATACATCCACGATATCTTCCTGGTTCGTCTTTTAGTGCGATGTTGTCGTCGCTCATGCAGAGTACACAATATTTCAACTTTAATACAGCAAGATAACACAAAAGCAATGATAAAAGATAAATAAAGCAACAAAAACAGACATGCACAAAGGGAGATATGAATCAACTAGTAGGTCAAAAGGTTGATGAGCAAAACGTGAAAAAATAAAAAACAACCTTACTCAAGATCTTCTATAAAATCGGTGGTATTTTCAACTTGGTACAGCAGCGAGTCAAGTGAACCCACCTCAGGTCAACGTGAGGTCTAGAGACCGTAGATAGCATGGGCGTTTTTTTCTTGTCAGCTCTTAAAATGGCTTGTTGTCTCACATCATAAGAGGGTAATTGTATCACATTGTTTTTTACTCTGAAAGACAAATTCCTGACATTCCAGAAATGTTCTTATTGGGGTGTTCACTGTACCCGCAGTCAAACACCACAATAGTGTTGCTTAAGAATTTCTCCCAAGACTGTCAACACTGACGATTCCACATTTGCATTTTGAGTGAAAGAATGTTCATATTTGCATCTTGTTTATTATCAGTTTTATAATAAAATAGCAAAGAACTTGAAGATCTTCTGCAAAAATTGTTTGTATATTTATTGGTAGTTGACTGTTACCTTACAAGTATTTGTTATTTTCTTACTAAAAGACGGGTCTTAAATAATTGTTTGACCTCTATTGTATCATCAGTGTCTGTTTGTACAAAAGTCTCTTTTTATTGAAATATTGACATGATGATCTTAAGCTCCGCCCACTGAAAACACTTGGTTTCACCATAACCACACCCACTCTGCTGGGATTGGTCAATCATCAAGGTGTGACCTCTAAGGGACTTGTTGTATAAACAAAGCAGTGCTTGATTACAGCTGGCTGGAGGAGGAGTGAAGCCATTATTACGTCATAATGGACTTCGCTCTTGTAACCTCTCGTTTGCCGAGATTTCAGACGGTCATTAGTTATTAGTTCAAAACATGGTCATGATGAGGGAATTACTGCATCTTGGAGAGGAAGATTTCAACATTTGAAACAATCAGGAGAGTTAGGTTTGACATTACTTGACCTTCAGAAATCAACAGTGTATTATAATCCAGTGCGCCTTATGTATTAATTATGGTTGTACTTACTGACCTCTTACAGATATATTCTAGTACACAATAATATTATAGTGTGTAGATAAGGACTCCAAAATGGAACCTGTTAATAGAAACGCTCGGGAATCGAATTTCAAACTCAAGGCTATCAGTCTTGAAGTAAAACAAAATGTGCCTGATGTATGAAAATTGGGGCCCCATCTAGGTTCCCCTAACTCCTGGCTACTTATAATAGGCAGGAGCAAATGAACGGATGGACGCTTTCACATATTATCTAGTCATAACTCATTCAAGAATTCCTCTGAACGTTTGAGCAAACAAACACCCAGACAACATTTTGATTTTGACTGACACTCTCCCTGGCCGACATTCTCAACTTACCTGCTCTCTCTCTCTCTTTTTTTCTCTCTGTGGTCCCCTCACTCTGCATTCCCTTTCGTATCCCTCCTTCGGCTCGGCTGTGCCAGTCGCCCGGATCAGGCCCGGGCCTCCTAGCCTCGCCTCCCAGACAACTGCAAACAATTAGGGAAATTAGTGGCTCCAGCATCACCATCAGGAGGCCTGCTTGTTTATAATTTAATCGGGGCGCATGTCAAAACAGTCAAAGCTTGAGAGAAACAAGATGCGTTGTGAGATGAAATTCTAACTGCCAGCCAGCTCAAAATATTAGGACTGTTTGTTTAATAGCGTGCGACTGACTGGGTAAGAGCACGATGTGGCGGCGGCGTTGGAACGGGACGACAGAAAGACGCGGCGGGAGGAAAACACTAATGAAGCCCCGGGAAGGAAAAAAAAAAGGGAGTACGGAAAAAATGAAGATGTATTAATTTAGTTTTCTTTTAATCCGGTCCACATTTTCCGAGTTAATGCATTTTATTTTTGGGGGCCTCTCCAGCCCCCCGCCCCCATCTGTTTCACTTAGCAGTGCTCTGGGAATTTCAAAAGCTTGGATCTGTGCCGCCTTTCAAATTCATTATAAAAGCTTTTTGCTAACTAAATAGAAAGACAGAGAGAGAGAGAGAGAGAAAAAAACTGCTACATTCATCTCTTAGTCACTCCCCCCTGCCCCTTGACAATATATAAATAAACTAGAGTGACCTGATTGAGATGTAAAAGGCAGGGAGTTAGCAGAGGGACCCATACATTACTTCCCAACATTAACAGTAGTCTACTCAGCCGACACATGGCGGTGGGAGTATGGCCCGTGGGCGAATGGTGAGGTTAGAACTAATGCCCCCCTCCTGCTTAAACCGCTGGCCAGTGCCCACACCCTTGGAAAGTATGGGCTTTGGTTGGCAGGGCGATGATACGGCCGCAAAACTGACATATTTCACGGAGACACTCCTGGATTGTGGTCACCAGTAATGTAAAGAGTTATCATATTCAGACCGCGTCGCCATTCTTTTTTTTTCGCTGCCTAAACTTAACTTTTCCCTCAAAAAAATAATGAATCCCAATGAATCCCTGGTGTAACAGGACAGAGGGGAAAAAAAAGATTCCACCCTTGATGCAAATCCAAAATTAGAAACACAAAGACCTGTCAAATCAGTTTGAGCGCTGCGGATTCTGCAGAACAAACCAAACACAAGAGTGGAAAGTGAACGCTGCTTATTTATAATCGAGTTTGAAAACGTAGCACAAACACAGGATCTTATGACCAACTCATTACTTTTATCATAAACAAAAAGGAAGCAGTCCTTAAAAGTACATTTAAGGAAATCCCAAACAGAACCAGGTCAGAACTGTTAGATGTTGATCGATTATTACTATATACTTTAAGATAAATATATATACTGTACAAGTTGAAATGTAAGTACAAGTTGTTTTTAAATTCAGAAACTTTTGCTCAAAGTACTTTTCTTTCATTGTTAATTCATCTATTCCACTATAGGGTAGGAGGCTGTCCCAGCTACTTCGGGCGAGAGGCAGGCGACACCCTGAACAGGCATTGGCTTATAAAAGGTCACAGATATGGACGAACAACTATTTAGTTAAACGTTGACAGTTTGTGGCGTGAAACTGAAGCACAACATGAAAACTAGAATTGAATCTCGCTCTGAGGCTGTAGACCACTGATGCCCTCCCTCTGCTCACACAAAGTCCAAGAATAAAAGTGATTTTGATCGTTTCCCTGACATCTGACTCTGAGTTCCAAACCTCACTTTGACATCCGTTCATTTTCAAGCTGCCGATGAAAATCTTCATCCTGCCAGACCAATTGTAAAGTTGATTTCACAGTCTGTCGCTGTGTCATGATTCGCTTTTTAGGATCAACATTATTTATGGTTTTGGTTTTTATCATCTGCAAGAGAATACACTGGAGAAGGAATAACTTTTTTTTATAGATTTATATCATTTTCATTGACTGTAATGAAACTGTGCTTTCAGTTTCTGTAAAAAATAATTTGAAAATAAATTGTATTTAAACGAATAGTGTAACCATGACAAGTAGTGTGACATTATAAACTGAATCCAAATAAGAACATGTTTTTGTGGAAAACCACTGTAAAGTGTTCACTCCATAACTCATATTTGAGTGTGACTAAAACATCTACAACAGCAAATATTCACCAATTACGAGTATTACATCAAAAGATGACAACTTTTTTTTAATGATTTCCTTTAATGTAAGTTAGTAAATAAGTAATTTTTATTTGTATAGCACTTTTCCAGACCAGGGTCACAAAGCGCTTAAACAATCAAAACAATATTCAATAAAGTATATACTTTAAAGATCAAGATAAAACTGACAGAGGCTCCACAATGGCATGTTTTAATGCATTGGGAAAAACCCCTGTGGAAAGGGAGAGGTTCACCATATTGGTAACCCAGGGGCCAATTACATCAAATACTTTGATAAAAAGCCTACAAGGAAGGATGTTATCTGAGCAAGAGGAGGGTTTCATCTTGTTCACTAGTGCCGAAATATCCCCTAAAGATACAGCAGTGAAGGAAGACCAAGAGGAGGACAGGGGCTCAGAGACAGTAGGGGTTCCAAACAATGAGGGAGAGATTTTCTCTTTGATCAATTGAATTTTGTCAATGAAAAATCTCAACAATGCATATCTGGCAATGAATTTACGAGGTTTTGAATGACATATAAACACTATTTAAATCATACGTTTGCGTTTTTTATAACGCCCCCCATTGTGTTGCACTAGTAAAAATCTGTATTTTCTTATATTTATTATCGATTTTGTCATTATTTTTGAGTGTGATTCTTTTAGTGAACTGTATCTACAGTTATCTTTTTTTGTGAACTTACTTCTTGGACAACTCACATTTCCCGACTTATCGTATCAGCTAAAATTTAGATCAAACTCATGAACCAAATAATCCCAAAAGCCTTGGAAGAAGAGTCAGAAGTTGACGCTAGTTTGCTGGACTGCGACGACTACGACGACGGCGATGAATTCACGATACATTGAAAATATATACCGGAGTTCTGCTGAAGCCGTGCACCTCGCAAAACAAGTCGTGGTCTCGGCGGAGCGTCATTAGGCTGATGAAATCACAAGAACGCAGTGATAAGCTGACGCGCGGTGAAAAGCGATCCAAGGGCGAAAAAAAGAAACAAGACTCTTGAATGACAGACAACACCGGCGGCCGACCACGAGGCCGGTCAAAGAGCAGGATTTAGAGGACGCCACTGCACGAGGCTCAGAACTGATCGGCTTTCATTACACCAGACTGCCATCCCACTAATGCAGGTTCCCGCAGCCACGGCGACAGGCCAGTGGAACAGACACACAGGCCCTGACCATCAGCCGCCAGTCCGCGTAATCAGCCGCCTGCTATCGGCCCTCTAATTGGATCAGTGGCACGAATGTGATTACAGCAGGCGTATTTATTTACATAATAATTATTACCGGCCTCCCAGGAGAAGCTCAGGCTCAACATAGAAGAGATGAATGCTGGGATATGGAGGAGGGGAGGAGGGGGGGGGGACACGGAGCGAGGTTTAGGGATGAAAACATCCGGAAGGATAAAAGTCTTCCTGTTGAAAAAGACAAATGAACCGAGCTGCAAACATCTGAAGAATGTGGTGATAAATAGTAATAAAGAACAACAACCAGGTTTTGGTTTGTTCCAGGAACTGTGTATTCAGCTTGAATATTTTGTAAAAAATTACAACAAAATGTCATATTATACCATTTCACAAAAATCAGAGGCTACTGCTGCTAATAATCTGAATTTAATTGCGATAGTTACGATCTTTATCTTCCACGAACATTACATTTTAATTAAATTTTATTTTAAGTGTCAAATCAAATTTATCTAAAAGACATTTTACGTAAAGTACATGATCACAATTATTACATTTTTAAATACGGCCTCACTGCAATCTACTTAAGCACCGGTTCAACCAGCAGTCAGCCGACCATTAGGGGGCGACCACAAGGTTCAAAACTCAATGAAACTGCCTGAATTATGACCAAGAAGCAGAGTCTCTTTAGCTACACTAGAGTGGAAACCTCAAGCCACTCAGGTCTGGAGAACATACTGAAAAGAGAGAACTATTTCAGAAGGACGAAGTTAAAAAACAAACAAGAAAGCTGAGACCCCATTTTTTCCAATTGTTGGGGTTCATCTTAGCATCATATTATTATATTTGTATTATTTAATATAACGTTGCATTAACACTCTCAGTTGTTTACATATTGCCTTGTTGTGATTAATAATTGAATAGAAAGAATTGTGATCATAATCATGTCGTTCTAGGGGTTAAAAATGCGTTTTTGTCTACACCATTTTTCACCTTAATTCGACTATAAAAGGATTATTTAATTAGAAAATCGAAATTTAAATAACGGTAAAAAAAATGTCTGTCAATAAATTGAAAGCTGAAGGATTATCATAAAACAGTATTTGTCAAATGTAGTAATCTGGATGGAGAATTCAAGAGTTTAAATGAAATGTATCTAAGAATGTGACGATTGATTTTAAGCTGTAAGACACACTGTTTGTCGCCATCAAAGCCACGATCGAACTCACAAACAGATTCATTGATATTAGTTTTAGACCTCACACTACAGTCCCGCCTCCTCCTCACGGATCTACAGTTTCTCCATCGCCCGCTGACTCGACATGCATTCAGTGTTTTGGAACAAAATCCTGAAAAAAAAAAAAAAAATTGCGAAAAAAAAAACCTTTTCCAAGCCTCAATATAAATACAGTGCCTCGTTTCAATAACAGAGTCAGACACAGAACGCGAGTCCTCATCGGACGGACGGAGAAGGATGGAGGGTCTCTGGGGACACGGGGCGAGTTTATGTTTGCGGCCATTGAAGTCGTCCTGAGCAGGGTTTCGAGCTCCTTGATGGCGTTTAATCACGGGCCTTCTGAAGGCACGCTATTATATCAGCTCTGGCCTGCTTGAATTACCCAGAACCCTCTGGGCCTCGACGTTAATAAGCGTCCATTAATCAGATCCATTACAGAAGCTACCGGCCCGATGGGCGTCACTGGAGGTTGATAAATATCTGAGGAATTAAAAACAAGTCACTCACTTCTTATAAACGCCACTTGATATCTGTGTGTGTTCTTGTATGTGTTACCAGAAAGGTTGGGTGGGACAGGAACCACACAGACTAACTGAAGAGACCCCGGGGACTGGTAGCTATGTAGTTCATTGTAAATATCTCTCTGTGATTGAGAAGATTTATACAGAAAATCCCAAATATCTGAAAGGCAGATTTCCGCTTAGATAAGTGGGAATACAGATGATCCGCCACCAGACTCTGTTGACATAAAGGCTCCTCTGGGGGAGAAAACAGTGTCCGCACTAATGGGGGTTAATCCAATACCTGACAGCCCAGATCTAACAGTCACTATGACCACATACACTTGCTGCCGCTTCCTCCCCAATGATCGATCAGAGCGTTCAATACGTGTAATTAACAGCCTGTTCACACAACAACTACACAACTGAAGCACATATTTCAGCTCACAACTGAAGGATGGAGAGATAAGGAAATAAACCAGCAAACTTGCCAGCGACTACCACAGGGCTATTCAACTAACATTTCCTGACAACTCTATCACTATTTAATGATAAAAGTTTTATAAACGCATTTAAAATAAAAAACACAATGTTGTATTGAAATGGTAAAAGGTTATTAGGGGTGTTTATTGGCAGGAATCTGATGATACGATATGTATAATGATACAAGGCCAACAATACGATATACTGTGATACTGTAGGAACAAGGACATGTTTGTAGTATTGTCGAGTACTAGATTCTGGTGTTGCAGAATTTACAGACCACGACTCTAGTAGTTACGACTTGACTTTCATTTGATTTGAAATCAAAAATGTACCACCATCAGCTATAAAAGCCGTCGAAGTCGACTGTATCCTCTCATCCTCAGTCATCCCCAGGATTTCAATGTTCTTTGAGCTGCCGAGGATGTATAGACGCTGCCATCTAGCGGGCAGAAGTTTAATTGCAACACAGAAATTAACGTTTGTACTACTTTTTTCCTTCCCGGGGCTTCATTATTGAATATTTGCATGTTTATTGTAAAAAAAACAGTTAAAATGAAAATAATAATAATTCTAAAGACTGTTTATTGAAATATAAACCATATAACTTTGGCAACACATTGAATTTAATTTAATTTAATTTAGATTGCCGCCATCTAGCGTCCTTAAGTTTAATTGCAACACATAAATAAATAAATAAATGCTGTGAATATTTGATTTTAATTGTAATGTCCTAATTATTTTAAACACACTTTATAAACCATAAAAATAAAAAATAACAATGTTTTCCCATTTTTTTATTTTGAAGAAAAAAAATATTGTGATATATCACTTAATCAATATTTTATAACATGCCTTATGTCGCAGTTGTTTCCAGAGGGATCAAATAAAGTTTTATCTATCCATCTATCTATCCATCCATCCTTTGTCTTTCAATAACATACCATAATTCTTAGAAGGATTGTACCACAGAAACCTCTACTACCTTCCAAAGCTCCCAGCAAAAAGACAGACGCTGGCTCTTCATCGCAGATAGAGATGCTAATTTCATTAATTATGAACCAATATGTTACTGTGTGTGTGTGTGTGCGTTTGTGTACGTGTGTGTACCAAATGAGGGATTTGTGGGTCCCTTGAACTGGCATCTGGTCTGCTCCTGCATCCAGGGAACAGGGGAATAGAAAGAAATAAGAGAGAGACAGACGTGGAGGGGGAGCAGGGGGGACAAAAGTCAGAGGAAATGGCATTACGAGAGGAAAGGGTGAGGTTAATTTGCAGAAGTACATAAACGCTGACAGAGTGCACAGCAGATAAGGAAGTGACAGAAGAATTAATGGCAGACACAGTGAGTGGGAGCGACTCAAACAGAAGAAGAAATATTTTTTTAACTTTTTCATTATTAACTTAAATGACTTAAAAGTAAACTGAGCATTGTTTGCAATTATTAGTCAACAGCCATCATTGCAGAACATTTGGTGTCGACTTGTTAAAAGACCTTTATGCACCTCAAACATATTTTTATTGAAAACAAAAAGGATGATGTTCTCCAGGTGCAAGACCAATAGGTTCTACTTTCTGTTCCGATGACATCAACACAGACTCTGAATTTAAACTGGCATAGCAAGATAAACAGGAATCTGCTTTAATATTCTAATAAAATGAACTAAAAGGTCACTTTCATTACTTCCAAAACATCCACCATTAATGAATGAAGAGACTACCTTTCGTCTGTGTTGTTTTTTCTGTAACAAGATACAGAGAATCATTCATTAGCAATAAAAAAAAAGAAAGGTTTAGTGATTAAAAACAGAAAATGAAACATCTAGTAGATTATTTTTTACTGGCTGTTAAGACGCTATAATGTTTCACTGACAAACACAAAGTACAAGCGTAACCGTTTCTATTATCATAAGAGAAACAATCCACGGATTCAAGTTTAAAATTTAACAGATCGTATCTCAAAATGCTTTTATGATGTCGGTGAATGAAAACCGTAAATGATAGCTTTTCTAGATGTAATGGACTTTTGAAATAATTTTTGATAATCAATTTGTTTTACTGAAGTTTGAAAAAGACTTAAAAATAAATAACTAAAGAAGAAGCTCTGTTTGAGCTCTAAATAAATCAATAAAACCAAAGTATCAGTCAGGCATTCCTCAGGTTTGTAAGGAATACCTTTGTATTCAACTTCTCCATCATAGGACACTTATTTTGCAGCATTTACAGTATGAGAAAATAGGCATTTTACCAATATTCGGTAGCAAAATGACACTGACAATAACAGTAGTAACCAGACCAAATAACACAGCCTCATTTCATTTTCTCAAATTTTGTTTTCTACAGTTTTTCAACATGCATTTCAAAATAAAGTCATTATTTTACTCACACCCTAAGCTTAACCCATAAGACCCAAATGCATGTTGTTCCCAATTTAGCCACAACATGATAACAGGATGTAACTCAGTTATTTACATTTAAAACAAGTTTGCCCCAAATTAGTACTGAAAGACTGTGGGTCTGTTAGAATTGACGAAACTGAGCCCCAAAATGAAACCTGACAATTTTTCTTTTATTCTTGAGACATGGTTTTAACACCTATCCCTATGTGAAACCACCCCAGACGATGATGAATAACATGCTCTTCTGTAAGTTCCAAAATCTACGATGCAACCAGCTGGAGGCTCACTGACACCATAAGAAGGGTTCGCTGAAAAACTTATAATGTCGGGTAACCTTGCCCTGTTTCGACGCCGGATGTTCGTGTCTCCGCCACTTGGTTGTGTGCTTCCCTAACAGGTGTGTCCCTCACGCTACGATGCACCCTTCATTGTAGCGCCGAAATTTCCATCATGCACATACGTGTGTGTGTGCACACATCGACTCAGAACCGAGTGTCAGCAGCCTCATCAGTCGCGCCTCAGCGAACAATGTCCCACCGTGGGTTTGATAAGTAGCAAAAGACACATGTGTCCTGCTTATTAATCGTAATCGTGTGTGTAAACTGTTCGCTCGGCGAGAACAGCTGCCCTCCCAATAACCACCACTATTTCTGGGAGTATGTGGAAAGCACCCATAAGCATTTCCACAATTGTGGAGTTTTTTACAGAGGCGTATAAATTCTTGTGACTTTAATGGTTTTCGAGGTGAACAAGTGCGCGTTCAGCACAGTGCGATTGCCATTTTTACTGGTTGATAAATAGACATGCAACAGTCCCGGATATTGGGAGGGAGTTTGACATTATTGGATGGGCGTGTTGTGTGACTTGTACACTAGCACCAGGTCGTTAAATTGCTTTCCTAAGCCCAGCGGCTAAATGCTGGTTAATGATGCGCCCGGAAAACACGGTGAAAAAGAGACAGCGGCTTCAACCTTTGGACCGCTCTGTGTCCTTAAGCACAATCTCTGGTCATAAATGTGTCCTCCGCACGTACACATGCACTTGCAGCTCACACGTAGACCGACGTTGGCACTGTGTCGCAGTCCTGTGGTCTTTAAGGGTTTGCGGTGGTTGTCAGAATCATTGATGCACACAAACACACACCCTCTTCACCGCCGTGGCCACAGACGCCTAGTCGTGCCTCATGATTAGCGTCGCCTGTTCCATGCCTTTTGTTTTCCCGCTTTGTTTGTTTGCCACTGTGCAGGGAATATTTCTGTGGATTCTAGCGTGATTGCAACATAGGTCAGCGACACCCATCCATTACAGCAGAGAAGAGCCTTGTATTTAGACGGCCCGAGCGGCGGCTATATTTATCGACGCATGCCTTCGCGAGGGCCAGACGTGCCACCGATTCCCGTCGGCTTTTCCTACACATTCCGACGTCCGTCCCCGTCGCGTGTACATCTCTTGAGGTTTATTGGTCTGAATCATCTTTTGACAAATATATCGGTTCAAGAAATAAATGCATAAACTATAAATAAAGTATCTTAAACCAGCTTCTGTTGGAGTTTGAATCAGTTTTAGTTTGAGTTCAAAGATAGAAGCTCAACAAAGGATGACATCATTGAGCAGAGAACAGTCTGTTTTCATCAAGTTAAGATCATCTTTGGCTACACTCTAAAGCATTTTAAGTCATTTAAACTTGCAGATAAAATTCCCGCTGTCGCCTTAGTACACATGTTAACTTAACTTGAAGTTTTTCTTTGATTAAACTCAGTATTTTTATTTTAAAATGTTGATTTTTTTTTACAATGCTGTGGTTGACTCCGCTTTATAATTTAAGGTGTTGTTAAACTCTCAACTGGATTCTTTCAGTCGACATGAAAACTAATCGTCAATGGAAGACACTAAACTGCTGGTTTAACAAAGACACATGTTTTGCAATATTGTAACTTGTAATGATCATATGTTCCTTATTAACTGGACATGACCGACGTTGTCAAAGGGGGAGCTCTTGAAATCATGATCAGAATCAGAAACATTCATTTCCAGTGTTGTAAACGCAACATACATTTTTTTTATCTGGTGGTAGTACAGAGTAAAATCATGAAGGATTTAATTTTTACCACCTTCATTCCAAGCAAGTAGACAAAGTCATTTGTAAGAACTTCTTGCTCAAACTTGCATGTGAGGTGCGATCCCTCTGAACGCCACTTTAAGAAACGGTGACCCCAAATAAACTTTGTTTATTAACACAATGTTGCTGTTCAAGTGCCCAGATTAAGTAACTGTTGTCTTTCTGGGGGAATTATGCATGTGACTTAAAATCTTGTTTTAAAGGTGAAGGAGCAGGTATTGTTTTGCTGGAGCAGTTGAAGCTTCACTTCTTCCTTTACTTCAATTGAGTTTATGTGACCATTTTTTAAATTAGCCACTACAATAACAAATAGCATAGTTAGTATAATTGTAATAGATGAAGTTTAACCTACAACCACTAACATACACAAGTTCAAAAACACAAAACTGATCAGAGGAATTGGCGTTAAAAAGAAGATTGACGCAACTTAACGGGGCTGTGATGGTTTAAAGTGCAGATGCTGGTTATAGTTCAAACTCAAACCGTTCTCATATTATTTCATTTATATATTTATTCAACATCATAATGGGTGGATGCATCTTTACTAAGAACTTTTCAACATCTATGAAAGAGGAAGATTATCTTGCCATGATGCATAAAACATTCATTTTATCCAAATTTAGGATTTTCACTTTTAAGAAAAGTTTGTTCTTGTTGAAAGAGATCTTGATGAATAATCTGCTTTTATATTATTCATACCCAAAAACCAGAAACCACATATTTAAAATAGAAGGAGGGAATTTTTTCCTCATGTCAGCTTTTTTCCCCTCTTCCCCACTTTTCTATTTTAATTTAGATTAAACCCATGTTGTTTCTGACACCTAATGGGAGAGTTACCACAGACTAGAGGCTCAAAAACTTAACACCAGGAAGTTTATTTGCGTAAAATGTAACGCGACACAATCATGGTGAAGTGTAGAACAAATATACATTTTTTGTGCTTCTTTACTTCAGCTAAAAACTGGCATACCATTTTTCCAAAATCAGCACGAGTCTTGCAGTATGGTCAAAACTATATACTGACACCATCTAGCATTGTTAAATATGTTCAGAACTTTTTATTAATTATTTTTCTAAAAGAAAACAAATAGAGGAAAAACTAAATTTGGCAAGAAAGTCGTCATTTCGGCTCAAGTTTCTATGCAAAAACAACATCTGTAAGTGGGTCTGGAGAAAAACTTTGTGTTAATGCCGCTCGTCTGAACATTTATTTGTGTGTGTGTTAAGCACGGATAAGACAAATTGAGAGAAACCTCTGCTGAAATGTAGGAATGAGCAAAGAGGTGCATCAGGCAAATCATCATTTTGACTTAAAAATGCATTCATTATGTGCAGTCATGAATTATTTTGCACCAAAACACTAATTTTGCATTAGCCTAACAGCACAGTGATTTTGCAGTGCAGGAATATTCATACGCTCGTGGGGATTTTTATGTGCACTGTTGTGTGTTTTATTTCCCCCATTTAGTGTTTCTTTTCTGGCCCGGAGAGTGCTGCGGTGAATATAGGTCATTTAAGCCGGTGGCTTGCTGGTGGCACTAAGGACGGTGCCATGGGGGTCTCCAGGCGACAGGACCTGTGCCAGGGGAGTCCTGTCCTTCGATGGCATGGCTTGTGTATGTACACACATGCGTGCACAAATCGACTAGCACACCACATTGCTATTAATACAACCACCGCCGTTTTAATATTTAATTGCTTTGATGGACTGCATCTGTGCTGCTCTGTGATGCAAACATTATTATACATACTAAGTGGCTTAATTGTAATTAGAGCTGAAAATTTAATTAAACCCAACAATAAAGGGGATCTGCACACCCCCCGCCCCCCAACAAACCCCTTCCCCCCGTCCTGCCCTAACCCTTGTTTAACTCAAGCAACACTGTAACCATTCTGTCACTCCTCAAGGCTAAACTTTTGACTTCTTTGTGCCTTTTATCCAGTTATTCCAGAGACACATAAACACATATAATAAATAATAATAATAATAATAATAATAATCTCTATTTATATAGCGCCTTAAATCTATATTAAAAAGTCATTCTTTGAGGTCTGATTGAGCTTTATCAATATTAAAACCGACAAAAGGTAGGACAAAAACAGGATCTTTTCTTTCGCATGTCTTCGTAACCATTTACAGAGAAAAGTGTTCAGAATTTTGATCGTAATGAGGATTTCGTTTTGCCCTCGACTGGACCCATCTTGATGAATAATGATGATTGATTTCTATGGTTGGAAAGAAAGTGCAAACAAACTTGAATTACACTATGACATAAATAATACAGGATAAACCAAATTATTAAAAACTAAAGATAAAACTATCAACCAACGGTCCTCTGCATCAGGACCTCAGGGACACGGTCTACCCACTCATCACAAATAAACACAAAGATAAGGCAAATAAAACTTGTCACATTTAAAAGCTGAATGCAGGGATTGACACACATACAAAATAATCAGCATTGATCATTTTCAAGCTAAAAAAAGAATAAAATTAAATAGTTTATTTCAAGAAAAAACAAAGCCAGGTCAACAGGAGGTCGCCCTCTATGGGCCAGCAACCACTGACATATTTGAAAAAAAAAAGGGTTAAACCAAGCAAATAAGTATACAAAAAAATGTACCTTTTCACCACAAGACACTTCATTAATCTTCTCGAAGCACAAACTTACATTTTTTCTCCAAAGAGTCGCTGCTCTCAATATTTTCAATGTCAATTCTTTACATTTTCTAACCTGAATTCTGTCTTAAAAATAGCTTGCATCATGCGTCACGATCACAGTATGCAATGAAGGTGGCTAGAAATGGGTTCATTTAAGGTTGCACGATGTATTGAAAAAATATCGATATCGTGATATTGGCTCGGGCGATATTCATATCGAAAACCTGTGCTATCATTTATCATTTTTATTGTTTAAATCGAGCATTTCTTAAATGCGCAATTTGACCAATCAGTGTCATGTTCTGTAAAGTTTTCAATTTGTACTTCTATGTCTCGTTGTCGTTTACGTCTTGTCTGTCTTTGAGCTGTGCGGCGCTGCTTGCTAGGCTCGGTTGCTATGGCGACACTTCTCGATATCGTACTTCTAGACACCAAAACCGAACATTGCACATATTTCCAATATCGTAGAGCCTTAGGTTTATTACTTTATAAAAGAGATTGAAAGCTCAGATCCAGCCCCCCTGATTTTCTGGGACACCTGTGTTTTTCTCTGAATTATCTTGATCTTTTTAGTATATATTTTTTTTAAATATTTTTGTGGCCTGCTGGTCAAATTAGACACATATAAAATTATAACATTTTCATTCATTTCAATATAAACCTTCAAAGTTCTAATGACAACGAAATCATGTTATCTGTGAAAATAGGGATTAAACTAAATTAAATTACCACATTTTCCTCTATTATAGTCATGTTATCTGTATCATATATGACGGTGTGAGGCACATTAATCGGTCAGTACTTTCACGTAAAAATGTTACCAATATGGCGTCCAATTGATTACAGTTTCTTCCTCTTACAGCTTCTGAAGGCGAAAAAGCAGAAGCTCCACTAGAGGAACCAACTCATCGTCTTTGTAATCACTTTAAATCCAGATGTACTTTTCTAAAATAAAGGCGACTTTCTAAGTCACGTTGAGGATTTATGTGCCAGCCGGCTTATTAAAAAAAATGGCACAAGACTCTTGCAGATCATCAAAAAACTCAATTATGAACAAACACGCTGATGCGCTGATGGCCGTCTGGTGGGGTGTGTATTATTCATCAGGATGGAGGCGTGTTGCTGAGGAGTGTTTGCGGCCTGTATGTGTAAACAGCTGTGTGTTCCTTGACATGCTTTTGCACTCACGGCTCAGCGCGAGCCGGGTCTGGAGGTACTGATCAGACGCGAACCGAGGCGACAGGACTGGCAGCCAAACAACAAGCGCCGGGCCCGGGTCCTGCACACACGATACAAGCCCCAGACCTGCAAATCTATTTGCAAGTGCATTAAGATACAGCCACTTAAAAAATCGTCTATATACCGACGGACCGTCACACAGGACTCGGAAGCTGAAGATCAACACGGCTTTATGGTAATACATGAATAAATGAAGAGGATCCACTCTGTCTTTTTGACAAGTAGGTGAAGTAGGTGCTCCACATGCTGCTGCCTGGACTGGTTAAGGCTTATTAACAGTTTGGCCCATTATAATGTCTTATGATGTACATTATGATGACAAAAATATGTTGGCTCGTAAAAGCTATGCTCACACGTAATGAGAAGTATTCAGTAGTTTTAAGGAAATTACTGAAACAAGACTTTGGGTAAAATTCGGCGAAGAAAAATAAAGAAAATGGGAAGTCATGCGGCATCACCATAAGGAAGCGAGAGCAGCGTGGAGGTGGTTTCAAGGGAAAGGTTCAAAATCGATGCAAAGACTGATGTATTCAATGCCCACTGTGTTTACAGAACATGTAGCAGGCTTGATGATATCCAGACTTTTGGCAATGATCGAATAAAAACCTTCCACAAATTGCCTGAAACGTTGACATTTGAAAGGTTAAAAAAAAAAAAAAAAAAAAAATCACCAGCTCTGTTATGAGAACCGTTTATAAGGCGCCACACAAATACTTTAAAGACTGCTTTATTAGCCCACCGGCTTTTCTTACACAGAAGTAATGCGGGTTAATAATGATTTGGTTGAGGAAAGTTCGGGTAAATGCGAGGTTCATATGTAGTTCTTGGGATCTCATTCAACAAGTAGACATCGGCGAGATCGTTTCTAGAAATGTCTTCATGTAGAGAAATAGAAAAATGTCCAGTTACGATTGCTGTTTATATTACTATGTGACTTTTATATTAACGTTTATGACTCTTTTTTGCCGTTTTATCATCTCCTACAACGAGGTTATGCATTTGATGGCGGAATATTTCAGGAAATGGTGGAATAGAAGACTTAGTTTCACGTGGATATAAGAAGGTTTTGTATTCACCTCTAGAAAACAGTGAAGAAGACGACTTCATAAAACACAGAATACATTGAATCGCTGAAATGAATTAGCTGCCATGAGGTCATTTGATCTTATGGTTGCTATATAAAATAACCATCAAGATGAGAACTGAAGAATACACTAAAATGTTTTTTAAATATATACTATAAAACTTAATAAAAGCAATATAAATGATAGCAAGGGAGGATATGATCTTTATTCCTTAACAAACTGACATTGTAAAGAAACGTTAAGTCTCAACCATGTCAAAAGAAAATCAGATTTTTAGGAGCCCACAAACTTGGACCTCAAATGGACGTCCAGAATATCATCTCAAGGACCACAAATTTTCCAACGGGCTCCAAGTTTAAGACCCCTTCTCTAGTAACAATAGCTAAGTGCTATGATCCGGGTCTGTATTCTTGGTCCAAACAACCATCTTACCAAAGGTGTGTCCTTCGTCAAAGCTTTAATCCAAATAGATCCAGGAAGGACCGGTATCATTAGCTAATTGAATCCACTATTGATCTCATATCAGTAATAAGTGATATATGGGCCTCATATTAGTTATATTAGGTTAAATGTACAGTCAAGAGGTCACGAGGCATTGGAGCCATAAATATTGCTGCCATGTTTAATTAGAGTGGTGTGTTGCAGTAAACCTTTTCATTAGGATCAATCCATCCGTCTTCTCGGTCCACGTGCTCGCCATCTGATACGTAGGAGTGATTATTAAATGTGTAACCGGCCACTGACGGTTAGTACAAACATTTTTACGACAACAAAAGTCTCATAAAATGGATGAAATGACAAGACGGGTAAAAGTTTTTTTTTTTATAAGCTGTTCAAGGTTTAAAGTGCATATTAACTACGGCCGTCAGTGCTTTTTATGACAGATGCTCTGACGAACCATGTATTTATCGATGCTTTATGTGGGCCCCGTCACTCGTGGACGAAACCCGAATCCGCGGTTCTGACCTCCCGCGTTCTGAACGTTGGTGCGCGGCGATAATCTACAGCGTGGCGCCTTAATCAATGCTGCTCGATGTAATTTGACCATTTGTAAGCATTAGCAGATCGGCGCGGCCAATTATCCGCCATCGTAAACGCTGATATGAACGAATGCTGTATCCATAACTTGAACTTAACGGACCGTTGTTGGGGTTGATGTATCGTGCTGCTAATTTTGTGATTACATTTTCGGTGACCAG
This sequence comes from Callionymus lyra, assembly GCF_982586985.1. Classification (NCBI taxonomy): domain Eukaryota; kingdom Metazoa; phylum Chordata; class Actinopteri; order Syngnathiformes; family Callionymidae; genus Callionymus; species Callionymus lyra. The sequence goes on from NC_141829.1 coordinate 11,933,754, forward strand.
ACCCTTTCCTGTCGGCTAATTGCACCAGGTTAAGTAGCAAACAGAGCAAAACCAATCCATTGAGTCAGAGGTCTGGTCTGCGTGTACTGGCTCTCGTCCATCGTCGGCATTGTGCAGGTAGTGTGTGTGTGTGTGTGTGCACGGTTGTGTATTTTTCTCAGCCGTTCTCTGTGAACTCTCGACTCAAAACTATTGATGGCTCTCATATGACCGGCCTCTATAAAACGGCATCTCCATTAAAATAAAATACACGGTCAGCAGCGTCTTTTTATTACTCTAGTAAAAAATAAAAGTGTTTTACAGCATTATTGTTTTCAGCTCGACGGTAATGACAGAGGTGAAGAGCTATTTTATAGACATTTTATGGGGGTCTTCTATACAGAAAATCTGGTTATTGACATAATAAAGTAACTGATTCTCACGCCACACACTGACCTGGTGTGAACTTGAGTAACCGAGACTCGACGATAAATATGACCATTTCAAAACGGATCAAAAGACCTCAAACCTATTTCGGATTCGTCGCTGACAATTCCTCGATTAATGTCTCTTGTAATTTATTATTTACCCAAATAAACAAGCAGCTTAAAATTTGCATGAATAAATGACAAGTATCAATGCATTAAAGCTAGATTCAAAGAGAATGTATTAATTTAGATTCATTTAAAATGTCGGGTCCATCAGTAGACTTTTAAATATCCGTCACATCATTAGCTAGTTCGCCTGTGACGGACAGTTTGGACATTTATTAAAAATGAGAGTTATTTAGTCCTATTAAAGGAGACTCTATCTAGGTTAAAATTAAACTACTAGTGTGTTTATTTAAAGACAAACCTTCCGAGTAAAGACATCCGGGATCCATTGAAAACATTGTAAAGGATTCAATACAATTGGAACAGTTTATATTGTCGACATCACTTAAGTCGGTGTCCAAGATCAATTAAAATCTATTTTGTCAGTAAGTAAAACTAGAGAGTGTTTGCTTCCGTGTGTGTCTGTATCTCATCTGACTGTGACGTCAGTGAACAAGGTCTCTCCAAGAATCGGTGAAAACAAATGTGTTTTGTGTTACGGATCACAGTAAAACGACACAATAAAAGATCAGTATTTATTGTGTTGTGTTATCCTGCTTGTTAAACCACTTAATCAGAGGGTTCCAGAGAGATTAACCGATACATCAATTGATAGAGAGAAGGTTTTATAACATGCTTTACTTTCGTGTAACTTACACAAACCTTACTTCCACAGCGGTTGTTGTTGTTAGCTTTTTAGATCCGCTAACGGATACGTGTAAAATTGACAACATGATACCAAATACAATTTAATGGTATAGCAAAGACATAACATTTTCTAACATGTCGAGGAAAAAGGCAACCAAGATTTTTGCTTTGGCCATCACAATATTGTAAAATATATTCCCCTAATTTACCTTTAAACATGTCTAGCTCCAAAAATCCAAACGCAGCAAACAACAATTCATAAATATTAATTTAAAATCAATGCGAATATATATATTAATATTCAGCAGCAACAATTATGACTCATTATCTGGTTTAAACTACAACGACTGAACAAGAAAATGTTGACAAATGAGTTCCTTCCCTCTCGAGGAACTGACATTAAACTTGTATTATTTTTAAATAAATAAGCAATTAAGAGCATGTCTCATCTAAGTTGATATAAATAAAGGTTCTACAGAGATTTGTCAGGAGTATGCGTTAGTGAAACAGCCCTGGGCTTGCTCACCAACAATACAAAACAACATGAAGTGTGAAACACATGACACAGTAAGTCATTAGGTTAACAGGGGTTTTACAAATATTGGTAAGTGTGTTGAAAATTGAAGAAATTGTCTGATTTGGACACTAAAAAGAGAATTTAAAAAAGATAACGCACACACAAACAGTGGATACATGTTTGTTTCAACCCATTATTAAAAATAACAATTATCTCACCTACATTAGTTAACAACTTTTAGAAAACACCATATTCTTGTCCCATTTTCTAATGGTCAATTGAAACTCCATCATCCATTTTTTAATCAGATTTCTGAGAGGCACATCAATAAAAATAACCTACTTTGGCTTAAGTGTCTGAGTAGTGTGAAAGAAATATTGCTTTATTACAATATTAATGTGTTTTAAACTGCTTACTACGCTGTCACAATATTGATGTGATTGCCTTGCCATAATGCATATGACTAATCTACCACAATGAATATGTGTTCGCTTTGCCACAAATGCATATGTGTTCCAAACTGCTGATTGCCTTAAGCAAGAAACTGTTGACTGTTTTGACAATGTATTTGTTTGAAACTCTTCACGGGATATAACCAACTTAAAGGGTTCAACTAAAAGGGCACTAATAAGTATACCCACATATAGGGTTCAACTAAAGAGCATAGAGGAAAACATTAACCAAGTTGGGAGGGGGGATGAGCATAAGATCTCGTCATGAGAATATGCACAACGACCTTGGCTGTTATCCGAAAAGTACCAAGAGTTACCATGACTAACAACTTTGTGCGCTTTTGATGTAACCCCTCCACAATGTGTTTCGCTGTGAACAAACTGAATAAAAAAGGGAGGAACGTGGGCCTTCGTTGAACAGTTGGTGCGAGCTAACTTCCGCGTTGGTTCTGCTGTTCCCTCCGGAGTGAAGAAACAATCTCTTACTGGTGTGAGTCTGAATCTTTTGCTATTGAACTGATTTGTCTGTGAAACTTTGTGAACAGTTTTTCTGACAAGTAGTTACATAATATTTAATAACACTTTTAAATCAACTGTCAAAAGAAAAAAGTATTTACAACATAGGGCTTTTGGGGGGGGGGCGTGTACTTATGCCCTTATATCATTTTAATGAACTTAAATATCTGAAAAAAAACACAGATAACATGGACTGAAAGGTCACAGGGTCACAACCCGCAAGTTAAACCAATAATTTCAGTTAAGAAAGTTACAACAAATGTCTTAGATCAGTGACATTATATTGACATGTGTTCATGTGAAAGTCATTCCTTCCACTGACACAGGAATTTAATTTTACTGTCAGTTTAAAAATAAAGCCTTGCCTCAAACTTTTTCCGGGAATATTTGAGGAATTTGTCTAAAAAAAGGATCACATCAATTGAGAGGGTTAAACGGGAAAATGATCAAGGAGATATGAGGTTTTCACAGTCCATTGGTGACTCTGATGTTCTTGTACAGCGGTGAGCGTTAACAGCTCGCGAGGACGCGCCAGACACCGCTGTGGTCAGCACCCCCGTCGCTCGCTCTCGCAGTCGCAGCCCAGCTGAGCTGTGGCCGGCCAGGAAAGGGCTCCGTTTGGCCCGGAGTGAAGGCGCCTTTGTGGGTCAGCTCTGGTTCCTACACCCCGTTCATCATCTCCACCACAGATTCAAGCCCTACCCAAGCCAGCCTGACCTCAGCCACAGGACACGGTGACCAGATCCCGTCGGCCCGGAGCATGGGAACTGAAACCCTGCTGGTCATCGACCTGACCAATGGTGCTGCGAGTTCAGGCGACGAATCAAGAAGAAGTATCCAACAACAAACACAAACTAAAATAGATATCAATGTTCATCTTCACACTATGAAGGTGAACGATATTATAAATAGCATAACAAATTCAAGGAGGCCAATTATCGTCCAGAATATCGAGTCTTTAATGTTGCCAGATTTGCACAAGGCACTGTTGGTCTTAAGCCACATACTTTGAATTTACATGGTCAACATAAACATGACATGAAATAGATTTAGATTTATCAGAATTTGATATTAATAATGAGATGAATCAGATTTTCATGCAACTTTTACAAATAAAAAGTCTCTTTGCGCGCATGTAACAACAAAGGTTTCCAAATCTAAACTGTCCCAGTTTTATTGGGCGAGAGGCAGGGGACACCCTGGACAGGATGGCCAGCCTGTCGCAGGGCAGGCAACCATTCACACACACACTCGTACCTATGGACAATTTCCCCAAGTTCTCAATCACCTCTGTATGTTTTTGGAATGTGGAAGGAAATCGGAGTGCCCTGAGTAAACTCACGCAATACGGGGAGAACATTACAAACTCCACAGAAAAACACACACTGGTTTTGCTTTTCCATCCTAACAATTCTGAATGTACAACATTAACATGGAATGTGAGGGATTCATTCCTTTAAAAAAAAAAAAAACTAAAAAAAAACCTTGTTATTCTCTTAGTATTATTATTTATTTTATAAAGCTGGAATTCATCTGAAAAATGCATCTTACATAAACTTGACTCTTCCACTTTAGCCTCTATTGTAAAGTAAGTAAGTAAATAACGGTTATTTCTTTAACAAACAAAAACAAAACACAGTTAAAACTATATACTATAAAAGGCCAAGGCACATACTTGATATATATTGACATTTTTTGGCACCTTTAACCCTCACATTGACAACCATGAATAAAAAGACACTTATCAACCTCATCCGAGCAAGTTTATGACCACAAAGTAATCCTCAAAGAGTGTAGAACACATCAATATGTCATTCAAAAATTCTTGAGGCTTGTCAAAGCATCAAGAGAAACATTATAGCACATTAATTTACTACTTTTTAGTACAGAGATCACAACTTGGAAGCTTTAAATGCAGTTGGGCTTGAAGGAAAACCAGTATGACAAATAAACACTTTTTAAACGAAAGCCTTGTTTAATTAAATTCAAAGCTGAATTGTTACTTTGCTGTACAACTGCAGTCAGGATGAGAAAAAAGTTCCTCCAGGATCCAACATAAAAACACTTAATTGATATGAATTCATAAGCAAATAAAACATTGAATGAAGTAAAGTGTAAGTGCACAACAACAGATACATTTATAAAGTATAGAGGAGTTAAAGTGATCAAGTGCACAATAGTTAAGGTGACCTTACCTACATTGATTCACCAATTCCTTTTAAAATGTGTAAACAAATAAAAACATTAGTTGTCACTACAATTTTACTGTAGTGGTCAAAGTTCGTAAAGTCAGTAAATCAGTGTTTCCTGAAATGATTGATGAACAGTTTAAGGCAATAACGTTTATACTGTTTGTGATGCTTCAATGTGACTGCAGTCCAGAAACATGATGCCATTATTCTTAGTTTAATGTCACTCTACAGATGAGAGAAGACAAGTGGGATGGAGTCAATCTACACAAGATGCATATTTGAACGCGGTCATCACGATGCATCTGGCGGAGAATAGCTCTTCTATACTTAGCCGGGTAATGACTGGTGCTGTTTTACATGCGTTCTGATGAAACTGTCATTTTGGAAGGATGTCTGCCGCGGCCGCACTGACCACGACACAGTTCTTCATGAAAAACAACAACAAGAAAAATAATACTCTCTCTTGCACACACGCACACACACACGCACATTCACACAGCTGTCCATCAGTCATATTTGTGTCAGGGCAGGAAATGTGTATGCGATGGTGTTGAGAGACATTCCGCAGCACGCACACACACACACACACACACACACACACACACACACACACACACACACACACACACACACACACACACACACACACACACACACACACACACACACACACACACACACACACACACACACACACACACACACACACACACACACACACACACACACACACACACACACACACACACACACACCCCTCGCCAACACACAACTTGGTCCTGATTGGAGGCTGAAGCCTGACCGACCCTGTGGGCCAAGACTAGAGGCCAGCTGGAGTGAGAAGTGTTTGGCTTGTCGGTTCAGCCAGAGTCACGTTTAACCAGGTCTCTACTGCTCCCTGTTGGCAAGGAGAGGAAAAACCTCCATCCCAGCATCTCTTGTCAGGATGGTTCAAGTGAACAGTAAACGATTACACTGATCTCAACCCAAGACTTCAAAGCAATCAAAAGCCAGTTTATTCGACGGACGGTCAAACGATGTGGTGTTACTATGAGATGTCAGAGTCTCTAACCATCCTCAGACGACGACACTCCAGACACACACAATGGGCTAAAGTTACAGCCACTGACCGCCGCAACCTGTTATTCAAGCCTCTCTGCTGTAAACACGCCGCGTCTCTCCGCCTCGACGCTCTTTCATCTCCCGCGCCGTCTGACTGTTGTGGAGAGGCACTCTTGAGAGAATACCACCCCCCGAATACACACAGACGGGAGGCGGAGTACACAAATATATCTAATGCAATTGTCTCCGGCAACAAATATAAGCAGAGATCACCAACATGAACAAAGGAAACCAGATGAGTTCCAAGAAAGAAAGAGCCACGTTTTTTGTTAGCGGTCGCGTTAAACGCTTTGTTTATTTCGGCATGAGAAAAGCTAACTTTCAATATTCTTATTTTCTCCATCGTGTGTGTGTGTACAAAGATGATCAATTTAGAAGAACTGAGGGAGGAGTGGGAGGTAACAAGATGAGAACAAAAGTATAAGGTTGGAAATAAAATGAGAAAAGCGAAGGAGTTTCTTTTAAAGTCAAAGCTGTTGCATCTTCAAAAAGTTAGATAAAAAATGTCGCCCAATTCTAGCAGCAATGGTTGAATTTCTACAGAGTACATTACAAGAACTTTTTGAGACATGTATCTTAGGATGTATTATATTAATCCTACAATAATAGGTCTTTAATGATATCCTTGATTTTCTGGAACTCCTGTTGTGTTATCAGTTTTATCTTGATCTTTAAAGTATATACTTTATTGAGTATTGTTTTGATTGTTTAAGCGCTTTGTCACCCTGGTCTGGAAAAGCGCTATACAAATGAAAATTACTTACTTAATTACTTACAATAATAAGTTATTTTACCCCCAACTATTCGTCGTAAAATAAAACAAATATTTTTACAAGAAAATGCATCAATATAAATAAGATCATGAAAATAAATAAATCTGTGAATAATTCAAATATACAACATACAAAAATCTAAACTGTGATGGTTAGAGATGAATTATCTCTTGTAAAACTTTAATAAGGAAAGTAATAGACAGTCCACAGATAGCGATACATTATATTCTTTAAATTATTCTGCAGTCAATACCCGGCGAAAAAGGACAACAACAAATAGATCCTGAATTCTGATTTTTTTTCTCGTGACATGTCGGTTTATTTTGTCACAGATGTTAATAAATGAAAAGAATAAGACGCAACAAAAATGTGAATAAAAAATCTAAAATATGAAGATCATTACTTACGCAGCATTACATGAAACTTTATGTTGAACAAAAGTTTCGATTCAATTGGTAGAACTTTATTTTTAAATAAAAATTATAACGTTTTTTATAAATGTTTTGATACGTTTACGAAAAATATGAATTTTACATTAGTTTAAGTAAAGGTTCTACAGTTATAGACCAAATGTGCTGCATTTTAAAGTGGAAGAAGTTGGCTGTAAATAGTGGTTTAAGGTAAAGTGAGGGTAAATAAAATTGACAATTGCTTCCCATCTGATTAGTTTCATGGAACAACGTTTAGTCCAGTGGAAAATGTGGCTGCACTGCAGGCCTGGTTGATGTTTTTGGGCCAAAGTGGAGATGTTATCTCCTTGATTAATCATTTGTCTGTAACCTGGCCTTCCTTGCAATCATATAAAAACTATTTCTTTTTTAAATGCTCCTAGATATTGATCTCAAAATGTGTCTTTAGGAATTAGTCTGAGATGTTCGACCTGTACTCTCAACCAGTTATTATATCTGTGGACTTTTTGTAGACAAAATATCGTCTTCATATTTATTTGATTTCATCTTCTTATATAAATGGACTGAAGTAAATATTTGTAGTCGTTCTTGGGGTGATGAGACACAGACTGAAAGATCAGATTTTTATATTTTCCCTCTTGTATATTTGCAAATTAAAGGTTTAAAAGATTTGAGATTCAACCTAGTCTGGCTTCTTTCCACAGAGCTAAGGTGTAAAGATGTGACAGACCAGCAATTGTGTCTAAAAGTACTACTTGGTGTCAAATAATTTTGTTTTCACACCAACAAAAAGTAAAAAAAATCATATATAATCCCATAAAAAAGGGACATTCTCTGCCATAGTTCACTTTTTTTAGTATTCTATGAATATATATATATATGTGAGAGCCACAGTAACAGCATTAAGGTATGCAACTCTTTTTTTTTTTACACATGAAAGGGTCACAGAGAAGCCTCTTAAAAAAGATCCAGAGAAAGAAAAGAAGAGTGAAGGTTCCAGGAGACTGAAGATGTCGAGTCAGAGCAGCGACATGTGTTATTTATTTCCCCACATGTAAACATGTGGAGAAGGCAGACATAATCAATAGGAAACTCCAGATTGTAAATAGACGGCTCTAATAGCCTAAACACTGGCCGCTATAGTTACACTCACACACACAGATATCACTGCCACTTAGACTCACACACACACACCGAGGGTGAGGAGAAGAGGGATGGTTTCTGAGAGATGTGAGGGCACCAGAAGTGAGAGAAAATGAAGGGGTCCGGCTGGGCGGAGGCACATATTTACCAATAAAGAGCCATGATGAGAAACTAAACACAGGAGCGGGACGACAGAATGTGGAACGTTGAGCGTGAATATGTGCTTTTCATTCTCGACGTCGCTTAAAATTTATAAATAAGTAGAGAGCGGAGATGATTTTGTTTGGTCTGACCTTCACATGAAAGCAGCGAGTCTTGTATGAAACAAGATATGAATGTAGAAACTTGAGGACTGTAAGAGTTAGAAAAAGATTAATACAAATGTTCTCATTCCACTAAATAAAAAGTAAAAAATTCCTTTTGTTAATAGTGTTATTTTCTTCTAGTCCAATTAATCATCAGTTCCACGTGTGTGTTTTTGTGTGTATCCTGGCCCAGGCCGTGTCAGAAGTCATCAGTCTGATTCTGAGCTGCGACCCTGTGACCCCCATCAGAGATCAAGTGTAGCACTTAGCGGTCGACCCCCCCACCTCCACCCCAGAAACCTTCCTCCTTCCTTCCTCAGCGATCCGAGCAGACAGGCCTCTCTGATTCCAATGCTGCTGCTAATAAAGGCGGTCGGAGACTAATTCGACTTGAAGGGAAGTTCTGAGGAGTATTGGCGCTGATCGTCATAATCAAATGGATTTTACACCAATACATCCAATCATTTTGAGAAGTTTTTAAGCTTTTGTCTTGTGTGTATTTTTTATACCATTTTTTCCCCTTATTATTAGGATAAAGACCATTGTGATCTTCATCAAGAAAATAAGTCAAATTATTACGCTGTATGAAACTTTATTCTGCATGTATAAGCTGGTTTCTAGTTTAAAATGTACATTAGTTTGAAAACTTTTACATATTTGAATATAGGTACTAATGTTTTTAATGTTGTGTTATATCATGACAAGAGGGATAAGGAGAAAAATGGAATGGCCTCATAGAGGAAATTTAAATAAGTTGGCTTTAAAGTAAAGTAAAGGTAAGTAAGTAAGTAATATTTGTAGTGCTTTTCCAGACCAGGGTCACAGAGCGCTTACACAATCAAAACAATACTCAATAAAATAAAAACTTAAAAAGGTCAAGACACGGACAGAGACGAAAACAGGAGTCTCAGAAACTCAAGGAAAAGCCTGCACGAATAAAAACAAACTCAACTTTCTTAATAATTCACGATTAATTATGAGTCTTTTAACAATCCTATCAGGACAGTGTCATCTACATTTGTTCTAAATCGAATGAGTCTGACTCGTCTTAATTTCTCTAGGGATCGATACAAGTAGTTCTGTCCATCCATCCATCCAATCGGCACATCGTACACTCAAATCGAGGTAGATTAATGTCTGTAAATATCGGAGCCAGTGTATAAACTCAAGTAATGAACGTAGATTATCGGTGTCAACATTTAAACAGAGACTTCAAATTAGCAATTTGCAAGAAATCTTTGTTGCAAACTGATTTTCCCAGAGTGCAAAAGTGAAAATTACGCATCACAATCAGACTACATTTAGTCAAATATACATTTTGTTGAGCCACAACTGCTAAAAGATTTCAGCCTCTGGTGCGATTTACTTTTACACCTCCGCTCTAGGTGCTACATCTGGATCGCCAACGGCAGCAAATAATCTTTGAATAGTAGCCGAAGGAGCCGCTTAACGTGCCGTCAGAAAATCCCCGTCGCGGTCCACAACCATTAATTGGCGGTGTTGCACTGTGGGAGTTGTTGTTCATTTCCCTCCGGTGGAATGTCTACTTCATTAAATTGACTGGGGACAGAAAAAAAAAAAAAAAAAAGAAAAAAAAGATGGGAGTAATAACAGGCCTCGGGGCAAGCTATGTTTAAGAGGCTACCACATTGGCTATCCTGTCCCGCGCCGCAGAACTCTCATGACCCTGGGCTGCTAGCGGCGGCTCTGGCCAGACACAATTAGCGGTCGCAGATACCAAGGTGCGTGTGTGTTTGTGTGTGTTTGTGTGTGTGGGTGGAAGGATGCTTGCATGCTTGGACAGAAGGGCGTTCAGGCTGGTTGTGTGTCAGGGTTTGTGACTCTGCGTGATGAACGAGTGCAGATAGAATGTGCATTGGTGAACCCAAGAAGAAGAAAAAACACATTCCACATTCAGTATCACTTGAAGGTTGAGGAGAGTCTGTACGATCTACACACGAATGAAAAGACACTCAACTGTGAATAAAATGACCAAGAGCTTATGTTGCTTTTAACACACAAAGCGCAACCAATTCAAACACCGAACATAAGTGCCTCCAAAACACTCTTGGTAAAAGTGTTTTCTGTGACAAGAGAGAACAATTTGCTGAACAAGTGAAGCACAAAAGAGGATATTGAGCTAAGTGTGTGAAGACGTTGTCGCCTCAATTTCTACCTGTGGAAACCTGGAGCTTGTGCCTCTACCCGTGCAATTTTATGGAAAATGACAATTATCCTTTTTTTTCTTTTTTTTTTTTTTTTCTAAAGAGAAAGGCATAAAAAGTACCATTTAAATATATATTTGCCTTTTACAAAGCCCAGAGCGTCTCCTGAATATAGGTTTTTAGAATCAGAAACACAAGATTGGATTTTGTTTTGTGCTGGCAGTACAGAATGAAATAATGCATAAGATAAGCAATAGAAAAACAGAACCAAGCACCAACTGTTTAATGAAAATTATTTTATCAAATAAATACACATTTTAGTTCATCTTCTAGAATTCAAATCAAAATAACATAACCAAAGATTTGCCCCTAAATGTTTTAGGCTCTTTCCGTCATTACAGGTTGTTTTTTTAGTTAAAATCTCAGAAAAAGTGACAGTGATTTGTGTCAATCATGTGGTTATCGCTGTATTATTTCCACATTAACTGAATCTATTAGTTAATTAATTAGCAGACTAGTTTTAAAATGGGTTAAAAAGTTTAAGACACAAAAAGGTCTAGCAAACAAAGCATGCAACATTTTTCATCTCAACCATCATCCTTTCATTATTTATCATACGTAGAGTTCAGAGGGGCAACAGGCTCGACAAAAATACCTAGACTTCCCTCTCCCTGGAAACGTTCACAGGAAAATATGAGGTATTTTGAGGGAAAACAAGAAGCGGGTGCACAATAAAAATGTATATATTGACATTAAGGGGTTTATGGTCACAGAGTTGCGGCAAGAGTTGACAAGTTGCAAGTAAAGTGATAGTTTTATGGTCTTCCTTGTGGACGCATGTCTAAACTCTGGACACATAATATCTATGCAGTTTATATATTCCATGCAAACTCTAGACTTTATAATTAAATGTGTGCGACTATGGTACTTTCCTGACCTCTATAAGGTTGTGTACAACATTCTGCCACTGAAAGTCCTCACAGTCCTCAACCTTTTCAGCATTATAGATATTAAACATTAAGTTCATAACACAGGAAAAGCACTAAAACCTGGTTTTGTTTCTGCATCTAAATACACTGCAAACAATATCCCAAATCTTCTCTAATCTAGACCTACAACATGCAGATACACACAGACAAATTACACAATAAAATTACATTTTCTCACCCATTTGTAAAGTTGTATAACTATTATTTGTCATATATAAAGTAGCCCAAATGCAGAAAGTGGAAGTCCATTTTGTGCGGAGCTCCAATCACACTACTGTTCGCTGGTTTCGGGAACGTTTCCTGTTGTAAATCAATGTCTATTACGTCAACCAATTTGTCAACCTCGTCGAAAATATTCTCCATTTAATTAAAAAATCAGCACAGATCGCATCATTTAACTGGTTTTCTTGTGTTTTTATGAAATGTTTGTCTCAGCCTCTGAAGCGTGTCAAGGCTCACGAGAGATCCTGGTTAATCTCACTGTACCTGGACCAGGGAACAACAGGCTCTCTGAGATTCCACGACACTTTACTCACACACACACACACACGCACACACACACACACGCACACACAAACAGAAATGTATGGCAGCTCTATTGGGGCTCTTCACATTGTCCAGACGGCCCAGTGTCAAGCGGTGAAATGAATGGCTGTTTATATTAGAAAGCTGGTTTAATGAATTAGACCCACAGCTCCTCTGTGCCGGCACCAAAACCAGACCAAGCTTCACCCTCAGATCCAGGTATGGAGGGAAAAATATCCTGATTGGGTCCGTCGGGACGGGTCAGCCGAGCGGCCCAACGGCGCCCCCTCCAAGGACTCCATGCTTATTTACAAACGGCATCTGGCCAAGGGGGCGAAAAAAACACCCCATAGCCCCGGCTACTCACCCATATCTCCCAAGGTAGCTGCATGTTTGTATACAAGTGTGGGAGGGGGTTCAGACGGAGGGGGATTACTGGGCAGCTGGCACAAGTTTGAACAAATATGTATAGAACATGAGGTTTGCCACCCGGCCGTGCATGTATACAGGCCCCGGCGAGGCCCGATTCTGTTTCTACTCAGTGAGAGTGAGTGGACCCGATCGTGGGTGGGGGATCCGGGGGGAGGTGGGGGGGGTGGATAGAAGAGGCGGACGTCAGGCCGCATCACTATCACAGCTGAATCAGATTCTGTGCCTAAGGACAGACAAGAGCCAACAGATGGAAGAGAGGAAATGAAACGGAAATTAATTAAGAAGCGGTGAAGGAGGAGAAAATGACAAAAGTACAAAAGGAACGAATGCTGGGAGGGAAGGTTTGGTGAAGATCTGGCGTTTACAACTGAAGGAAGCTTAAGTTGAGGTGAGGATGTATTGGACTTCTCAACTATGGATTTTACAAATGTAGCGGTAGCTCTACTCACTGTACTTTATTAAACTTGGATACAAATAAATACTACAACTTGAGTCAAGTTTTGAATCGGCTCATGGCCTGGACTGGGATCTGGACCGTAATGGTTCACTCAAAATTATAACTTCGCTCATTTTCTGCTCACCCTCATGTCAACCAAGGGTTGGAATTATATTTTGTCATAGACAAAAATGTATGTTCATTTTAATGTAGCGACTGGAGCTGAGCGCTAATGACGCACTTAAAAACATCCAAACACCAACAGACTTCTCGTCTGTAACGTCCATCTGGTTTTGAAGCCTCGACATGAGGAATTGTTCCAGAAAAAAAACGAACTTATTTTGAGTTTGTTTCTAGCGTAATCTCATAGGCTAACATGCTACACAGACCCGGGGGAAAATATCGCGAGCGATACGTTTATTTTAAGAACTGATATCCGGTCATTTGTAATTGTAGATAATAACCAAATCACATCATCAACATTCTACTGCTTTTAGGAATTACATAATCCATATCGTATTTTCATCAGTTTCTTCTGAATATGATCTTCTTCAATTTCATGTGATTAAGCATGGAAACCCTCAGAAGAAAATGGGGGTCAATTTAGTGCAGCTCTTGTGGAAAAACTGACGCCTTGCTCAGCAGAAACGTTTAGACTCCACTCAGAGTCTCTGACAGACGACAGAGCTCCTCGTCACACATCGAGACCTTTTTGATCTCCAGTAGCTTTTGCTTGTGACAAAAGCTAAGACTAACCTCGGGACAAAATTTAGTTTGAGCTTTTGGTTCTTCTGGGCGACAATATTTACAATTTTCAGGTAAGAGTACGATGGAAAAAGGTAAAAAAAAGACCAGAAATGAAAGTGAAGAATGTTATCAATGATTAAAACACACACACACACACACACACGGATCATCTGTTCACCTGCGACCGTACACTCAGGAGCAAATCTTTTCCTCCTCTCTTTATAAACCAAGCAATCATTTTCTTGCTCATCTTCCCTCATTTTCTTTTGTTGTCTTTCTCGACGCATCCCTCTCTCCCTCCCGTCCTCGTGTCTCATTTAGCCTGCGTCCTGCAGCGCAAAAGAGCATCCCAAATTGCTTTTGTCATGTTGGGCATGACGCTCAGGACGAGTGTGTGCTTCCAGTGTGTTAAGGCGGTCTGAAGCAGCGGGGTGGAGGGTTGAGATTGCTGAAATCATGGAGCGCTACCTGTTCATTAAACACACAGTGGGAAACTGCTCACAGCGTTTACCGACCAATTAAAGCAGCACAGGCTATTAACATTAGCAACATTTGCTCTGGCGGTGTGTGTGTGTCCGTGTGTGCGCACGCAACAGAACAATCGTACATCAGTCGGCATTTTCTTTCAAGGAAGAGCCGAACCAAGATCGCACTGCTCAGAGAACGATTTAGGGAAAGTGTGAATCACGGTGTTTGTAGAGAAATGACAGTTTCAACAAGTCATAAATGGGTTTGATTATTATATAATTCATCTGAATATTGTAATTTCTAAAGATAAAGCAAGGGCTTGAATCCTAAGATCAGAAATTAAAATCGTACCAGGGTTGTATCATTATATTTAAAGAGGAGTTTAGACAAGCTTGGCCAATTTGCTTTTCTACTTTAGAAATGGAAGAAGATTTTTAATCTTAATATAAATAAATATTTGAAAGATTTATGGCTGTCAAATCAATAGAAAGAAAGGTAAACTTTACTCTGAGGTTGCGATGACAAAATGACAAAATTTAAAAAAGTTTTAAAAGGTGGAATTATGCCCTAAAAATAAATGTATTTCATGACATATCCTTAAATATAAATCTTAAAGAAATATGAACCAAATTTGTGAATCCAATTAAGAGAAATAACTGGGGTATTATTTCAAGAAATAATCACAAAAAGTACAAGATAAAGTCCAAGAAATAAGTAAATTTAATAACATATTTAGAATTCAGGTTAACTGTAAATAAAAAGTGAATTTGTGGGGAAAAAGCATTAAAATATTCCTTCAAGAAACATTAACATATTAGTTTTACATTTTCACTTTTAGTCAATGGGCATTATTTTAAGAATGTATGCCTTTTTTTCCCCCTGATGTCAGCAAAACAAGGTGTTGTATCTATGCGTCAACAATCCACTTTCTTATCAAAGTAAGATTACACATAAATCAAAACCCACCAGAAAAATATTTAATCTAGAAATATACCTTTAAAGTGCAGTTAATTTTTCAGACAGAAGTAAAAAAAAGGCTCATGAAATGTGATGTTTTTAAGGCCAAAAAGGAGTTTAAGAAAGTAATCTGTTGCGCCTCAACTTTTCCATCAAAGCCTTGATGCGTCATCCCCCGAGTGTTATATTTAATACCCCTGTAACGACGGAGCCGCTAATGTGAGAAGTATAATTGTTCCTCAGATGAGGTAGAAACACGCAGCGCCATTGTCTGTCTTTTGTAGTTAGTTAAAAGGTGGATAAATAAGATGCAATTTAGAGACTTTTAAGAGGTGATTTTCCCCCCCTTGCTTTAATCACAGTGAAATTACCTCTGGGTGAGGGCTGTCATTAAAATACAAGAAGCACTCGCTTCTTCCAGGCTCAAGGTGGGAATGAAACGCTAATAGCACAGTGTCTCCGAGGCAGGAACGGTTTTAACTGGTCCTCGACTATCCTGCTGTGCATGTCGTCGCGTCTACACGCCCACTGGTTTCAAACTTCTACATTATCATTTGAAGTTGGTCACAGTGTCTCAGCAGAAGAAATGAGCATTAAAGTGACAATACAGGCAGAAAATGTACGTCCATACGACGGTTGTGACCAGAGCTCACATTTATATAGTTAGAAAGACTTGTGAAAAAACATCCAAATATGGCGCCATACTGCTCAGTTCATGGCTATGGCGGCGTTGGTGCGCGTGCACGAGATTTACCGTGCAACACTGGCAGATTCCAATACAAACAAATGGATATATTATAGATATTATAGATTTACATTTTATTAAGAACAATTTCTCATGCTGGAGCTCCAATACAAGAGGGACGTTAAAGACGTGCAGTATAGAGATATTTGGATGTTTTTAAGTGTCTTTTTGGACGAAGAAAAGTGAGCCCCTGTTGCGACCGTGATATGGACTTATTACAATACAAGTCTCCCTCAGATCAGTCGTGGCGGACTAAAAGTTGATTTAAAAAGCGTAAGCTTTTTTTTATTCTTCCAGAATAAATGAAAAGTTACCTCCAAAAATCTGTATTTGAGTGTTTCTGTCCGGATAAAAATTGCTATTAAATCATCAACAGATACCATCAAATGTATCTGAGATTTTCAGTTCAGTATTTCAAATATTTAGCAAACAAATAAACATCAAAACAACCCTTATATTATATTAGTGACGTCACAGAGAGAGAGAAAACAATTACATACGATGCATGACTAGTCACTTTCAGGGCCTCAGATCAGTCGTGGTCAGACTAAAAGTTTATTTTAAAACAAAAGCTTCTTTAATTCTACCAGAATAAAAGAAGAGTCAGCTTCGAACATGTCAGAAAACTGCCAAAACAAGTATTTTTTAGTGTTTCTGTCCGAATTAAAAAAAATTGCTATTAAATCATCAACAGATACCATCAAATGTATCCAAGATTTTCAGATCAGTATTTCAATTTTTTAGCAAACAAATAAACATCGACATGCAAAATGAGTTGGCGTTAACAGTTGTTAACATCCTCTTTGATTAACAAAGGATTATGAAAAAGAAATTCAACAACAATAAAAAGGATTATTTTGCCACAAGCCTATCTCAAATGTCCCTCGTTCTGTCCTGTGATGCATTAAAATGTCTCTTTATTGACGTTAACCAAGAAGAGAATATACAAGAGAACTCACTGCGTCGCTAAAATAGTATGAACTCACTAAAACTGGACTTATATGGACATTATTCTATTATTTGACTGAAACTAGACTAAAAAGGTTAAATTAAAACAAGTACACAAACAAGACTATTGTTTCAGGTTAAAACGTTGAACAGGTAAAACAAATGAAGAAAACTTAACATTAGAAATATTGTCTATTTATATCTTAAAGTCCAAAATATATCAAGATATTGGGCCACATTGTCCTCCTCCAGTTAATTACATCATTTTTTAAATTATCATAGCCGTGTTATTGTTCATGTAAGTTATTGAAGAAAAACAATGTACTTTTTGGAATTTTAAAGTCAAAAGGTAACTAAGTAATTAGTATTTATAGAGCGCTTTTCAAGAACAGGGTCACAAAGCGCGTAAAGAATCAAAAAACGAAAACCCAATAAAATAAATACTTAAAAGATCAAGACAACACAGAGCCCTGCACGAAAAAAAAAAGTCTGTTTCTAGAAAGCTAGTCACAACTCTTCTTTACTTTCACTCAATACGACCTAATTCCAGCTGCTTTTCTCTTTCAAACGGTCCCAAGTTTAGCTGTGGGTCGCCGTCCCCCAGGGTGGCACACTAGCCTTGGGCTAGAAGACCCTGCCGGCAGGCAAAAGGCAACATGGCCAGCAACCTCCAGATGTTAGCCTGCATTAGGGCCTGACAGCTTGTCATGTCACCACCTACACTACCACGCAGTCCCATCACCTCCCATCTGCTGCCCGACACCTCCTGGGGGAGAAAAGTAAAGGGGGGGGCGTCTGATACGGCTTAACGGAGACGTCCATTTTTGAGGCGACATGAAATGCTCCGGCTTCGCGGGGAAATGCTTTCGTTCAAAGAAAACCTGCGTCAAGTTTATGATACATTTCTGTCTACTTAATTCTATAAGCAGCTCATCGCTATGTAAAGCTTGATTCAAGAGGTAATTATGAAATAAACCTACAGATATTATTACTTATAACTTCTCTGTTATAGTGTAGTCATTGTGTGATTGTCAAGGAAAACAATTCGCAGGTAAAATTCAGCGACTAAAATAGATAAATTGATATTTGGCTCCACCTGCTGGCAAATATTATTTATGCGCCTAGCATGGATTTAATAGTTTTCTTTAACGCTAAAAACGTATTTTTTTTTAACTCGTGTTTGTAGTTTAGGGGTATCAGAGTTAACCTGGTAACCTTATTTAAAAAAAAAAAAAAAAAAAACACTTATGTTTGGATGAAAATATGTAAAAAGTGTCATTATCTGTGGTAATACAGTTTAAATTAATACATTTTTTTTGTCTTCTAACTTTCAGATGGTATTATTTAAACAGATACAACTTTTATATTCAAAATTTATATTTTACACAAATAAATGTTGATGATTTGGAATTATCTAATATGATTTAAACCCATTATTTATAAACTGTTCATGTGCATATTTTCATGGGTAAAGTATGAACTTTTACAAGCATATATAAAATATGTAACTATTTGTAAATACAAAAGAACGAAATACAAATTAAAGCTTAAGCAAACACTTTAGAAAGCAGTTGGAGGAAGTAAAAAAATAACTAGCCAACCCTTTTTAACTATACTTTAGTTTCTGGCAAAATACTTCTATACATAATAAATATACACTTACATGTTTGCTTAATCTATATACTTTTAATGATAAATGTTATTATAAATTATACTACAACTTTTTTTCTTTTTTTTAAGTATCATATAACACACTATTAAATAATAACACGTAGTGATATTGATATAGTGTAATGTACTGTATATGCAGATATGCAGATAGATAGATAGATAGATAGATAGATAGATAGATAGATAGATAGATAGATAGATAGATAGATAGATAGATAGATAGATAGATAGATAGATAGATAGATAGATAGATAGATAGATAGATAGATAGATAGATAGATAGATAGATAGATAGATAGATAGATAGATAGATAGATAGATAGATAGATAGATAGATAGATAGATAGATAGATAGATAGATAGATAGATAGATAGAAAGTGCAAGATGACACAATCTAAATCTGAAGATAAAGAACATAGATCAAAGAAAAATAACAAAGAAAAAGGATACAAAGATTAACATGGAATAGAATCATCTTTTCACCTCACTCCTGCCCCCCAACTCAGAATTATACAATCTAATAGCTCGAGGATCAATCGAGTCCCTGAGACTATTAGTGTTGCATCATGGGAGGAGCATTCGTGCTCCATCTGCTTCTCTGTTCACTGATGACATTGTTCGGAGGATGATTACATCATCCATGATGGACAGTAGTATCACTACTAACACTAGTAACAGTACAGTACAGTATGTACTAATAAGATACACACGCAAACTACATATTTGTCCCTTCAAATATAAAACAAATAGATACTATTTATAGATGTATTCCTTTTCATCTTCAGTTTTCACACTTTCCTTATTCTTGTTTAGAAATATACCTTTTTTAACTTTCTTCTTTGCATACATTTGAGTTCATCCTTCAGGTATGTTTTCATCAGGTTAAATACTGTAGTCTAGACAGCCTGACTAACAATAACAAGTACAAATGTATCGTCACAGAGCGATTCAAGAACATGGAAATGAAACCAGACATGTAGCAAAACAGTGAATAAAGTATACGTTAGCATAATTTTTGTCTAAAAAAAACATAGCAAATGTTTGGTTAAAGTCTTACCTGTGGAGTGAGTAAGTAGGTCGAATCTCTTGCGACATTCCAGCTTATAGAAAACAGTCTGGAAGATTTATTAAACACATTTAAGTGACATGTTAGCATCTTTAGCATCGACTCGTTTTATATTAGCGTGCTAACATTAGCTACATGTTAACAACTAACTAGCGTAGGTACTTACAGCAGGTGGATTAACTGAACTCGAGAAAGTTCCAAATCCTGTTTTATTTCAGAGAAACCGTTTTAATATTGAAAGACGACTTAAAAATCATCAATTTAATAACGTCCAACTTCACGTAAAACACAAAACCGCCGTAGAGTTTAAACGTAACGTGACGTCACTGGTCGTCGTCAGGTGGCAGAAAATGCCAAATTAATAGACTAAAAAAAACAATTTAAATACATATGTATTATAACATATGCCTGAACAGATATATATATATATATATTATTATTATTATTTTTAATTCAACCGTTTAGGTTATTGTGGGTTCTTTTTTTTCTTTTTTTTGTTTCAACGTATAGTGACGTCACTGGTCGCCGTCAGGTGGAAAGAAAATGCCAAATTGTCAGGATTTAAAAATATATTTAAATACCTATTTATTATAACATGTAACTCCAACAAATATATATATTCTAATCTCTAACCGTTTTAATATGTTTTGGTCCGATGTACGGTGACGTCACTGGTCGTCGTCAGGTTGAAAGAAAATGCTAAATTGATAGAATTTTTTTTTTTAATACATATGAATTATTATATATTACTCCAACAAATATAAACATTTAAATCTCTAACCGTTTTGATTTGTTTTGGTTCGATTTATAGTGACGTCACTGGTCGTCGTCTGGTGACATAAAATGCAAACTAAACACAATTCAAAACCAAGTAAAAAACTTACGTATTATAACATATACCTCAAACATATACTTTATGTATATATATAAATCGCTAATGTCTTTTCATGTCAATAATTTTTATTGACATTAAAATGACATTGTCAGTTATCAATTAAATTAATAACATCATTAAAAAAACGATAGTAAATCAATAGCACATTTTTAAACAATAATAATACACACATGTAGTTGTACTTCCCGCATTAGGGAAATGTTATAATTTAAAAAGATCAACAAATATGCCTCAATCAAACTTCATGTATCCATATATTTGTTTTTATTTTAATGAAATGTAATTTTTAACTGCAAAATGATAAACATATGAACATTGTAAGCTGAAAAAAATTCAAACAGAAACGGGATTGGTCGGAAAACTTTATTTAGTCTGGGATACATAATGTCGTTATAACTGATTACATGTCAGATAGAAAACACAATAGCTTTTCAAAATAAAAGCATGTCCATTTAATAAAACATCTTTTTTTTATTTATTATAGATCTTAAAACACACGTCAATAAATATTTTTGGTCTTCTTTTAATTTTTTTTTATACAAATACATACAGAGACAGTAAAGAGTAGCACGAGGGTACAAAGCCGGACAGGTTAGTGGTGGCGGTCAACACGGACACCGAAGATCATGACCTAAAAACACGACCCTCGCACGGCGTGTTAGTACTTTGTCCACTTCACAACATAGACAATTGTTCAAGCGACTCTAGTTAGTGACCACACTGGCAACGACAGCACACACACCCAGCTCTAGCTTAAGACACGTGGGCGAATCAGATGTTGTGTTTAAGAACCGACTTGAGCTCACCTGCTGTATGAGTCAAGTGTTTCCCTCGAAGTGTCGAAGTGGGTCCTTAAGTACTTCAAATAGCAGCTGTTTTAAGTGTCTTGAAGTGACAAAGCGTAAATACAAATACAATACAAAGCAGCATCAATGGAAAAAAAGGATTTGAAGAATAGTCATTTCATAGACAAAAACTGCTGTAAACAAACTTTCTCAGGTGGAAAAAAAAACTGAAGATGAATTTTTAACGTCTGGTGAACCAATTTTTCTCTTGCTTATATGAAGGAGCCATTTGGGATTAAATTAAACCAGACATTCCCAAAATCAAAATGAGGATGTAATCCCTGCACTACTCAAGGAAGGATGCTCACTTCCTCATACTAGCTCTGCTCTGACCAATCAGACGATTGAAACAAGAGATGAGCAGCTGATGCAGAAACTTCTCTCGGATGTTCTTCTTTTTTTGTTCATAAAAATGTTGGAAAATAATATATTAATCATTCAGAACATTTGTTCAGTTTGCAGACGGAGAGATTGAGGAAATAAAGATACAAGAAGTTTGTGACATTTTGAACGACGACCCTAAAATTTGATCTTGAATCTCTTTAACAAACTTTTTTTATGTCCATTTTTTTATTTTTTTATTATAAGAAACAAATGCATCTTAAAATGTAGCCATAAGCGTATGAACAGGCAGGTCCATAAACATTTGCAACTCAACCAAAACAAATACTGCCACATAGTTACAGACTTTGAGTCGACCACAACGAAAATTTGCTTCCAAATAGTGTTTGACTGAAGCTGAATTTTTTTTTTCAAACAACCATAGATCATATTGTTAGTGTCAAAATCTGGAATATCATATATTTTTTTAAAAGAAACAAATATTGAAGTCACAACCACAAATTGAACCGACAACTTTTCAGAAGTGTTTCAGCGACGAGTTGTGCGTGCTTGATACTCTACCGAACCCGCTGAACTCTTCTGCCAACAACAATGGTTTTTGCTTACATGTGCCTGACTTCAACATGGATCAACCTAATGACTGAAACCAAGCACCGCTCGTCCTGGAACTTCAAGACCTGGAAACGACTTGTTCCAACATGTAAAGTGAATCCTTTACTTTTTTTTTTAGTGTGTGTTGCTTTGCTTCGCTCATGTTTGCTGGCATGTCAACTGTGAAAGAAGACCCAGGAGGTTATGTTACACTTGTTCATGCATCATTAAAGCAGACCTGAAAACTACTTTACTCAAATTAGATTTTTTTTATTTATCAAATATTGCGATGGGGTCGTCGGGTTCTCATCTTGATTTTTAAAATATTTTAACAGGTTTTTGTATCTGCTATACAAGGTGTATTAAGGATTATTGATCTAGTGTTTGACAGAAATCAAAATACTAAATGATAAAATGATGTCTTTTTGAAAAGTTTGAAGGGTTATTTTTAATTATAAGTTATAAGATTAGGGTCTCCCTGAAGGGTCAGAGGTCATATCGCATACATACATCAAAGTATGACCTAACAGTCAAGAATCGAGGAGTGCTAAGATATTCTCCACTGGACTCCTTTCTAAGTAATGGAAAGCAACCCAGCGACAAATACTTAATGCTGACAAACTACATGTCTGATCTGAAAAAAAAAAAGATAAGCTACAATAAATCCTATTAAGGAATTACTATAGTTTAGAGATGATGAATTAATTTAAGTTAAATTTGAGTATATTATGATATAAAATTCACAAATATGCATGAGAAATTTTCGTCAGTTAAAATTCATTAAAATGTCAATTTATTCAGTGAGACACATGATCATAATCATTAAACACAGTATCAGACTAAAAATAATTTAAATCTCAACTTGTATATTTATTAAAAACATTTTGATCTAATAAGAGTCTTGAACAGAAGGTTGAATTGAAAATAGATCAAATCTATTTTAGTATCTTTTGATCATGTGACACGGTCACTCGTTATCATCCTGGTAAACTTTGATAATCCTCCAGAAAAAAAAACAGATAAAAGAGAAAATCCAGTTCAACTATATCTCTGCTGCAACTCTTATTTTGGCGGGGGAACAGGTCACGGCACCGTGGTTTTTACGACAGACAAGAGCCAACGCTCACACATCAAGGCCTCAGGTGAGTCAGACTATTATTATTATTATTAATAATAAAACCAAACAACACAGCTGTCAATCTATTGCTCAGAGACGATGCTTTACTGGCCTCCAGACGAGGGATATTAGAGTTAAGATTATACATTCATCTGCAGGTGGACGATGATAGAAAAATAGAAGGTGAAAACGGGTCATTCTGGACGTTGTGTGGTCTAAAAAAAAAGATGCTCCCACACGTTTCAGTGACTCTATTTTCGTGCCGCTCGACCTCCTCCACCTACACGAAAAACACCACCGGCTGAGTCAGAGCATCCCGTCTCTTCGCATCCCACATTCCAGCGGGACAAACATTCATCGTCTTTTAAGGAGTCGCTCACTTTCGCCGAGTGAAGAGTGTGAATGAAAGAAGTCGTGAGTCCTCGCGACAGATTCTTAAGATCCTGTCGGTCGTGAGTCATGATGAGTCTCTCTCTGCATCTCACTCAGGTTAACACGGCACTCACTTGAATTAAAAATATATTTTAATTCTTTCTCAAGCTAAAGTAGATCTTGGAAAAGCCTGGTCCGGGGGCCACATATGGCCATTTCACTGTATTAATGGGGCCCTTGTGAGGTTAGCGTATAAGTATGCAAAAAATAAAAATGTTGACATGTATTTTACATTTTTTTGTGCTTTATTATTCAATTAAGTCAGATAAAACTTGTTAACGTTTTTGTCCAAATGACTTCCTTCGGGTTGAAAGACAACTAGATTAATAAAATAGGTTTTATATCCTATTGTTTTCTAATTTATATTTACATTTAAAAGATAATATCCCAATTTTTCTATTTAACGTTTTTATAATTTAGATTGTTTTGCATGCATTAGTTGAGTATATTTTTACAATTCAATTCAATTCAATTGTATTCAATTTTATTTAAAGGCTCTTATCATAACAAAGTTATCTCAAGACTCTCTTCTCAAGAATCTTTATGCAATATTTATTTTTTCTTTAGTTTTTGCTTTTCTGGACGCCCCCTCACAACAGTCAATGCATAAAATGTGGCCCCTAAGAAATGTAAATTGTGAACCTCTTAGCTAAAGACTCGGATTATTGAAAGACTGGCACAAAAGCGACTCCTAGTCTCAGGAGTCCAGGGAGAACTTAAAAAATATATATATATATTAAACTTAATTATTTTCTTTATTATGACTCTTAAACAAGAATATACTCTATGTTCGGGAATAATATAGACTTAAAATACTGTTATTATGAATAACACATACATTTCTCGCACCTTTCATTTAGCTATAAAAAAAAGTTTAAAGGGAATTTTATATCTTCTTTTGGATTCAATTTTGGATTAGAAATGACATTAATAAATAAGATGTGTTTTAGAAGGGAGGTAGATTTATATTAAAGCTTTTTTATAGCTTTTTAGAAATTTTTCGACCAATGAGAAACACAACTGTGGTAGTAAAAGAACAACTGTGATATGTTCCTCTGTGTACACACACACACACACACACACACACACAATTTACGGTCAAGTAAGCAGCACCGACAGTTAAACCGCTGTTAAAATAATATGTACTGATGGTTGAAATCTTAAATCTGTACAGGTGTTAACATTCCACGACGTTGAGTATTATTGCTACATCAATACGCTCCAGAACTCAACCGACCCTGATACGACCCCTGCAGGGGGTCATATGATCCTTAACCGACAAGAGTAATCACGGGGTCTCCGGTTACCGCTTCCTCACCTCCTGTTTCACCAGGAGTGCTGTGGTTCTGACACTCGACCGCACACGTATGTGTAATTACACCGGTATTTTAACTACTGACCCATTTGCACCATGAAGTAAACTCAATAAAGATTTTAATTAAACGTAAATTCGACTTTAAATAGTGAGACTATTACTCATCTATTGCTCACTGACGGACAAGACCCTCAAAAGTTAATTTATTTATGCTGCGAGTTCAAAACTGACATAGAAACTAATCATTTTATATTAATTTAAATTATTCATTACTAGTCACTTAACATGACTAAAGGGTTTTTGCTTTAGTATGCTGTGTCATTTCAGTGTTTATTGCCTCG